>NC_087520.1:16569562-16875228 GCF_963921805.1 Phalacrocorax carbo
ACTGATTGAGTACAGAGTTGCTGTAGCCAAGGTGGCTAGAAGGCATAGAATTGGACCACTCTCCCACACCATGACTGGGGATATTAGAGAGTGGAGAGTAGGAATTAAAGCCTGCCATATTCTGTCCCATTTTGTCAATGGGTTCAGAGTTGAGTCCCAAAGACACGGAGCGGCTCACTGAGTTAGAGCCATTAACATATGCAGTCATACTGGAGAGGAAGTTACTGAGGCATGGACTGTTAGAAGATGGAGGTGGAGATCCTTTCTCAGGTGAACTGTCAGTCCCAGGGGATGAATTTTCCAAGATATCCTGATGCTCTACAGCTTTGGGGCTGCCAGTCAGGGCACTATCATCTGATTTCTCAGATGCAAGAGTGGAAGCAGTAGCCCCGATGTCAGACTTCCTTTTCCTCTTCCTGCGAAAGTTTCCATTGTCAAACATCTTTTCACAGTTTGGGTCCAGAGTCCAGTAATTCCCTTTTCCTGTTGAAGGGGACAAAAAGCACAATTTCAGTTTAAAAATATGCACACAGACAGCAAAGAGCAGTCTTCTAAGGCTTTAAAATGTTTCTTATTTTACAGAAACAGAACAATTGCATGAGCAAAAACCATACGTATGTTTTAATCACCCAAGAGCAGGTCTGTTGAATTAAGAAAAATTGTGTCAAGTTTTGGGCTGTATCTTCACACAGGTAAAACTACAAGTGGAGCCACTGGGAGAGCTTCTTGTTTTGTTTTCTTGGTGAGGGAAGGAGGTTTTCAGTATATAGCTGGTCCTCTGAATTTACAGCAGAGAATAATCAAATCCTATACTGGGCTGCTCCTCCAGTGGGGTAGGATAGGTTTCTAATGAGATAGAACCAGATTTTTGGCCCTCTGTGACAACATAATTGAATGCTTTTAAATCTTCCCAATGTTTCTCAACAGCTATTGAGAGAAAACAATAAATAAAGGAACAATTTGACAATGTATCAGGCAGGGGGTTGGAAACAGCAGAGGTGTGATTCCAAGCAAAACACTATTTGAAAACAATGAAATAAGAGCAGCCTGCTGTCCTTTTGAGAATTATTGATGACTCTCTAAAGCTACTGGATTTCATGGAAAATCTGAGTTTGCCTTGTCCCCTTTCCATTAATTCCCAGTTAAGTTTGACATAAATCACATGCATTACACCAAAGGGTTTTGAATGTGACTTGCTTAGTTAGATTGCTCCTGTGCTTGCTGAGCCTCGTGCTCAGCACATTGCTCGGTTCTCAGGAAGACCTAGAGCAGTAAAGAATCCCCTTCCCTGCAGAGATTTAACAGCAACACTGCTTCAGACCTCAACTATGCAATAGTTGCCTTCTAGTTCAGACCTACAAAAATAGAAGGGCTGCTATGTGTATGTCCTGTATCCATGCTACTATGTCTCTTTACAGTGTATTAGACATTTTTCAATTAATCAAGTTTAACTGGGGGGGTGGGGGAGTGGAGGAGGGAAGGAGGAAGGGGGAGAAAGCTATACCTGGATCATCTTCATCTCGGGGCACCTTCTTGAAGCAGTCGTTGAGGGACAAGTTGTGCCGTATGGAATTCTGCCAGCCAGCTTTGCTTTTGTTATAAAATGGGAAGTTGTCAGCCACGTACTGGTAGATCTGACTGAGAGTCAGCCTCTTTTCAGGTGCTCCATGGATAGCCATGGCAATAAGTGCAGAGTAGGAGTAAGGTGGTCTAACCAACTTCATAAGCTCTTCTTGGGATGGGAGAGGAAGCCAGCCAAGGTCAGTTCCTCCCAAGCCGTGCATGTTAGGCAAGAGCTGCCTTTGCATCCCGTAAGACTGAGGAATGAAGGGACTGGCATTGGATCCTGGGAGATATGGTGGAGGGGTAATGGAAGGTCCATTTAGCCAGAGGTAAGGATTGGGGGTGGCGTTGTAGTCCGTCGTCTCAAAGGTGCTCGGTCGCTGGGGGCTAGGGATGTTCTGTGGATGGAAAAAGTTCTCATAGTAGACACTCATCTCTGGAGGTTCTTGACCAATATTCGGAAATTGTGGGCTGCAGCGTGGTGGAGAGTGCGTTTGTGGATCAAAGGAGCTCATGCTCTAACGCAGGCAGCTGGTAAGTTATGACACACCTGTACTAGTGCTCCTTTCCTGAGACAGGTGCATCACCTGTGCCCTTCCCTACGTACTTATGCACCTGTAAGTGTTTCAGCTTGTGCTGCAGGCTCCACCCCACAGCCCTGAGTGGCTGCAGATGAGGACGATATCCTTTTTGGAATGCTGGCAGTCCCAGCCAGTCACTGATGTCACATCACCCAAACCTGAAAGTTACAACTGTTTATCTTCTTAAATGAATGAAGGAATTTTCCACTAATGTGATGCACATAAAGAAAGCCTAAGGTGCCTTGAAGTTAAAACCTCTCATCAGAGATCCTCCTCTTCCCACCTTCCACAATGAAGCTTTAGCATTTAGTATTTCTTTTTAAAGAAAAGCCATTTTGTGCTGCTGCTAGTACCACATCAGAATGCAAAAGCCATTGTCACTCATCAATGAAACAGTAGGGACATATATTTACTTTAAAAAAAAAAAAAAAGAAAAGGTCAGACCTCCTTTCCTTTCTGCAATTTTAATTGCAGAGTTGCTTGTACTTCCCCCTAGGCAATCAGAGTACTACAGCCAAATTCTGTAGCTGGTTACTCACGTGCGTAATCTTACTGATATAAATGGAATTACTCCCTAAACTAAGGATTAATCTTGTGATAAAAAAATTTCAAGCTTAATCATCAAACCTTTCTTTAGAGCTTAAATTGGTGAACTGAGATGATAAATTATTATTTGCCGCTTCCACTTTGCTACAGGATTTGTGCAGAGAGCTCATAAAACCTCTTAGCAGAATTTCCAAGCAGGAAAGAGGCAGTGTTCAGCACAGCATTTTTCAGCTAAGTTCCAATAACTTCATTTGATTCTATGCAGACAAAAGCTAATTCCATAAAATTGAGTAACAAGGAAAAACCTCTAGCCCTTTTAAGACTTGGAAAAATACTTACTGCCTTGCATGGCACCCTGCACTTTTGAAGAGGAAAAAGCAGAGCTGGAGTCTCACCAACACCTGCCTCAGGATGATGACAGCTCTCACAACTGTGCCACTGCAAGAACGACTGCACTGTAGTTAAAAGCATAGTTGCAGTTCCCTTCAGAAGAGATATTTGCTTTTTTTTTTTTTTTTTAATGTTGAAGGCACTTACATACATTTGGAACTTGACTCAGCTTTAATAACCCATGCAATTAAAGAAATTCCGGGTATAACAAGGCCTTTAAGGTGGCTCTAGTCCTGTCATTTCTGCAGAAACACAAGGTTTGACCTGTAGATATGAATTCCTGGCGGTACCAGAGACTTTTTTACTTTGTCACACATTCATCATTTCACTGAATGTTTTGTGCTGCAGCACCACCAAGATTCACCACCCCCCCCAAGCATTAGTGATTCCCCAATGTCATGTTCATATTGTTGTTGCTTTGAAAGGTACGAAAAAAATTTCACTGGCAATACAACTGAAATATTGAGTACAGGGTGACAAAGCTAGCCAATCTGGCAGCCCAGAAATGTGTCTTTATAGCTGTGATTTAAAAAAACACATGCTTTCACTGCACATGAAATCATTTGTACTGCAATTGTGGACAAACAAGTTGCTATCTTAATTTGAATGACTGAAAGTTCAGAGTTTGTAAATGCTAACTGCCTATGCCGAGATATGCATTAACCAGACAAAAGGGAACACAGTGGGGTCAGCTTATTTTCTAAGCGACAACTGCTGTGCAAAAGGCGACTTGGACAAAAACGCCAAGTGATGATTCATTTTTCAGGAAATAATAATGTGAATACCTCCCTCCTCAAGAAAGCTGTCTGAAATAATATTTTTTCTCCATAAGAATCTGAGTTACAAACATGCAGAAAAGCTGTTTGAGCAACATTGCCTACAGCTTCCCCATCAACTCACTAACACAGATATATTTTTAAAATTATACCTGTAGTCCTGCAAATATTAATGTTTCAAATATTGCTAATAAAACCCCCCGTTATTTACAGAAGAGTCAATGGAATAAAATGTTCAAGAAATGCACAAATGAGTAAAAACACTTTTACAATTAACTAAGACACAGAATATAGTGTAAAAAGTAAGCATAAAAAATTCTTGATCCTCTCAACAAATTACATTTTTGCCAAACAAAACCTTGAAAATGAGAAAAAACTTCTAAATTTACTACTGCTCAGGGTTTGTTTATTCGAAGAAGTGAAAATTCACCTAATTGCATCATGAACTTTGATGAGTGGCATCTAAATACTTATTCCCTGAGGTGCTCTGCATGCATAGTCACAGTTAGTCTGCAGTGGGTGCTGAGTGAATACATGCTTTGAAAATATGCCAGGCTTTACAACAGCAAAAAACCAGAGACTGATGAAGGTTATAAAACTTCCTCCACAAAGTAATCTTTATGAAGTGTTGGTGCTGCGCGTTTTAGGAAGGTCAACCCTGTGCCCTGCAGCTGCCTGAGAATGCATGTTACTACCAGACCCACCTTGATGTGACACCTGAGCAAAGTATCACACCAAACTAAGTAAAGCAAGGGCTAAGGTGAAGAATGGCAAGTACTGCTTTTAAAGGCAACTGTAGGCTTCTGCCTATGGAGCTCTGACAGAGAGTGCAAAGGTCTGATCCCTTCCTGGCACGTGTGTGCTGGCAGTTTCTAGCACAGACACCATCTGATTAGCAACATTTTTCCAACTAACCATGCCTGATTTACTCAGATGGGAGTATGAACACCACCAGTGAAAATGGTACTTTGTCAGTACTACGGGCACGACTTACTGCTTGAGAATCACTGTGATACGTGTTCCTGCGTAGCACTTCAGGTGCAGATGGTCATATGCAGGCAAAAGGCAGCAAGGAAAGAATAAACTTTGCTCAAGGTGTGATTGCTCAGCAGGGCTGGTCAGAACTGGAGTTAATTGAGTCTAGCCAGGAATAGTGCCCTGGCGTCCTCACCACTGAGACTCCTCTTCCTGGCAGGGCTGAAAGGAGAACACAGCAATCCCAGAAGTGGAGAAAGGACAAGGAAAAATGGTGAGGCTTCCATATAAAAAGGCTGGGGAAAGGTGATATGCTGACCAAGCTATGCTAACAGATTGTGTTTAGGCCTGAAAAACCCTAGAAATAACATGGAGGCTGATTCTGGAGTCATAGTTTAGTGATCATTGCTTCCAAATGCATCAGGCTTGGTGAGGTCTTTGTAGGCAGGATGCATCATGTTTTTAACATTTCTTTTTACTCCAGTATTGTAGAGCCCTGAGTGTATGTATCTACCAGTTGGAAGCCTTATCAACCATAGATTGGTCGTTCATCAACTCTTGTGTTGTATGAAGATTTGCTCCTCTCAATTTCTTAAGTGAAGCTCCAAAATCTGCAAGGCTGAGGCTGGGCCCCTGCAGAACTGTTATTCTCCATACATTATTGTTGGTCAGTCCCTATGTACCCCTCTGCTCCAGCCAACAGTAATATTTCTTCACACTGATTGCCCTTTTACAAGGGAAACCATAATTGTCTGAAATCTTGGGTATGAAAAGTTCAAATTTCATTAAAACTAGGAATCCTCAGCATTCTCACTTATACTCCGAAGTAACCTATACATTCAGTGTTTTTGAAATGCAGTGACTTGGGAGAAGCGCGTACATACCAGCACACAGTAGAAAGCAAAAGCACGGGGGTCAAAAGGTAGAGAATAATATGGGGAACTCTTTGTATGCTTTTGTAATATTTTGGCTGAGATACTCCTAACTGCCTTCTTAACTGGATTGTTTGGAAAGATAAAGCAAAATAAATACCTGCTGGTCTCACAAGCACTTTAAGGTCATCATGCTGTTTCACAGTGTGACAGTTTTGGAGAATTTACATTGAAAGCACCATGCCTGCATGATGCAAAGCACAACATAGTGCAAAAACCCACTCTAATGACTCAGGTTCAAAATTTTGTAGTATTAACTTCATCCTGGCAAACCTTATAACATACCGCATATCATTTGTGCCTCAGACAGACAACATAAAGCACTCTGCATCATGTATTTTAGCTAATTAGTCAGAAAACAAATTGATTGTTTTAACTTTTCATATGATACATACTGCCAGATAATCCCACGGTGCAGAGATGCATTTTTAATGAACATGGAGCTTTAGGCTGTACTGTTAACACTGTGCATAACCCCAGTCGTGCTGCATTAGCACAGCTGAATACCTTGCTGAAGAGAAGTTCACACAAGCTATTCATGTGGTCACAAAGAAGAGAGAAAAATTGTTTTGAAAAGAAAAGAGTTCATCTACAACTCAGCATACCAAGCAACCCACCTCGTTTCAAACAATTCACACACTGAATTCAGAAACAATTCAGTAACCATTGATAAAACATTCTCACATAATGACAAATTATCTACATTCTCAATTGCCTAGTAGATTACTTGTAGAAGTCTTCGCATTTTATTCTAGTAATCATCTTCCCGGTGTATGCACAAAATAAACCACACCATCAGAAGAAACAAGGTGTAGCAAACAAAACAATGTCATCTCAAGGTGATTACAAAAGCATAGGAATAGTAAAATACAGTATTGCAAAACAAGGGAACTAAGCTTTATTTCTAGAAATGCAGGTTGAACATTACATTAATGGAAAGGGTAATATCATTTGGATCTGTGCCATAAATACTGCAATGCTAGAATGCCCTTAGGTTTTTTAAGTCTTTCAGAGCAAAACCACTGTGGAATTTTAAAGCAACTTTATAACTGGGGTTTTGGAAGACTGTAAAACCTTACAAGGGCTAGTGGCTGCTTTCTGACCATGAGAACTATGATAATAAAAGCAGTCATAACTTCTGCTTCAGCAAAGGCCTTCCACCATCTTGCCAACATATAATATGGTAGAGGGGATTAGGTGTCCCCTGACTCATGTATGAGTCATGACAGGCCATAGGCAGGCCAGGAATCTATAGCCTCCATTTGGCTGCCTATGGCTCTCATGGGATCTGCTGCATTGAGATACACAGACATACTCAGCCCTGCAACAGAGGGATATCTCAAGTCCAAACCAGACACGGGACAGATTCTGCAACAAATTCCTCTCATGTTAGAATATGAGGTGTCTCTGAATTATGGGAAATTAGTACAAATATAGATACTTCAATCAATCATACTTTGGCAACCTCACTGCTACTACCAGCTTCCAAACAGCTGAAATGCTTGTCTCTTTTAGATTACCTGGTTGTTATTCTTTGCCTGCCACTAAATGTTTGTTTATACTAGAAATAAACAGTGCTAAAATCAGACGCAGTGCTGTATGACCAAGGAAATTAAGCTATACAGCTTTCCAAAACCCTTCAAAGTTTAAATTCTTGTGCATTTCAGTGAGATGCACAACAGGATTTTTACAAAGAAAAAAATAGTAACATGCTAATACTTCTGTTTCAGTCAGATTTCATCATCAAGGTATTTGCTTATATGGCTAAATCAGTTCCTCCCACTCAAAAATTTAAATGGAGATCTCATTGAAAAAATGTTTTAAAACCAAGGATTTTTCAGAAAACGTAACTTTTTGTTTTGTTTTGTTTTGTTCACAGTGTTCTACACCCTTTGGTACTTGTACAACACAAACACTTGGGGAAAATTAATTAGCAACGAAAACTGATAAGTGAATTGGTACAATTTTAAGTGCAGTGAACAGCTTTATGAACACACCCAGTCATAGATAAACTTACGGTTGTTTTAATGTAACCAGGGTTTAACCGCAGTAAGCTAAGATCATCTAACTTGTGAGTAGGATGATATACAGTTTTATAATCCTTGCACTTCCAGTTGCTCCACTTTGCTTTTTCCGGTATCTGGGTAGACAGATCAGTAGACTGAGTTCTAGTATACGGGCAAAGTATTGCAACTACTTATCACCCTCTAGTGACAGTTTTTGAAAATGTATTGAATTAGTCCAGATCCGGCCTAGAGAGAATTTAGTAACAAGTTCTTACACTGGCGTGATCTCTGTCCCCTTAGCAATACTATGTCGATCTAGATTTGTAATTCTGGGATCTGTAAAAATAACCAAAGTTATATGTAAACATTTTTAACTTTTTCATATTAGAATCCTTTGTTTGCTTTGAAATTCTGTGAAGAAATTTGTTAAGTCTAGGGACTTACGTCTTTCTTTTAGGTTTGTTTCCTTTGCTCCTTTGTTTTGCAGTACTGATCTCCAACAGTACTGTTTTCTTGTCCTGTGAAAGTCTAAATGCAGTTGTTAAGAAAGATTCTACAAATTAAGGCACTGTGCATTAGTATTATTGAGTGTGTCAAAGCACTACTGAAGCACTGCTGAGTGTGTCAAAGCAACTGAAGTCATGTGGTAGACTTGACATTCCTCAGTATTTGTGGAATCCAGGTATCCAACCATAACGTGCTTTACGATAAAATGTAATATTCCTGGCTAAAAGAACTGCATCTGAAGCAACTCTATCCAGAGATGTTTTCTTATATATAAAAACGTACAAGCAAACATTCTGGGGAAAATCTTCTCTCAAAATACCTGCCAAACATGGAGGTTTTTTAGACTTTTTCTTGTTACAACAGTACAAGATTCTTACTACTACAGCTAGCTAAGTTTCTTTTTTTGGCTGCTGGCCTGCCAACTCAGGGCATAGATACATTAAATTACTGTTTTCTGGCTGATTTCTGATTCCCATCACCTTTCCTGTGTCTTGTGAATCAATTGGCACTTAAACCCATTGTAACACCATCAACAGCCACCTACCATCAGCTGAACTAATTCAAGTCAATGGGAAGGCCTATGAAGTGTTATCTGTGAATGACAGGTCCTTCATAGCTCCCACATTAACCTGTTAGTAAATGCAGGCTGAATACCCACATGCATAATGGGGCATATGGAGCTGCAGTACACGCTAATATTTAATGAAAAAAATCATTAACATAGAAACAGAAACTACATTTGTTAAAGCACAGACACTCACAGCGGCTCACTAATTCTAGGGTCAGCCGTATGAAAGATCACTCATGGCACCGCCAAGCTTTCTGCTACCCTGGAAGACAAAAGCTGCATTGAAAAGGGATAATTCTATCCAAAACCCAATCAGATCAAACTGTCCTCACTTTAAAACCATGATTAAAGTTACCTAACATTTTAAAGTTTATGAAATCCATGGCCTACCTGAGGTTTGTTTGCAGAGCAATTATTCATTTACAGTGTTAATCTTTAGCACACACTGCATCATGATAGCAAATCAGAATAGAAAATTACAGACTGAGTCAATAAAGAGTAACTACTCTCCTCACCCCACAGCAGTAAATATTGCCAATCCTGAAGTCCTTACAGCTGAGGCAGCCCCTGGAACGTTGCTTAATGTTCCCTCTCAAAAGGACCTTGAATGCCCAAGAGCAAGTAGGAACTCCGTTCTGGGAGGGAAATATAAGTAAATACTATAATACTAGTGACTACTCCAAGGCATCCAGGATCAGAGATGGTTGCAAGCTTTTATTTTTCCTCCCTTCTCAGAAATGGTTTTAAAAAAAGGTATGATGCAAAAGACAACTTGGCTTTAAACTGGCTGAATTCTCTCAATTTAGACATGAGAAGGATCCTGTGTTTGCCTAAGTTATTCCTTTTATCTTCCCACACTCTGGAAGATTGACCTGTGCTGTTGTTTTAAACAGAATGCCCTAGATCCAGATGATTCCCATTGAGGTCGGCATATACAGAACCAGTCTCTGGGATAAATGATCCTTTTGTTAAATAGTATTGCACTGCAGCTGGAACAAAAAAAGAGTCTTTTGGTCTCTGCATGACAGCTAAGCTAAAATAATTTAAAATGGAAGAGCAATTTAGTATAGAGTTATGTGAGTAGATGGCTTTAAACAAAACTCCTGGACCTCAGCTGACTTAAACAGAAACCAGATTTAATAATAACAACACCATCTTCTTCTGTCCTACCTTGCTATTTTAAAAGCACATTTAACAGATTTTCTTGTTTAAAAGTGCCCTCATCCCCAGATCAGGCTGGAAGAGACCTACCTCGGAGCTTGACTAGCTTTTATGATTTAACTTATGTCATTATTTCAAAGATGCTTCCATTGATTTTACTTGGGTGGAAATAAAAAATCCTTGATAATCAGCCAGACATGATACAGCTGCTGCAGTACTGTGATAGCAGTGAGCAGTTTTGATTCAGAATCTCTATAGTTGTAAGTACAATAAAATACTTGTGGATTTATCCTACTCCAAAGCAGATATTTATGCTCATTAGTGCAATCAATGTAAAAATCTCATTATGACTCTGGGTATAGACTGTACGTGATGTGATTTATCAGCCATCAGCTGTTGAACTGCTAAGAGACTTCATATTCAAACTGATCAGGTCAAACCCTCAAAGTCTACTTCACTTCCTCAGCAGTTTCCCATCACCATTCCGTATTTTTTTCTGCAGGATTCCTTGCACATACCTTCAACTCATTTTGAATGGAAGTCTGCTCCATCGTTGCCACTAGCAATGAAGCAAGCAGCCAAACAACAGCTGTGAATATCAAATGGGTCAAAGAGAGCAACCCGACCTCTGAATCCATTTTGTCATTGAAATTTCTGTAACTTTAGTAACATGACACAAAAGCATTAACCTGTCTACCCATTCCTTGTCCTTCTAACAGCTGTGACAAGTGCTTGGCACAGGCTTATTGCTTTTTGCCAGTTAGGAAGTGCTCTTCAGCCAGTTTTTACAGTAAAATGGATGCTGGCTGAAAACACCAAGCACAATATAGTAGCTGGTCCTAAAAATTCCTCCTTACCACTCTGGCTACTTGATGTCCTCCAGACTGAGGAAAATTTTCCACTGTTATTCCATTACAGCTTCTTTGTATCAGTAATTGTGGGAGCAAACTGCCTCTGGATCTCAAATCTCATACAGAAAGCAGAATAGTCCACCATGTCAGTTATATGAGTTCTTTTCTTCAGAAAGCAGGATAACACAAGGTTCCTTCAATTTAAATGTGATGAGATCGGACATATTCCAGACTCTTAGAGTCTTCCGCGCTGCTAAGGCTACCGTTCATATGATGCATTAGTAATACATCCAGAAAAATCTGCTTACACAGTGTCGTACTGCCTGTAGTTTGACATATTGGTTTGAGTTAATTTACCTTGTTTGTTGTGACTTTCTATCAACTACGAGCCTGGAAAAGGACAGTCTTTAAAGAAAGGTCAGAAACTTGATCAAACAAATCTGAAAACTGGAAAAAACGCCAAAAGCCAGACCAAACAATATCAACAAGGAAAATGAAAGCAGAGATCAAATGATCATCACACTGTGTCTGTGGACTCCATACAGAATAACCACCATGGCACCCATTACCCCCACTGGGGGTTGGGACCAGATGATCTTTAACGTCTCTTCCAACCCAAACCACTCTATGATTCTACTCACCCAAAATTTCCACTGTCTAATAAAAAAGATTACAGACCACATGTTTTACAGATAAAAAGTTCAATGTCAAGCAGTACTTGCAGCAAATACACAGGTCTATCAAACATTAATTCTCAGTTCAAGAACACAATGTATTCCTCAGGTTCGTAAAATCTTTAATGAAACTCTTCCTGCTTAGAAACTTGATCCTTATTGACTTGTACTCTGAACACCTTCCTATAGGTCACCCCAGCTAATTTTTATTGAAATTTTAAGAGCAATAAATTCTCCACCAAAATGAAAAATTAAGCCATGATTTCATAATGAGGACCTGGACAGCATCATCGTGGCCCAAACAAGGGCAAGTTGGATACCCAAGTTAGGTAAAGAATACCTGAGAATAACTTGATTTAGCAGAATGCTAACATTTGCCGTCTATGACCAGACCTTATACTGCATTGACACTGTAGCTCTTCTGGAGCTGGACCATTACTCGTAAAGTAGCGTTGCGCTCCATGAGAGATAAAGCCCAAGTGCCTGTGCCTAAAATTCAGACATCTGGCTAACTGAACATACGTGGCATACAGCTTAAATGCATCTTACACTGTTGCAGCATAACAGCTTTCTACAGGTCAGCACATAAAAAATCTTACCTCCGCATGCAGTCTTTCCTACCCCATGCTAAACGTCATTTATTACAGGCTCACACTACCCAATCATTATCTTAGGGTCATGCAGTCCAGAAAGCCAGACTGTTACTGTCCAGCCTATCCAAAATGTCCAAGAGCAGTGACATAAACTTTGATGCCAAAAGCACATGAAAACATTGTTGTGTCCAGAAATGCTTCTCTGACCTCGCATGGTGAGCGGTGGTAGGGCTATACGCATTACAGGTGAAGCTACCCCTGCTCCATTAATTCCACAGGGGAGCAGCCAAAGCCTGACTCTATTGTGGAGTAAATTTCTGCCCTCTGTTCTTCACATCAAAGAAAGTCAAATACACAGGTTCTGTGCCGCCTGAATATATCTTCCTTTGCACACATGAACTAAAAGCCTGTTTAGCTTGTGACAGAAATGACAATAATCAGTGCTGATTTACATTTGTAAACTGATGTTGCCAGACTGCCATACTCGCACTTTACTATCCCAGGGCATCACTACTTTTTCATTTGGACGAAATGTCAGTATCCAGAGCTTCTGGAAACTTGTGAATGGCTGGAGCTTGTTGTCCAAATATACTTAAAATCCCAGTTCAATGTATGCCCTGTCCTTGGCAGTTATTTTTTCTTTGTTAATGTTGCTTTGCTGCTCAGAGTTCATTTACATGATTTCAGGCTTGAAACAGATCCAAAACTGGGATGGCAAGAAGAGGACAACCTGTGATGCGGGACAGCTAATAATATTTTTGCTGATATTTGGTAAATTAAGTGCAAATCTAATCTCTTCATCAAAAATGATACTAAAACCTGAGAAAAACACAAGCATGAATCTTGAACAACTAGCTAAACACTCAACTTCCTCTGGACATTGTGCTCCTGCCTTCCAGGTATTTGTTTCTGGGCTCTTCCTTCCCTTCCATGCTTTGTACATTTTAATTATGAATCACAGTCCTTTAATTATAATTTATAGTAATAGCTTGAGCTAAAACTCTTATTCCACTCTCACATGAAAACATAGCTGCAAAATACAATAAGCAAAAGATAACCTTTAACAGTTATCTTTACGAAGAATAAGCAGTTGCTAGATCATCCTTTCCTTACTTGTTTCCAGTAGAACCAAACCTTTTCTTTTAAAACACTTTTTATTTTGTGATATCAATATTTCTTCAATGTATCTGCAAATAATATTGAAGGACAACCCAGGTGCCCTCCTCCTTCTTCCCCCAGGTTAGCAAGATGTAAAACATGCACGCCTCAGCCTTCCATCTTCTCCCACTCAAAGACAATCTACTCTATTGAACTGAGGGTTTTTTCCTAGAAAAGCCTTCTTCCTCTGTGCTTCCTCGGAAGCAGTATCATCTGCTGTGAAAAGCAAATAAACCAAAAAGTCTATCAGCATCCATGCTGACATTGTAGTTGGTGTTAAAACTGGACCCATTTTGTCTTGCTGCCTATGGTTATTCTAGTGAAAAGTACTTCTTGGCGCAGTGTTAATTCCAACTGTAAACATTTCAAACTTCTCACAAAAAAACAATCACTAATTATTTCCTGCAGAAAACAGCTTCACACTGACAACTGGTAAAGAGAGTCTAAATTCATTAAATAAACTATTCATGCTGAACATAAAAGTGTGTATAGAAATAGTTAGGCTTATAACAATCTGAAGATGCTTTTCCATTGATTCAACCACTCAGCAAGGAATAATTTTAACCTCTTTGTCTTTCCCATATCCATACAAACAGCAACAAGGCGGCTCTCGCCCATCCACAACACCATAAGTGGTCATATTTTATTTAATGAATATAAACTTATGTAGGTGTCTGAAACAAAGCGATTTTGAAAGTTTGAAGGAAATCAATTATTCGCCTTTTAGAAACCTTTATATTTGGATAACATACTTGCCTTTAGAAAGAACTGACAGATAATAAATGCCCCCCACCCCCCACCCCACCTCCCCCGAGATGCTGACCTGCAGTGCTGCCTAGCTTCATGCCAATAAGGCATTATCTTCCAACTCTACCTCATGAGCTGGAGAGACACAGGAAATCAATTTGGAAAGCAGAAGACTTGGACTTGTAAAATTCCATTTGCTGTCAGTAAGAAAGTATTACCTTATATATGATGATACCTAGAGATTTCTGGGAGAAAGGTTCAAGGCAAATAAAACAAATTTTTAACATTTTATTGATGAACAGCAGACAATGGAGCTTTGTTTATTATAGTGCTGGATGTAATATCAATTTGTACACGTGTAAATAAACTTCCGCACATGTTTTCAACGTAATAGCCGCTGTTCTGAAAATAACTCGGGCATATGGTCTCACCGTCATGGACATCACCCTGAGAAAGATTGAGGATACAGAGCAGTGTGGTGGGAGCAGCAGAAGGACCTGAGGACTGTAAATCCAGCTACTGCCACAGAGTAAATTGTCAGTGGCTATTTTGTGCTGAGCCATCTGTTGCCTTGACTACACTGCCAGCAATAGTTTAAAGATAGCTGGAGTGTCTCTGTACAAGCTACACAGAACGATAACTTCCATGCTCTTTGAAAAGAACAGGATCCAACTTACATCACATAGTAAAAGCACTGCAGATGGCCTTTTAATACATCCCTCTTCCTAGAAATACGTTTTGTCACCAGGGAACACACGATGTCCTTTGACCTGTGTAACCTGAGGCTCAATAAACTTCTGTTCCATATCCTAGCAGGCACATCCTGTGGTATTTTCTTCATATGTTATTCCTATATCTGTATTGCAAGTAACTTGATCATATTCTCTATTAGCCATTAGTTAACGGTCCCTTTCTTTAGGGTTGAGAGTGCTCTAAAATAGGATATATATGTAGAGTCATGTAATGGAATGAATTACAGATCTGTAGATGAAGATTTGAAATGGTGTTCCACAGACTGCTTTCCATCTTCCAGAACTTTGGAAATGCGCTGCAAAAGAGAGGAACAGAGTGCCATACATTAAAATGACTGCTGTCTTGGATTCAGCAATATGTATATTAATTACTAGCTTGTGGCCTTAAGCTGTGGCTAGAGAAAAGGGATGTTGACCAAATCCTGGATATTTTGAATTAATTTCTCTATCCTCCAAAACCATAAACCTGTATTTAAACCTGTCCACATGATTCTAATCATGCTGCGAAGCACTATGCAAATGGATTTTTGGCTTTATTCAGCCCTTTTTCAGACTTCTAAAAAAGGACCTTTGGTCCTCCTTGTTTTATATGCTATTTAGGTTTAACTGTGAGTGGATGAGGTAATGGTGAAATGCTGTTTCTCCTGGGTCTGAAAAGAACAAGTATGTGATAAACTGAATATAAGTGAAATCCTGCAGACTTCAAATTAATAGGTTATTCTTGTTTCCACCAGAAAAATATGAAACCTAAAATAAAAAATTAACCTTTGCTTTGAAAGATCACCAAAGAGTTGACATGTAAAATACTACAAGGATCACAGAATGCTTATGCAGTATGCATATCAGTAGCTGCCAGCATTAAATGTCACCCTCCCACTACCTGAAAAAATAAGAAAACTTTAAAACATTTGAATCTTAATATCTGCACTGAATATACATTTTTTTTTTCTTTCAAACACTACATTAAAATTCAACACACTTAATTTTGTGAAATTTCCACAGAAATCAGTGAAAGGTTTTCTACTTTAAAGGAAGGCAACTTGTTTTGAGCAACATTAATGACTCTAGTGTAAGCCAATTTCTACTTTTGAATCAGCATCTTTGACATCAGAAATTGACTCACTGTGCATGTTGTGGCAGTTATGCTATGCTTCCCTTACTCTGATGCTAGTGCTAACTGCCCAGTGTAATTAAATCGAACAAGAAATAATTATTAACAAAAGTGGAAAGCAAATGTTATGTAAAGTAAATCAGAGAAAATTAGTAGGTCAAATGAGACCTCTTGCGGTACAGATGCAGAACTGCACATCTGAGCCTTCCTGTTAAACACACACAAGATGTATATTGTACTCCAGAAAGTACAGGTAGGGGCAAATTTTTGCTCAGAGAGAGGAGTGGAAGCTCTAGGGGGAGGCAAAGAAGTAAGAAAAAAAAAAACCCCAGAAGTAAGGGTTTGACTTATGATCTTATGGTATTTTAAAATGACTTAATTTGCAGAGCATAGAACTTTTGAAGGGGTAACACTTTCTTTTTTCCCCATAAACACACAAAACTTACCATTGTTTTAAATAACTGGTTCACTTTCTTTTTTTTGGAGGTTTTCTTGTCACCATCTGAGGTGGAAGGAAACACCGGTTGACTCAACCTATGTGATGCAACTGTTTCATCAGGTGTCACAGAGCTGACGGACAGAGTTAATCCTTAGAATAGAAACATATTGGTTGCACAAAACAAAACAAAACAAAACAAAAAAAGAGTCAGAGTGTAAAATAAAGCCAAATTCAAAATAATGAAGTACTGCAATTACGAGAAACAAATGAGACATTTTTATCTAACTATATCCTTAGAATACAAAAATAAGTAATAGGGAAGCACTAAATTTCATTACATTGAAAGTGAAGAGTGGAAAAAAATGAACCAATCCGGTCAAAGAAGAAAAAAATAGATGAAAAAGAAGTGGGCCATGACAGTCTGTTGTGCTGTGCTAAACATCTGTTACATGCATCTGGGAAGACAGGGACAATGAGAACAGATGAAGTGCAGGCTAAGAAATGGGATGTGCTGTGGAAGAAGCAGGGGGTCAAGAATATTGAAATGGGACGCATTTTCTCTATATACCCTAGCCTGGAAATGCGCTCCACCTTCAGTTACACTTTCGCCTTCCCTATCATGCAACTGTCAGTCTTTCTGATGGGCAGTTATGTTACCTCGTTTCCCTTCCTCTTGCTGTGAGGGAAGCTTATGTGACTCCTCTCAAACATAAAAAGCAGAAGTTGAAACCATACTACGGGGCAACGTTTGGGGATATTCATCTGCCAAAGCAAAGTACACAGCATTTCTTCCTGTTTCAAATGCTGCCCTCAGCTGTGAGGGCAGAATTGCAGAAGCCCTTGCTTCTGCAAGCGAGACCCTACAAAGCAAGGAAGATGAATAAGATCCTTGCACTTTCAAGGCAGGGAGAATGCCGACGCTATACAAGGAAGCAAAATCAGGAGCTCCAGAAGTAACACTTTTAGAATTTGCATGTTAGCACTAGGCAGCACAGAGTTATCAAGCAGTAGTAGCAGCCCAGCCTCGCATGCACAATACACACTTAAACTGTGATCCTTGACTCAGAGGCACAGGGCCACACAGAGAGCGCTACCTGTTCTGCTTGGAGCAAAACCTTTATTGCTGTGTTTTCTTAACACAGCAATAAAGAAGCACAGAACTCTTGTGTTACTGTAAGCAGCTTACCTGGGATAGTTGGCATAGAACGACTAACAGAACTCATCTGCTTGAGGACAGATGTTTTCTGAGGTGCCACTATATGTTCTGAGAGGTTGGTGTCACTCATGAACTCGTATTTCCTTGACAACTGTTTAATTAAAAAAAAAAAAACAAAAAAACAACATTAATGATGAACTGAGATATGAGCAACAAAGATCTAAGCAAAATGGTATTTTGTGAAAAGGAAAAAAGAAAAAAATTAACAAACAAACATGTCTAGCCTGAGTTCTTCATGGGATTGTTTGCTGAGTAAACAATAAAAGTAATTAGAAGCAGTAGAATTGAGTCCACATATAATATTATACACGAGCTAAAAACATGTAACGATTTTGCAGATGATTTATAGTTAGATAAATACTTCTCATTCCACATAGAAAAAACATTACTCTAAAAAAGCTAGCTAGAAGAGATTCTGTAATCTGGAACTGTAGGATGGTATTCCTACCATGTCTTTGGAATAATACCATCAGCCAGCTCTGACTGTGATCTGCAAAGTAAAATGAAGTTTTGAAAACATTTTTCCCTATTGCATTAACATAGCCAGCTCAGCTGCGGTGAGGCTTGTCACTATTTTCCTGAAGCAAAAGAAAATCCTGTAACTCAGTATGTTCTGAGACTCCCACAGTTAGGTGTATGTGTCACCTAATTTAATCAAAACACAAAAGTGTTGCTTGGTTTTGTTACATTAATGCTTCTCAGAGCATGACTGTGCTTTATATCTCTCTTTTGCATGAGGACATGTAGTGTAAGACAATCATAATCCTCCATAAGTTGCTCCTTGTTTCTCAAAAGAATCTCAGCTTTCTACTGAATTCACTTTGCCTTTGAGGATTCCTCCAAAAACTTCTCATCAAATAACTTACGCTCTCTCCTTTTATTCAACAATCTGTTATTGCCTGACATTTTAATTTACACAGGGCTTGTGTATCAAGAGGACATTTTTCAATTTTTTAAATTTATTTCTTTTTATACAAAAAGCAGAAAAGTCTTCTGAGAGTTTAACTATTTAAAAAAAAAAAAAAGCAGCACACTGTAAGTTACATAAGTCATTCTAATGATCTACCAGAGCAACAAAAGCACTCAGATGATCTATGGAGCGAGAGATGCCAGTGCTTCCAAACTTCAGCAAACAGGAACACTGTTTGCAATCTTGCAATTTTCTAACAGCTGTGCATTCCATAACTAGGTACAAAATGTACAGGGCTCATCATTTTTGAAATAGCCCTGACTGCAAGGAGCTGCCACAAAATGTCAGCACAGTCAATTGCCTCTCCATGGGAAAGCTAGCTTAACCCTCCCAATATAGTACTCCATTTTAAGCTAACCAAGCTTCAGAATTTGCCACTTCAGGGCTGTATTATCTGTCATCATGAGCAAGTAGAGATATTCTGATTTTCCACCGATTTGCTTCCTCCTCACCATCTCGCAGGTTTCATCGTGGCAGGGCAGATCATCTCTGCATCCTGCATATTTCCCTTTATGACAGCTAGAGTTCTATGTGATATATTTTTCTATTCCTAAGCAAAGGAGTAACATTCTCTTTCTTACAGGTTATAAAATACTACTGTAAATCAGCAACATACACATTTCATGTCAGAGGTAGAAATATCAGGTGCTGTCTTCTCATCAGCAAACACCACACTGCTTCTTTTTGTTCTTTTTTTGGACCTTCTCATCTTTACTTCAGGGTGAGGATTAATTGGCAGAGCAGTCTCCTCTGATTCTGCTTTCACTTGCTTTGGTAGCACTACTTCCAGATCAAAGCTGCAGCAGCAAAAGAAAAAAGTACAAGTTGCTGAGTGATATTTCAAAAGCCACTCGCATTCTGATGCCATTTCACCATGAAATATAAATGCAGGTCATCGTTTCCTTTGACTTTCTATGCAGCCTTGCAAACTGCTGGCAGAAAGTGTATGATGTGCTTCAGCTGGCAACTGTAGATACAAATAAGATGCTTTCAGGAGGTATGACATTGTCTTAAAATGTTGCAAAGAATGTAAAATATTAACATGAGTGCAAATCCCATTTTAAAGATTTGTGCATTAGCTTAAGAATTCCTAAACTAAACAGAGTTAGAGCTCATATGGCAAGTTTACGCACAGTGATGATGGTGCTGAAAGCAAGACAAGCTATTTTGGTTGTTGAGAACAGTGGAACAAAGTATTACTATTTATTGCCATATTTCTGTCACCATTCTGTGATTCTGTGATTTTGAATGCATCCTCCTATTTGTTTCACCATATTGGACAACAACACACATACCCAGTGATGAAAAAAAAAAAATCTCCCTCCTCTCTTCCTCTAATTTTTATTGTTTAAAAATCAGGCTATTTTTCATTTAAAAAAAACACCCAAATATGAAATTGGTTCTGGCTTTACACCCTTCTCTGCTGATGTAATTAGCCTATTGAATATGGGGCTGAACTTATTTTACAACGTAAAAATTGATAAATCAAGTAGTATAGTGAATTTGTTGGCTCGTGCTTCCTAGAAACAAATTAACGTCATAAGAATTAAATAAAGGTACATGATTCAGCTGCTTAAGTGTAGTTGTCTGATTCCACAGGAGGTGTCCTGCTTTCTTAGAGACATGGGACTGGCAGATATGACACAAATCATGTCTGTGTGCTAGACCCTTCTTGAGTGGAAGCTGAAGGGCAGGAAGAGCAGCCTGGAGCATCTCATAACGTGTGATGCTACACATCTTTATTAAACAACTCAAAACATTTAAGTAAGTAGTGTGAAACAATGAACTGGCAGCCAAACATGCAAGAATAGAGGGGTATCTTAAGAAGAAACACTTCCAGGTTAGGGTCATACACCTTTGGACTTTTTACTTTTTAAAAGTAACTACTCAAAAAAGGAAAGCAGGTGTTTTTAAAAAAAATCACAATTGAACACGGCTCAGCAAGATCAACTTTATACATAACTTGTTTGCAAAGAAGTTCTATGTGCCCAAAGGATAATTTATAAATTTATCAAATCAATTTTGGGTTAAAAAAGCTAACCAATACACCTATAGCTGTTCTCTCAAATTAAAAGTCTTCATGTTTCCCAGTACTGCATTTAAGAAAGCATATTAGGCAAAGCATTTTACATTACTACAGGCATTACTAAAACGTTCCACCTCCTTATTTGTAAGCTCATAAAGGCTGTCCTCTTCCGCTCCAATTTTCAGAAACAAAAAGATGCTAATTAAGTTAAAATCTATATAGAGAAACTTGCAAAAAACCCACAGATCTTAGTTGTGTTTTTTTTTTAAATGCCATTTAAACTTCAAAATACTTGTTTCCCAAAAATGAAATGCCACTTTTTTCAGTGAGAGTTGAGTATATTTTGTCTTTTAAGGTTGAAATACTGTAGCTTTAAGCCTAGAGGAAGGGACAGCTACAGTTAATAATTTTGGCATAGTCTGAAAGGACTGCTAGTGGTCTTTATCATTGAATGTCTTTTTTTTTAATCTTTTAGTTTCATCCCATAAAACTGGTTAAAAACCAGGAATGAAAGAAAATTTGTATTGTATTCATAACCAACCTTTCTGAAGCCATTTTGTTTGGAGTACTGCAGTCTGAATTCATGGAAGTCAGTGAAATAACTGATAACTGACGATAGGATCTCAGCATTGATCTTGGCCGTCCTACTCTCTTGTCATCAAAATCTGGCTACAAGATAGAAAAAAGAAACATCTTCTATCAAACAACTTTGTGTGAACCTTGGTTTCATCCCTCTTCACCAGGTCCTGAATATAGAAGAGATGTTTTAACATTTGACACTAAGTTTTTTGCTACCATTAATTACTGTGATTGTTTCTTTCTCTCTGGACACACTCTAAGACCTCTCAAACTCAATGATACAGTGAGTAGCTAATTAATTACAATTGACATAATTAACTGTATATTTGAAAAAGAAATTAAAAGAAACATTGTCTGCTGATTTTATTTTGAACAGACCTGGGGCATGCCATTAAAGTACTTGCTTTAGTTAGTCCTTGCTCCAAGACACTAATCATGCCCCATCTTCAATACAACAGGTTCTGACCTCTATACATTAACATATCCTTTTTCAATTATATGTTTGCAAATACTGGACAAAATTAATATTTCCCTAATAGCCGAACAGGAGGATCATGTATCCATACTGCACAAAGCCATGTATGCTGCACAATCTCTGTGCAAAGCTAGAAGTTGCTATGTTCTGGAGTGGAAGCAGAAAAAGAAGATACCACTCCAAATCTTCTAGAAGAAGGTTTAGCGATCATATTGGAAATATTCAGCTTAATGTTGATGGTTATTTAGGCGTTGCAGCCTGGTACAAAGTTAACAGAAACAATCTGACTTCTTTCCAAGTGCTTTGCTGTTACTTTAGTTAATAAGGTAGGGACAAGGATCGCATTTCTTGGCTAATTCTAGAACTG
The DNA here is from genome assembly GCF_963921805.1 of Phalacrocorax carbo. Classification (NCBI taxonomy): domain Eukaryota; kingdom Metazoa; phylum Chordata; class Aves; order Suliformes; family Phalacrocoracidae; genus Phalacrocorax; species Phalacrocorax carbo. The sequence goes on from NC_087520.1 coordinate 16,591,526, forward strand.
TTTTCTTTCTTCAGGCGTGACTTCTGGGATCTAAAATTGTAGATTGCGGTTAGCTCTTTTCTCTTTTCCTGTCCAAGTATTTCCTGGGATAAGCATGCCTCCCCATAGTTAGCTCATCACAGTGTCACGATGTGAGGCAGGTTTTTGAGAATTTCCCAGTGCGTCCATATCATAAACTACCCTTCCACACTACTTCAATTTCAATGCTATAAACAGGATATGAACAACTTTTAAAAAACATTTCATATTGAAGCACAGGGTTTTGTTTTGGTTATCCAGAAAATATTAAAAATTGATGGGAAATTTCATATGCCAAATTCCCAAGTACTTTGCTTCTGATGTCATTTCTCATTAAGACTCTGATGTCTAGCAGAAGACTTGGAAACATTTGCAGTTTCTAGAATTATTTTCAAGTGTTTTGCAGAGTTTACTTGCAATGAGCTTACATGCTGTTCACCCTTTGAATGGCCAGAATCTTGTGATAAAGACACCATAGCTACATAACTTTTTTTTTTTCCTTTTCTTTTAAAAAAAAAGCTCAGGCCAGCCACCAGAGAGACAGACGTGGTAAAATGGCAGTAGTACCATTCACAAAGTACATTCTCTGCTCTTGCAAAATTTAAGTTTGTTATTTTCAAGAGCTGATCTGTAAGAGGTTCAAGCATTAGGCAAGACTGCTAATTGTGGATTACAGGCTCTTTATTATTGCAAGGATGGTGGCATGGGACTGAAAATAAGAAAAACATACTGAGATAAATATATACTTTTCATCATATAGGTATGTAACACAGCACAATATCCAAAATTTCGATTAGAAATTTGCTGCTTTTTTCCCTATAATAGAAGAAATAAATCCTCTTATAAAATCATCAATGCTGAAAGCAACAACATAAAATAATTTCCAAAGCAACTGATGTTTAAGCACAAAAACCAGCCAACAGTATTCTTGCAGGCCTGCACAAGCTCAGATAGACTATTTTATTCAAGAACTGTCTGGAGAGTTTGTGTTCAGAAGTTATCCTTCAATACCCAAATATTCCAGTTTGATCTTGACTAATATTGATAGTATTATACACATGAAAGCTTTTACTTCACAACACAGCTGGAATTGGCTAGCACAGGGAGACATCAATTGCAGATCAAAGCCTTAAACCACTAAGAAAAATTACAAAGAGGAGAAACATGAGAATTTGCTTTTAGTTCCTTAACAAGGCGGAAAGGAATTGCAATTTTAATAGACATAATAAAATACTGCAGATCTTCCAGAATGAGGAATATTTGATATGTCAGAGAATTGAATCAACTCTTTGACTATAAAACTCAGGTCCTACTACCTTCAGATCACGAGGAAACCCACAAGCAACAGAAGTTTCATATATGTTTTTCTTTAGAAGAAGATGCATATTAAGTAAAAAGAAATTGCAGGAGAGGTTAAAAGGAGAGCAATACCAGTTCTCTGGCTCCATATTGTTTTTCCACTTTAACTTTTAAATGCTTGAAACATTCCTCCATACGGTCATGGAAAGGACGAAGATTATCAGAAACTCTTCTTTCATGAATTTTAATTCCAGCCCCAAGGAAAGGTATCTTGAAGAGGGAAAAAAGAAAGAAAAAAGTGAGACTATTAAACTGGGCCTGACAACCCCTCTAGCTCCATTTAAAGTATCTGCTAAATCAACTGAAAAACTCTTACTGTAGCTGGCAGACAGATTTGTCAGTTGATCTCAGCTTTAGCAGCAACTACAAGATGGAAAGGGCACTTGAAAAATGGGCTTACTCAGTAAATTTTTGAAGGTTGTTGGTTGCCTCATAATGACTGTTTTCTCTCTTCTATGTATTTTAATGCTAACCCCTTATGAAATTAAACACACCATGCAAGAATTTAAAAAATTGTTAGGCTACCAGCGCACCTGCTTATGAAGGTGCCTGACATAGTTTACAAGAAAGAAGGTAGGGATGAAAAAATATTCAAGTGGATTCCAGGCAGGTGGTTTCAAACTCTTCTCTTTCAAATGGAGGATTAAGTGACTGAGAAAGGTTTAAATCAATCTACTGACGGCTTAACCATGTGATCATTTTGACAATTGCTGCAGCAATTTGATATGCTAATGCCTGGTTATTGAAGGTGACCTCTTGCTTTCTCCTTGACTTTACTCTGCAGATTTTCTCTGTACTCCCCACACCTCAAGAAAACTTCATTAAGATAATGCCTCAATACAGAAATGAACAATTCAAGCCACGAACACAGGCAGCCTGCACTAACCCAGTCAACTTTGCTCAATTTTACCCCTGTGCTTTTCTTTTTTGCCGCTCATCCTTTGACTGGGGTCAGTGACAAATAACCGAAGGGATTAAGATTCCTGATTCTTTCTACTAGAGTTAAAAGAAGGTACATAACAATAGTTTTTAAAAACTGGGGGGGGGGAGTATAGATACCTACTCCCTTGAACCTTAGGAAGAGGTCTTAGGAAAGTCTTAGGAAAAGACCTTAGGATAAGGTCTATCCGTTCATTAAATACCCTCCTCCACTTGAATTTCTTAAAAAATGCTTCTCCTTTGTCAGAAGGAATGGCTTGCTTACCAAATAATAATTTTTAAAAGTCTTATACTAAAGCAAATACGATAGTAATACTACCTTCCTAACCCCTCTTCCATGCAATGCATTCCTTTGCTATTATATTGCTACTATAATCTTTGCTGTTCTATTAGTGTAATAATATCCAGTTAAAAGCAAAAAAAACCCCAAATCTTATCTTCAAAGATAATGGAGAGCACACTTTGACATGCTGTTCAATTAATAATAAACATATTCACAAAGAGAAACTTTGTGGTGCTTCTCTTTAAAATATAAAGACATTTTATTACTCTTTAGTGTTTGAAGATGGTGATTTATGAGATTTGTGCAACATACCTTTAGCTGCCTTTCTGCCAGTAACCTTTCTAACTGCTTTAACATTGACTTTTAGCTATTTTGCATTAAAGTTTGGGGCTTTTTTGTAAAATGCACTTATATTCCACACTTCCTTTTTGCGTTCTGACCCTGTAAATACTCTTGATATTGTATACATCAGTCCACCCGTTGACTGGATCATATTTTATGGAAGTTCAACTTCAATATCACTTTAAAAACATGGTATCGAAGCCCCTTTAGAGGGATTTACAGGGATAGATATAAATTACCACTTTATTTCCTAATGCCAGATGGTCAATAGTTATTATTACCACTACATCCACTGAGTACTTTTGATGGTCAGAAAGCAACCATATACAGAGCCTGTGGTGGGCAACAATACAGGAGAAAGCTGTCAAGGTTGGTGACTGAAACTAATAACCAAACTGAGATGAATCAAAATGAAACAGGAAGACATTTCAAAAACATTAAGAAAACAGTACAAAAAATTCCATTAACATTATTGGGAAGATTCATTTCAAGGCTGAGAGAGGAATAAATGGTTAATTCTTGCTGTTTCTCATCTATGAAACCGAGAGAGAATCACAGAATCATAAAATGGTTTAGGGTGGAAGGGACCTTTAAAATTCATCTAGTCCAACCCCCTGCAGTGAGCTGGGACATCTTCAACTACGTCAGGTTGCTCAGAGCCCCGTCCAACCTGAGCTGGAATGTTTCCAGGGATGGGGCATCTGCCACCTCTCTGGGGAACCTGTCCCAGTGTTTCACTGCCCTCATTGTAAAAAACCTCTTCCTCATATCCAGTCTAAATCTACCCTCTTTTAGTTTAAAGCCATTACCCCTTGTGCTGTCCCAACATGCCCTGCTAAAAAGTTTGTCCCCATTTTTCTCATAAGTCTCCTTTAAGTACTGGAAAGCCGCAATAAGGTCTCTTTGGAGCCTTCTCTTCTCCAGGCTCAACAACCCCAACTCTCTCAAAGGATAGATGTTCCATCCCTTGAGTAATTTTTATAGTCCTCATCTGGACCCGCTCCAACAGCTCCATGCCCTTCTTGTGCTGAGGGCTCCAGAGCTGGACGCAGCACTCCAGGTGGGGTCTCACCAGAGCAGAGTAGGGGGGCAGAATCACCTCCCTTGACCTGCTGCCTGCACTTCTTTTGATGCAGCCCAGGATACTTCAGCTATCTCACACAGATGGCATACGATTAAATCAATGAGGAAGAATGTTTTAGTGAGCTAGTACAAAGAATGAGACATGGAACACAAAAAGAAATATCTTAAGCCACTCACTTCTGATAGTAGAATTCCAGATTAACTCACACTATTTCATAACACCCCTCTTGAAAGGGAGATCGCTATACTATGCCTTGATATAGCAATTAGTATGCCCATTCATTTACACAGCAAACAGTTCTTTCTCATTTAAATAATCTACATGTCAGAGGACTTAGAAATTAGTCATCTCTCAGCAAACTCCCTATACGCAAAAACATGTCTCTTCTCTCATTGTCATTCATTTTGCCATATATTGATGGCAATAGTTTCTATCTGGACTAGATAATGCAAATAGAATTGATAATTTCTGAGGTCATGTTTTTCTTCCCTCCACTATCATAACAAGTGCTTAGGTCAACAAAGAGAGCCATTTTCCCTTGAATCTCAGCAAAAATAGAGTTTTTTCTGCTACCACCTCCTGTAGGTGCATTTTCCTCTCTGAGGACAAAAGGGTTTTACAGGCTGGTTGGCTTGTCATATGCACACTATATAGAAGATAATGTGATAATAATAAAAAAATCCAACCTCGGTGCTGCTAGTATAGGCAGATTATTCAGTTTTTTCTCCGGAGATACAGCATAAAAATACTTATTAATGGTCTTCTGTGCTATTTGTCACACAAAAGACACATAGCAGCAATCTTGAAGGGTCACTGAGCATGAAAATAACTCCTGCAAGAAGCTAGTATTCCATTAAGGTTTCTAATGCAACCCACCCACCCAGCCAAACAACAACAAACACCTACCTCTAGGAAAGAGTTATTTCCCAAGAGACTTTCTGACATTTCCAAATGCTTTTTTTTTTCCCCCAGCAATTCATGAAGTCTTTATGACTTTTGTCATGCTCTCAGTTTTGTCTCCAGCAATACAACCTGAGTTTGAAATCCTGGCCCTTCTAACCATAACTGTAGCCCACTATATGTGGCTTTTGATAAACCATTCCAAATGATGTGTTCTACAAAGTACTTTTCTGTCCCACTGCTTTCCCTAGGACATAAAGAGATATATGGGTAATCCCCCTGAATTTTGGTAGCATTTCATCTAACTCTTAAGGGACACTGTAATAATGATACTCCTCAGGAAATACTATGTGATTTTTGTAATTAAGCCATTTCTTCCGTTTAGGCACAGATTTTAAAAATTCTGAAGGACCCAAGAATGTTTTACCAGTCACATGCCACATCAGAGGATAAAGAATTATTGCTATGCTGTCTCATAAGTGATCTTAGTAGGTTAGTAATGGAATAAATGTTTCCTGTTAGGCACACTAAAAGTGAAGGAGTTGAAGTCCTTTTTCCTTCTAAGGTATCCTATTAATATCTAAACAGGATAATAGATAGTCCTTTTACAACTATGCGTACTCTGAAGAAGAAGGTTTAGTCTAAGGAGAATATTTTACTATGAGTCCCTTTTCAAAAAATTACTATGAATTCATCACAGAACTAGGCAGGAAGTTTGTAACAAGAATATTCTCATTCTTCTACCCCTCCCTGCTTTGAGGAAACAGTAAAACAAACACACACACGCGCGCGTGCGCGCAAAAGAACCAGCCACAAAACAAAACAAAACCAGGTTAAAAAAATGGCACAATCATCTAAATGCTATGTGCTCCTGCTAGAAAGGGACAGAAAAAAGGAATAGCTGATGAAGCCTCAGATGTCTGCTGTCAGTAAGAAGTTACCTGCCAAGCAATTAGATCTTTGAGTCTATTTAGCTTTTCTTGATCCTCTGGATGGTCTCTGATATATTCTTCTGTAAAGAAAGCCTTAGACAAAAAAAAAAATTCAGTCCATCATTTCAACAGGAAAGAAATCAGTGATTACTCCATTGACTGCAGCTGGTGACCATAATATTGGGCATCAAATAAGAGACACATACACATGCTCCTTAACCAGATGCTGCTAGTGATAATTCCTTATTATATTAGCTGAGAACCGAGGAGCTCTTTTTTTTCTTAAAAATATATTGAGTCCTTATCCAACACTTCTGAGTTTGAGACCCTCCTCGTGAAACCCAATTATTGTTTGTTTTATTAAGCTTACACTGAAACTACAAAGGCACAAATTTGGAGTATCATGATTTACATTGATAAATGATCATTTCACCCAAGTACCCTACTTACTGACATTACCCAGTGTTACACAATGAAGAAATTGAACTCTTTCATAGATAAGCAAAGCCAGATATTGCACACACACTGCCTTTTGCTGCCCAAAGACTTTATACCCCAGGTACAAAAGAAGACTGTAGCTATTTGTCCATGGCTGCCAAATATCTAAACAAATTATGCTTTAGGACTAACATAGCATAAATCATATTCCTCCAGAATATGTCATGCTTACATATAATAACATGCATATAATTTATGTGTGTACACATACACGTGGCATCTTTTCAGCACTATGGGAGTCTGTCTGACATGCTGAGTCTACTGAGCATTTTTTCACCAGAAAATGGCAGGCAGAAATAATAGAGCTCTACAGCTGTGGGGTAAACCCACATTCATTTCCATCCAAAACATTAATAATTTAGAATTTAAATTGATATTATTTATATTAAATTTATACAAGTTTTTAACATTCCTGCTTTCTCTCCTCCACCACCTTCACAAGGTGGCCTTAGGGACGAATATTCTACAGTTCAGTTCCTCAGGACATTCCATTTTCCATGTATTTCCAGAACAGTTTTTATTTGTATTCCCATTTTTTAACAACAAAACCTCCTATGCAGAATGGCTGCAGCTACTGAGAAAACCTGCTGACGGTTTCATTGATAACCCACATCTAAATTCTCCAGACCTACTGTAGGATAAACTCAATTCATTTACTCCAGACCAAATCTTTTGATATGTGAGAGCCCATTTCATTACAAAAGGGTATCTCATCTCACATGTATATGCAAACCCTCATAACTGCAATTAATAGAGCTTCAGTTACTCTAGTTTGCTACTTTCTGCTTTCAAATACAGATGTGACCAGGATATGAGGATCTTTTAATCAATGGAGTTATAGCTTTCATATTCCCCGCCCACGTTCCACTACCACTTTGAACGAAGAATGTTGGAAGATTATGAAATAATATGTCTGAACTTGTCCTTGGATTGACTTAAAAGCTCTTACCTTCTCATATTTAGCAAAGCCACCCATAACAGCTGGATCAACAATTCCATTCAGAAGCATAGAAAGCGGATTAATAGGAAGGTTGTCATCACTCTGGTACTGGTTAATCATCATCAAAATTTTTTCATTTGTTGTGGACATAGTCTCAATTGCATTCTCTAAAGGACTAATTGTAGTCTATAAAGAAACAAAAGATGTCTAAGGCTTATAAAATTGTAAAAAGGTCTTATTAGTTTTATAAAACTTCACATATACGAACAACATTGTACAACCCAGGACACCAACACAGATTTGTTCAATTCTCTTAGGACTTGGTCCTGAAACTATAAGTCGCATGCAAGATATATTGATCCCAACAGTAGCAAGATACAACACAAGTAATAACAATTTTGTATGTATAAAAATAAGTAAATAACAATAGCCTTGTGTGATAAATTTACAAATTATTTTGTACATGAGGATTCACAGAGATATATGTTTTACAGTTTTTAGCATGTTAATACACACCTGTGACATGGAGACAACCTCAAACCACCGTAAAATTCCAGGAAGTTTGTATGCTGTAACAAATGATGTTCTCTCAATCCACATAGACTATGAAAAAAAACATAGCAGGAAGAAAATGATACTTCAGGATTTAAACTTTAATCTTTTCTGCCTTCAGAAATGTCAGAGTGAAAAGAATATAGATGGAAAACATGCACATTTTTGCATAAAAGGACACTGCAAAATGAATCTAGCACAGCACTTTGCACAAATCGTTTTTCTCATTTCAGATTAGGTCATCTCCAGGTGCTAAGGCTGCACAAAGCAGAGGAAAATGAAAATTACCCTTGAATCTTTTAGTATCTATTCCTATTTTTGCCATTACAGATTGAATGACTGTGACTAAACGACCTACTCTCACCTCTACCCAGATGATATTTCCTCCCTCCACTTTCTAAACTTATTTTGCAATTAAAAGCAGCAATAACCCTATAAGAAGTTGCCAGCGTTCCTACCTTTTTTTTTCCTTTCTTTTTCCTCTTCTGTGCAAGACCAGCTGTGGGTATTTTAAAATGCCACTAGTTCATTTACCCTACTGCTCCTTATTTTAACAATATCAGCTCATCTACACTGCCAGTACTGAGAAACATAATAATGAATGCAATGAAGACATACTCCAACTATCCCAATTTCCACCTATCTGAAGTAAGTATGCATATTATCTATTGTCATAAGCAATGAAAACATTAACAATTTAATTTTTGTAAAATCATTTCAAGGTATATTCATAAATGGTTTCAAAACTCTCCAGCTTGCAGAGGAAGCCAATATGCATTATGAGTCTTGATAATACAGTGCAAAGCTGGTATGTCAGGGTACAGTTTGCATCTGAAGCATTTAATTTAACAGCAGGTAAGAAGCTCCTTACATGAAACTGTTGACACTACAAATGGGCATGTACATAACTGAAATTGTACAGTTTTAAAATAAATGCCTTTTTCCATCAGTATCCCAAGAGCACAGCTTTAGCCATAAATATTGCATGGTATGGTTTTCATGACAAACTATAAAATACCAGACATCTCTAAAATTAAAATATAGAAACTTACCACATTTTTATGTATGACACTGAAAAATAACTTATGGTGTTGCAGGTTTCCTAGAATATTTGAACAACGAAGACTTATTTCTTAGCATTACACCACTATGCACAGGAATAAAAATGACATAGGCAGACTCTAGTCTGTCAAGATTGCACAGGACTGATGACAAAGCTGGCATCTGGCCAAAGTGTTGTAAACTACAATAGGCAAACCATTTGATATTTATTTACGTTACCTTGTTTCACAATGAAAATCTGTACCAGGAAACATTACTGCTTAACACAAGTGTGTTGAACATACTTAACTACATATTTTTTACCTGCAGCTGAAACAGCGCTGTACAGCAAGTACATAGGAGACGTGCTGAAATAGAGCAATCTTTTGTTTATTTTTTTTAAACCAGATCCGAAAGCTAGGAAGTCTGTAATGAGTAAGCTGAGACTAAGAAAGGATCTAGATCAAAATTGCCACAGCTACCAGAACTGCATCCATCACCCTGTCGCTCATTTACTTACAGCAAATTCATTTTCAGGGTCAACAGATCCTTTTCTGACTGGTCTTGAATAGTGGAATCGGTGCACATTGTTGGACTTATAAAAACTGAAAGATGTAAAAAGGACTATTGTAAAACACAGAATTCAGAAATTTATGGATCTTGTTATCACAGTGATATATTTAATTTTGAGCCAGTTGAGTTTTTAATTAAAAGCAAATTTACTGCACAGAAAAAATGCACTTTACTGAAAACTCAGGAGACAACTACTTTATGTATAAATCAGGGTCAACAGACAGTATTTTACAAGTATTAAGCTTCAGCTTGTGATTGGGTGTAATTTCCAGAACTTCCACTTTAATGTTAAAACCTAGAGAAGCAGGTCTAGAAAAGATTTTTACTTCCCTGTGTTCTTGCCTACTTTATAACGGCATACAAAAGGAGTATATTTTGTTAAAAATAACCGAGCAGAGCAGATATATTCACCTGGACTGAAATACTTGTGGTTTTTCATCCACAGAGCATGCCAAATTAGTTTACTCATTAGTTTAATTCTGCTCACAATCCAGAACAATCGTTATTTAATAAACTAAACATTTGAAGCCATTAATTGTAGGGGAATAGACAGGGATCGGCGACCGGAAGATTACGGGATGTGACGGAAAGATAGACTCCTCCCCATAGGAGTGGCAGGAACAGGAACCGCAAGAGCTATATAAGCGTGTGACGCAGCTAAATAAACGGACATTTTGTATCCATCATATTGGTGTCTGTGCATCACTGTCCCCAGGGTGGGTAGAGCCCTGTGTCCCGGAGATATGCGGCCCAAGATAAGTTCTCCCGTAGAAGTGTACAGCTACAATTAATAAAAATTTATTGTGATAGACAAGAAAATGTGTATAAATACTTGTAGAGGGGGACAACAGTGTGAAAAATCTATTGCCAATTCATGTTATGGTCTATTCTATTTAGCTAATGAATTGTTCCCAATCACTGCGAGCATGTATTTCCACTAAACTCGTAACCACTCGTCTTTTAGCACTGGCTAATTTGAAAGAACAGAGATTGTACAGTTTTGGCTAAGTATTTTGCTGTCAACAGAAAAAGCTCTCTTTTTAGTTTTTAGTTTTTGTTTTAAAGATGAATTAAATTTAAAGCCATGTTAAGTAAAAGCTAATTTTGCGGAGAAAAAAAAAAATCTCAGAAATATCTTACAGTAAAACCAAGCCGTGTGTTTCGGAGGCCTAGAGAAACAAATAAATGGAAAGACCCTAAGCAGTTGAGCTAAGCAAAATTCTGGTATGTTAGTTCATGGGAACCTATGATTTCTCATCCAAACCACTATAACTATCTTCATCAATAAAGAAAAAAAAGTGGAAAACACTACCATACTGAGTCAGATCACTTCATACAGTTCCATCTGAAAGGACAGACACTTTGAAGCTCTTTGGTAGAATAAATGCATTGCCATCTACTAATAAAACTAACAATTAAATGTCCAATAAAGTACACTCATAAAAATAAATCTCTGAGACCAGATAAAATTAACAGTTTGGTTGAATTCAGCAGCTGAGACAAACAATTATAAAATCTCCCATATGACAAGAGATTGCACTTTATATGGAGCAGTTCATTAAATAGAACTGTTACAAGGTCAAAATATGGCTGGCGCTACACCGAAATCTAGTCGAACAGCACCAGATTTACAAGCTGTCTTTCAGCTACTGAGGTTAAAATGTATTCAAAGCTGAAACTGGAACCACAGTTGGTTTGGGGGGTTTTTTGGGGTTTTTTTTGTTTTTTTTTTTTGGGGGGGGGTGTTTGTTTGTTTGTTTGGTTTGGTTTTTTTTGGTATGTGTTTTTTATTTTATTTTAAATCTTGTAGTAAAGACCTGCTTGTATGTGGGGAAGTGATTCTTAATTCTCCACTCTGAATCAACTACATTTTCAGTAAAAATTCTATAAAGAAGGCTGCAGACAAAGGTGACATCTGGTTTGAATCCAGCTGTGGAACAATTAGAAATTAACCCATCTCATTCTCAAAGAAGCCTTCTATCTTCAGTGTCTTTTTGGAAAGTCGTAATACAAGTGTTGTTAAAGGGTTTTGTCTGAGATTTGTTTAAATGTGGAGGCATTCTAAAACCTCTCTTGCATTAAAAATGCAGGTGCTTCAATTCACCTGGAGAACTTTTAGCTTAAGATGCACATTTTAACCAGTTTCAATTAGGGAGATAGAGTTCTACCTTGTGTTTTCACATGGCACCGCCAAGAATAGGGAAAAAGTATGGCCTGCCTTAACTGATGGTGCTTATACTTTTTGCTGTCCTTAAGTTACAAGCTAACAAATACTATCTTGAAATTTTTTCATTCAGGAGTTAGTGATAAGCAACAGCTTTTTTTGACCATGTTTGTAACTATAAAAATCATAGAATGGTTTGAGTTGAAAGGAACCTTTAAAAATCATCTAGTTCCAACCCCCCTGCTGCAGACAGGGACATCTTTCACTACATCAGGTTGCTCAAAGCCCCATCTGACCTAGCCTTGAACACTTCCAGGGATGATGCAGCCACAACTTCTCTAGGCAACCTGTTCCAGTGTCTGAACACCCTCATAGTAAATAATTTCTTCCTTATATCCAATCTAATTCTTCCTTCTTTCAGTTTAAAACCATTGCCCCCCATCCTGTCACTACAGGCCTTCGTAAAAAGTTTATTTCCATCTTTCTTATAATCCCCCTTATGTATTGATGGATTTGGAGCCAAAAATCTCACAAGCCTGAAGTCAGCCAATATTCTGGTAGGTGTTGTACACAGTCTTGCATCAGCTATCAGAATAAGTCGTCGCTTTTCACACATGTAGTCAGAATACAATTAGGTGCATGTAACAAGTTCAACCTGTTCTACATTGGGTTAGTAGTTTGGAAATGTTAGCCAGCCTGTTCTCAAAATACTTTGGGCACTTCATTTCCTTTATTTGTTTACAAAATCTTGACCATAGTACCAGTGGAAACCATTTTGCTACCATGTCTTTTACACTTGGCAAGATAAGTCATAACAACATTCTGCTGTACAAGGACCTTCAACTCAACCGCTCTCATACTGCCAGTCACCTTTAAGATCCCTCTCTCCACCACTGGTCTAAGAAGAGGTGTTGAAACCTCAATAGCTTGGACCCAAACCATAGATCCCACCTCCCCACCCTGTAATCATATGCTATTCCATAAGAAGTAGATGGGCAGATATTCTTTCATGAAATTCCTAGGGAAAACGTATGTCAGTAAACTAATAATAAACTAATAATAAAAGCTCTAAGATTCATTGACCAATGACTGAGTACACAAAATAATGGCTCTCAGTTTAGGAATATGGACTGACTTTCATTATTATATCTATTCAGAAATGTACTTACTTTATAATCTGATCAGGTACTGCCTTATTTTTGAATCTAGGTTGTTCCTCCAGGACCGGCTGCACTGTAAAACACTGGATATCTGAAATCGGGAAAGTTAAGGGCATGTTATTAACTATCAGTATGAAATACTGTAGGCTGTGGGGGAAATAAAAATAAAAAAAATAAAAGAGGACAGACATTTCTGATGAAAAATCTGCAGGGTTCAGGGTTTCATTTGTGGTGCTTTCTTGGCAAAAAAAGGAAAAATCTGCCAGTAGTAACCACTGAATATTTATTAATTTTAATTTTGAACTGCATATTTTTATTATTTACTGAGCTTGAATATCTGTAGCTGGATTTATCACACTGAATCTTTCATTAAATTTTAAAGCCCAGCCAACTTACAAAAATCACATCAACAACATCTGATGTTAACAGTTTTGCTATTTAGCTTTAGGCATGCATAATGTCATGATGTTTAGCATTTCATCGTTGTAATCTGTAGTTGAGCAGCCTTTTTACTTGATATTTCCTTTTTCTATGGAAGCGTTATTCTTTAATCTGAATACTGCATTTGTAAACCAATATATCATATTCTTACATATTTCAGTATATTTCAAACTGATGCCCCCTCATTAGATTCCGTAGCTTTTTCTTAGATGCATAAGTAGTGCACATCTCCTGTTAATGACAGACTTGTGCAAATTCTACTTTAAGAAAAGACTGAAGCATATGATCTCAAAAAGAATTAGTTAAGACATAAGACAGACTTACGAGAGCTTGGCTCTCAAGTTTAATGCACTATTTTAGACAAGCCTGTAACATTCTTTGCTTCAGTCCCAACAGTGTGAAAAGAAAGCAGTATTCCTGTTCTCCTCCAGCAGGTTCCATCAGAACAGACTCAAGAGAGTATGTGAAGTATAACATTACCTTGAAAATTAATGAAGGAAAATCAACACCTCAAAAAAAAGTCTGATACAATGAGGTGATCTCATACCTGCTCAGCCAGTAATGATTTAAATCAGAACATGAAGAAAAAGATAATGCGTGCAAGAAACTGTTAGAGTACTTCTAAACAGGAATAATTTAGGGCACTCTAAAAGGTGGTTAACAATGTTTAAAAGTTAATTTTCCTAGGAAAATTTCTGGTGACACAAGGCATATTTATGTTGCCAAGAAATACAGGTGATACCCAAGTGCAGTGCAAGTTTCCCCAACCCGCCTTCATTCTGTAGTCTCCCATGTGTTCAAGGATACATTGACCAGGAGAGTTTTTCACATCCTCCCCAGGAGCTGAGGTGGTGTTCATCTTCTCTGCGTTGGGAAACTGACTCATCAGCTGTGCCTGGAAATCCTCTCTCCTCTCGTACTCTTTCCCACGATAGATGAAGACTTTGTTCTGCAAGGAATAAATAGCTGATTTATTTGGCTGTATGATGCTGAGGCAGAAGTTATACATGTTTATCAGTACAAAGACACAATGGAGTCTCCAAATTTTGGAACGAGCATTATACAGAATCACAGCATGGTAGGGGTTGGAAGGGACCTCTGGAGATCATCTTGTCCAACCCCCCTGCTTGAGCAGGGACACCCAGAGCAGGGGGCACAGGAACGCATCCAGGCGTGTTTTGAGTGTCTCCAGGGAAGGAAGCTCCACAGTCTCCCTGGGCAGCCTCTTCCAATGCTCTGTCACCCTCACAGGAAAGAAGTTTTTCCTCATATTGAGGTGGAACTTCCTGTGTCCCAACTTGTGCCCATTGCCCCTTCTCCTGTCATTGGGCACCACTGAAAAGAGTCTGGCCCCATCATCCTGACACCCACCCTTCAGATATTTATAGGTATTGATGAAATCCCCCCTCAGTCTTCTCTTTGCCAGGCTGAACAAACCCAGGTCTCTCAGCCTTTCCTCATATGGGAGATGCCCCAGTCCCCTGATCATCTTTGGTAGCTCTCCGCTGGACTTGCTCAAGCAGTTCCACATCCCTCTTAAACTGGGGGGCACAAAACTGGACACAGCACTCCAAATGAGGTCTCACCACGGCAGAGTAGAGGGGGAGGATAACCTCTCCCGACCCGCTGGCCACAATCCTTTCTATGCACCCCAGGACACCGTTGGCCTTCTTGGCCACAAGGGCACATTGCTGGCTCATGGTCAGCTTGCTGCCCACCAGCACTCCAAGGTCCTTCTCAACAGAGCTGCTTTCCAGTAGTTCAGCCCCCAACCTGCACTGGTGCGTGGGGTTGTTCCTCCCCAGGTGCAGGACCTTGCACTTGCTCTTGTTGAATGTCATCAGGTTCCCCTCGGCCCAGCTCTCCAGCCTGTCCAGGTCTCGCTGGATGGCAGCACAGCCTTCTGGTGTATCAGCCACTCCTCCCAGCTTCGTATCATCAACAAACTTGCTGAGGTTACACTCTGTCCCATCATCCAGGTCACTGATGAATATATTGAACAGGACTGGACCCAGCACAGACCCCTGGGGAACACCACCAGTGACAGGCCTCCCTCCAGACTCTGCTCCATTGATCACAGTCCTCTGAGTTCTGTTGTTCAGCCAGTTCTCTGTCCACCTCACTGTCCACTTATCCAACCCACACTTCCTTAGCTTGCCTGTGTGTGAGGATGCTGTGGAGACAGTGTCGAATGCCTTACTGTAGTCAAGTTTACTGTTTTCTGAATATGAATTAACTCGAAAGCAAGACACTATTTTATCAGATGCTGGAATGCAGCACTGACTCTCCAGAGGCCCTACTTTATGCTGTTACACAGAACGAACATAAACTGGCATCACCACTGAGGATGCCCCTGTAGAGCAGAATAAAATCAGAATGGGAGCTATGAAAAGTACTGAAATTCCTTTTCTTATTTTCTGTCAAGTAAAATGATTTGCTTTCAAGTACATTCTCAGTCCAGGTTTCACAGCTTTCTAATACTAATGCATAGGTTTCCTCTGCCTGCTCCTTCTCCTTGGTATTATGAAATGTCTACATTTACAATACAGTCTAACCCCACATGTGCTCATTTGTGGTTCAGTTTGCTTCATTTAACAGGATACTTCTATAACACCAGAAACAAAAGGTGTGTGCTTCCTTTGGTGTAATATTGGCATATTATTTCACTATTTTTCCAATGTTTTCAAGGCAACTTTGGCCTTTAAAACTGGGAATGAGAGGTCTTTCATTGCTTTTCAAGGGTGAGGAAAGCTACTGTATTCATTGTAGTATGTAAGGAAAGATTTTTTGTTTGGTTGGGGTTTTTTGTTGTTTTGTTTTGTTTTTCTTTTTAAGAAAACAAAATATTCAGGCTAGTTTTATGCTCTGAAGACATGCACTACTGTGGTTAAAAGAAAGTAATGATCTTTCAAAAAACTGAAGTAAATCCAGTTGTGCATGAATTCCTAGCTTTGGTGGGTTTCTTGAAAAATGAGGCTCTGGATTCCTGATTTCTCACATGGTAGTCAAAAATGGAGAAAAGTAAAGCAAACTGAGAGAGTAGATTCAGTGTACAGAGGTCTGTTTAATGAAAACAGTTCAAACTTAACAAAATTGTCCTAAGATATCAACTAGCTGTTACCATTTAGGAAAAAACTTAGAGTAATACAAGACAGTTGGTATGAATGTGTCAGCTCAATGCATATTAGAGATCAAAAATCCAACCTGAACTTCATCCATTATGAGGAAAACAGGAAAACAAAGGAAGAAACATCAGTATGACACTGAACAAATTCATCATGTACCCACATTTCAAATACTATGTACACTTCTTGTCCTACCATCTCATGAACTAGAAAATGGACAGCCAGGGAACAAGGTGTTGAAATATATGAATGGTTGCTGTGGAAGCAACATTTAAACAAATCAAGACTATAATGAACAATATGTCATGAACAGCATGAGGAAGGTGAATAAAGAACAACTGTTCAGTCTTTCTGTAAGAACTAGTGTAGAGAAATTATCAGATGACAACAAAAAGGCAACAGTAAATCTCCAACACACACAGCTGTGTACTGTGAGGCCACAGCATGTTCTGGAGGGCATCAGTTCAGAAAGCAACTGGACAAATTCACTGTAGAACAATCCAAGAAGGGCTAGAAAACAACTGCCGCCTCCAACCCAGGAAGCTGTTTATCAAGTAAGTAGGGAATATATAGCAGGTCAATATCACTATACACCTCCTCTATATCACACTGTTCCCTACCCTTCTTATCTACTATTTCCCACTGTTAAAGACACAATATTTGGCTATAGCATGCGTTGCTCTGAAAAATACACTGTTTCTACATTTGTAATGTATTTCAGTTATAGCTGAAAGACAATATAAATCTGAAACGCTTGTCAGATCATGGTAAGGTCCACTAAAAATACCAACCTCATGTGAATCAGAATTTTGGATTTAATTTGAACACAAATTAGTTAACAACATTCTACTAGTTATCAATAACCTGTGTGTGGACTCGTCTGAGAAATACATACCATAAGAGCTGGCCATACCAAATTACATCATATTGCTGCATTTGGCCTTCTTGTATCACCTTCACAACCTGATATATCTCTAGTTTCCACAACGAAACTAAGAGAAAGAATCAAGTTAAACACATCTGAAAACATTTCATGCATATTCTTAAAAGTAGCAATTGGGATTTTGACTACAGTCCTGTATCCAAGCAAAACTAAATCCATGGCAAATATCCCCAGAGACTCATTTGCATTAGTAGAGTAGACTCACATTTTTAGAAGCTTATGAAAACAGATGAAAAAAGTAAGAATTTAAACAGGTTTACCCTTAGAAATGTGGGGAATCCTTGGCCGTAATACCCAACAGCAAAATAGTCTGGTTTAGGTCTCAGAATTTTCATGATGTTTTCATAGAACTTTGCTTGTTGGATCTGAAAGCAAAACCAACTGCAATTACTTCTGTTTGGGTTCCCCCCCCGCCTTTTATTACCTCTACAGTAGTAGTACGCTACGCTGCATACTACAGCTATCAGTGGATATGCAAGAGCTATCAATTATCAGCTGGTAAGCAACAGCAATAATCTGTTAGCATGCACATGACAGTGCTGTAGTACATTAAATATTGTTTACATTTATATGCAAATTTAATACATAGCTAAATGTATACGGCTTCAACTTTAATTCTCTGACCTCAGAATCAGACTTACCCTTAATTTACTAGCGTGAAAAAAAATAAAACCACCAAAGTCATAGTTGGCACTTTCCACTTTAAACTCTTAACTGATAACATTACTGAAATAATACATTTGGAAAAATGCCCTGCCCCAATCGTTTTCTGAGGTACAGATCAACTCAAACTTTTGCCCTTGCTCATGCTAAAGCCACACACCAGGCAAAGGGGTTACAACATCATCTTCCATAAAATACTAAGTTAGGTTTACTGTTTCTATTTTCTGTCTTATATCTATGAGATAGGTAACACTGCAACTTAAATGGAATTGGCAAAAATATTGTCTTCATCTTTTAGTTTATGATAAAAGCAGAATTGACTGGGAAGAAAAGCAGCTTTCTTTACACACAACACTGTTCAAGAACATCGTGTTTTGATTCCCATAGTTTCTTCGTGGAAGATTCAGGGATATCTACTGAATGAGCCCTACGCTTTCTTAAAGATCATGCAAGTGTGGAATGTTGGGGATGGAAAAAAAGAAGGTATGTGGGGAGGGTATTCTTTTTAGATGAATTCAACTTTAATGAAAACAAATAATTGAATATTTAGTCTTCCTTTAAAATCTTCCTTCTAGCCTTTTGACCTAGTTCTAATTCTTGTGATGTATTACTTCCCCAGTCCCTGATTAGGACAGAATTTTTTAGGCTTGTCAAGATTCAACTTCCTAAATTGTAAAGAAAAATCTCAGAGAAAAAAATGCATCCAGGTGCTTTTTCTAGCCTAAAGCAATACAAAGGCCTCAAAACCCTGTTATATTTCTTTTATACACCTTTAAATTGCACTAAGCAAAAAAATGTTTATTTCACCTATAGAAGTTTCAAAATATCTCAGTAAGCAGATGCCCACGCAACTTTACCAAACAGTTCTTATGAATCTCTGTGTTAGCACTGGATTATTACAATAAAACTGTTACATTTTAACAAATGAATTAAAAATCAATTGTAGACAACAAGCTCATAAGCAGCTCTATCATTTGATAGCTCAAAAGTACTAATTTCTCTGACTGAAATAATTTGAAGACCTGTATATCAACTTACCAGGTTTTGACTTAGGAGTTCATAGTCAAAAACTTCCTTTTCATATTGCTCTGCAAGTTCTTTGCATAAAGATATGGCTTCTTCCCACATCTGCAATGCAACCACATATTGAAAAAGTAAATCCAGTACCAACAAACAAGTTTTTAATGCATCACTGTTCAACTACAGTTTTATTGATTATGCTATCTTTAAATTGCAGTCATTTATGAACTGCACACTTAGAATGGAAGACTCAAGGCAATCAAACTTTAGGAAAGCAGATTAATGGTAAAAATAAAAGTGTTTTATGGTTCATTATAGGAAGGAATAAGTAAACCTACTTTATTCTTACAATAAGATAATAAAACATCACCTAACCTTTCAAATACATTAAAAAAGAAGAGTAAATCACTAAGGCGCACAACATCCAGAACACAGCCCAAGCATAGGAGCAGTGTATGAGGGGCCTGACACCTGCCTCTCCTTAGAACAAACACACTTAATTTTAGAAGAAATTCTGAAGCATATATAATCATAGGTAGCCTTGCACATGACAGCTCTGCTAGTCAGCTTAAAATTTACAAGACTTAAATTGCCACTTGCCCAGAGGAGCAGCTTGATTCTTTCCACACAACTTAATAGCTACCTCTGAAAATTACTGTGAGGAATTACAGAGCTGCATTGGAAAGAGGAGGACAGTTTTTCTCATGTGCTATAGGCACTTAATGTATACAGCACAGAAGTGGTCTTAAAACAGATAGAAACTCCCTCTCTTGAGGGTATTTCTCAAATTCTGTCAGTCTTCCCATCTATTCACGATAAAGGAAACAAAAGAGTTTTTCTGAGCATAGTTCACTACTGATGTAAGGACACTGGTGGTCACACGCATTATGACTGTTTTTACATGGTGCCACGTACTCCTAGGCTAGGTAGTTCTGAAGCTGACAGCTGCATTCAGCTCTCTGCAAACCTCCTGTGATGTATCTGAGGAGAACCTGAATGCTAGGTAGATCAGAAGTCATGAGGATTTGATTATTCTGATAGAGTGGGTGGGGACTGCTACATTGTTGTTATTTCAGATGCCAAAAAGTTAAAAAAAAAAAAGTTTAAAAACCCTAAAAAAAGTAAAAGAAACAGTAAAAGTAAAAAGAAGTTATAAATAGCACTGCATTTTCCTGCACAGTGCTGAAGCACCATAAACTTTCTACCTCCTGAATTATACAAGGGACTTTCATGGGCAGTTATGCCTTTATTTTGCAAGAAGCAGCAATGAATTGCCTTCCCCCTTCATACCTTTGGCTACAGCTGAACAAGACATAATGACTTAAAGGCCCTATTGGGTCACAAGATTCATTATCCAGCACTGCGGAATTTTCCCTTGCTTTCTAGTCCTTTGCTTTACTTCCAAAAATCTCAACTCTACTGTCATTGTATTGACAGACAATTTCGTTAACAGATTTTTTAAAAAAAGCTGAACTAAACCCAGGTGCTGAACATCCAACTGGTATATTTTAAGCCTGGGATGCAAGTTTCAGACATCTCTGAGACAAATATGTTCTTTTTGAACTGTCTGGTTTTGGGGGAGATAATGACCGAATGGTTTAGAAATGCAATCTGTGTAGTCCCCATTCTTTTCCTAGTAAAGGAGACTACATGCATCATTTTTAATTATTTTATTACAGCCTGACAGAAATGCTTGTGACCAGTATAAATATTGGCCCTCTTTCTTTGTGAGTGTGGTTATTGAAAGAGTATATTAATACATAACAGATATACTCTGTGAACAAGCCTTCAGGACACAATTTTTACTTGACCCATATTTCAAAGAGGATTTCCTATACAAACACTTTACAGAGAGCATGTTCATTAAATACTACTATACAAAGTAACACCATAAAAAGTTATTTGGGAGGGGGAAGAACTCTACAGACCTACCTTTCCTTTGTCAAAGTACTCTATGATCTTCTCATACAGATTCTCTTTCAAGTGTCGATAGGTCTGTGAACACTGGAACTCTGTTGACATGACTTGGGGTGCACACTGTTCGTCTGACCACTGAGAATAAAACCACATTAAAAAAACATATGATTTTGGACTTCAGCATTTCACACACACATCTCCCCTCCCCCATGGTCTGGTCCCAGTGATTTTTTCCCTGGTCTTTTTTACCCTTCCACAAAGAAACTGGGAAAGGCACTGGGAATGTTTTCATTACCTCTTCAAACAAGTGCTGTATTTCATGTGATAATCAGGACTAGACACAGCATTTTAAAAACCTGTGTTCCCTTCCTGCCCCTCACCCAAAAAAGTTTGGATAAAAGTCTAAATGAGAAAATAAGTTCATTTTATTTCAGTGGTGTCATCTTGACTGATTTGGTTTTGATTTTTTTTTTTGTATTAAAATATTTGTAGATAATATTATCCTTATCTATACCAATACATACAATATATCTCATTTTTTCACAATCAGAAATGTTTAATTAAGTTTGAACGATACAGCACTGTGAAAAGCCAAATTTATATAGTTCTGCACTAAAAGAAATTCTATAAGAAATATCTAATTTTTGCTGAAGAACATTTAAAGTTTGAATTTTCCTTTGAAATGGAAATGCATCTTACTGACCATTTCAATTCATAAATTCAGGTACAATGAGAATAAACATTAGTTATAGCGAAAAATCATTGCTACAAAAGAAAGCACACATAATTTGGCAGAGTGATCCATATTATGTAAAATGAAAAGTCAGATGTCCCCCCATGATAGGTACAAAAAATGCATTTAATTTTCATCATTATTATGTCTGGGATAAGTAAGAAATTACCAAAATGAAAACCACATGGAAGTTAAATGGCTTCAGAATTTGCACACAATGTTCCCACTATAAAGTAAAACTATTTTTGCTACAATATTTATTTGTACAAATATATGGCTTTTAATCACCTTTTGAAAATACAATTTCAACAATTTAACATTCATTTTGTATGACCTACCACAGTATTTTTAACTAGAAACTTGAGTACACCTATGGAAAAATAACTAATATGCAGTAAATCAGAGATTAAGACAATCATTTTTTAATTTTTAAATCTGAAAATTGCAAAAGCTTATATATGTATTGAGTTTAGAAAATCTGACCTTCAAAAGCCACGTATGGAGTAGAAGGGTATATGCTGCTTCTGTGTAATTCTCACAATCTAAATGAAGATCTCTTAATTTATATAAATATCTGTTAGAGGAGAGAACAAGAATTAGACTAGATATTGACATGACTGGAATACTAAGTGTCAAAAAATTTCTAGATAAACTTTGTAATGGAAACTTCATAGATGTCATGCGGTCACTACACAAAGAGTCTTTAAGGACACTCTGAGAAGGGTTAAAGCTCTGTGCATTTGTTCAGACTTTTCTGTGTTCTCTTTCTATGCTGAAATATTTTGCAGAAAAGGAGGAGAAAGAACTAACCTCCTTTTGTGAACTGCTGTCGGCTCCACCTCTAAGAGGAAGAACTACTAGGCTCAAGGTCTAAGTCAGACCTCTGTGTCCATTATTTCCTGACTGTTACTAAAGACAGCTGCCTTTCTCTGTAGCACTTTTTGATTGCATGTAAACATTTTCCATTTAAATAGATGAGAGCACAACAGACAACACAAGGTAACGGAGAAAAACAGAAAATACCAGTGCAGACAAAGCAAGTCCTGTACAACTTGGAAGGTGGTAGGGGCAGAACTGCTCTAAGTCATATTTTGCCAGTGTTCTGCTTGATCCCTAGGGCAGCATTGCTGCTACCAGCACAACCACTGCCCACCATGTAACTTAATCCACATCTTTTCCAGCAGCCAGAGGAAAATGTGCATGCCATCCTCTAAACACAACAGGAGTTTTGACACAGGGTCTCTGATGCCTTGCTGTAGCAGTTCAAGGAACTACCATTCCCAGTTGTCAACCCAACTGAAAACGTGTCCCCCTCAGCAATGCCTGCAGAGGGAGCCTTGTTGCTCCCTGGCCACTCCAGCTCATGGCTCC
Organism: Phalacrocorax carbo; assembly: GCF_963921805.1. Classification (NCBI taxonomy): domain Eukaryota; kingdom Metazoa; phylum Chordata; class Aves; order Suliformes; family Phalacrocoracidae; genus Phalacrocorax; species Phalacrocorax carbo. The sequence continues at coordinate 16,614,524 of NC_087520.1, forward strand.
AGGTTTAGCTCTGGATCACCTTCAGTGCCCATTTCAGCTGAGATTCTGGACATTGTACTGCCGTGGCTGAAGTGCAGATCATTCTGCAGATTTTGCAGGAGTGAGAGGAGAGGCAGGAAACAGTAAGCTTTTGAAAAGCAAGATTTGCTGCAGCTCATATGCAAAACTGTTGGAGACAGTAAGAGGCCATGTCACATCTGAAAGGATTTGCCAGTATAGCTATAGCTCATATAGAAAAACGCTTTACTTGTAATACTCCATTGCACGTAGTGTTGCATATTTAAAGAGACTTGGCAGACTGCGCAATTCTACAAAACTTGAATGTTTTTTCTACCATTCTAAATATATGATACTCCCTCCATAAAACCTCAAATCTAGCTATATTTTCTTTATTGAAAACAACAGACAACGAATGTTGAGTGATTTGATCAACTAAAAGTTGATTCTTGGGGAAAAAAAATGCTGCTGATGAATACATGACAAAATCACAGAATCACAGAATCTCAGGTTGGAAGGGACCTCAGGGATCATCTAGTCCAACCTTTCTAGGAAGAGCAGAGTCTAAACAAGATGGCCCAGCACCCTGTCCAGATGACTCTTGAAGGTGCCCAACATGGCCGAGTCAACCACTTCCCTGGGGAGATTATTCCAATGGTGACTGTCCTCACTGTGAAAAACTTCCCTCTGGTGTCCAATCGGAAACTCCCCAAGAGCAACTTGTGTCCATTCCCCCTTGTCCTCTCCGTGTGACTCCGTGTAGCTGCCCCTTAAGTACTGGCACATGGGGATGAGATCCCCTCTAAGCCTCCTTTTCTCAAGGCTGAACAAACCCAGCTCTCCCAGCCTATCCTCATATGGCAGCTTCCCAGTCCTCTGATCATCATGATAGATTCCAAATCACCGAAAGCTAAGCAAACAACGGAGTAAGAATATAAATGAGGCCAGGGCTACAACAGGGTCGTTGTCAATGGTAAACTAACATTAAGTAACAGAAATCCAAGTACAATGATAAAAACAGAATTCATAAGAGAACATTATTGCTCTCTCCAAAACAACTCCAACAGAACAACTGCCATACCTGATATACATCTCTTCACGGTTAATGTCCTTGTAGAAATTCTAGGGACACAAACATTTAGAAGTTATCTCCTGATGTCTTTTATTAAATCACAAGACAAATATATATATATATATATATATGCTGAGGTTTTGCTTTCCTCACTTGTTGGACAGCACAAGAAAAACTATATTTACAGACTATCTTAAGTTTAAAGCTGGCCCTACTGCTTCAGTTAATACTTTCATTAGTTCTTAGGATGTGTTATTATTACACATACATGTGTATACTTCTCCTAGTTCACTAATGAAATCACTAGTGAAAGTTTTTCTGTTGGAGAAGAAGAAAATATGGTTATCCAAATACATTAATGTAATAAACTACATGCTCTGGCTTCATTTGATGGCCAGAAAAAAAGCTGTTATTTATTGAAGCTGATATGACACACTGTTGATATGTCGCACTGCTGTGCAATACCTCTGAAGGGGCTAATTCCAGGACTAAAGCCCATTTTAGCCACCACAACACTTCTGCAGGTATATAAGTTGCTAAGGCTGTGCAAAATGTATGACAAGAATTGCCTCCTGAGGAGCTGCAGAAATTTATACCACATGGCACAGCAATTACTGAGGAACAGAGAGTATGCGAGTGCAATATATTATTAACCATGTTCTCTTTCCAATCTTCAATGATGATGAAGGTTCCTCTGCAGCCTAGAGGACTTTCCTGGTGCAGAGCCTCTATATGCAATATCCTCAGGACAAAATAGGAATAGAAAAAAAGATGGGGTGGCCTAGAACCAGATCAGAGACTCAAATCTTCTTGGCACCTTCCTGCATGTGTATCTTGCAGGTTTCTTCCCCAGATTTAAAACCCATAATTGTTGAGTTGCTAAAGCAGCAAGCAGGTTAGTTCCTCATGCAAAACTTGACTCTGCCAAAAGCCCCCTGTTACATTAAGCCTATCAAAAAGCAAAGGTACATGAACAGTAGCCTTCCTTATTTATCCACAGAATCGAAGTGGATAAAACACCCAACCAAAACCAAATAATTGAGTGGACATTGCTTTCAGATTTGTGCATATATCCATGCAAAGACATATAGAAGCCTCTTGCCTCAGAGTTTAGATCACTACTGAGCATTGTCAACCACCCCTATCCCCAGGAAGATTTACCTTCGTCTTCAGTAAATGGATTCTAAAGCTCTTCCCCATTCTCACACAAGAATTACAAGAGAGAACATACCAGTAAATTCACAGTGCAGCTCATGCGATTGTCCTTGCTTTCATCATTCATCACAGTTCGGTAATCCAGCAGCTTCTCCAGGAGGCCTTTAACTAGGCTGACAAAACTTTCAACCAAGTTAAAAATGCCAGGGTACTGACACGCACACTCTGTAAGACTGCAAACACACAAAAAGATATCTTTACAGTACTGTGAAAATTAGCAGCCCATCAGCTGAAACACTGTTGGGACCTGAAGGCAAATAGTGACCTGGGGCTCATGCAACTGCAGAATGCACTGGAAGTTCCCTTCGTGGGTTGGTAATTCAGATATGCAGAAGACAGATGGGATATAAATGAAAAGGGAAAAAAAAAATTTACTTTCCCTGTCTGAAAATGACTTCAGATTCAAGGGTATACCCACTATTTCAGAACACAGCAACCTGCATCCCTGGTATAACACACTCAAGTCCTCAAATTCCACAGTATCACAATAAACATTAGACCTTCCTTTTTTCCATTATTGCACAACATTAAATGCAACAATTATTTCTTTCTCTTTGTACAGTTATGTTTGAGTAGAAAGTTCAAACTAACTTAAATTACAATTTTAAGCCAAAAAAAGACATTCACGCAAGACCTCACCACAGCAATTTGCCCTTAAGAAATAAGCAAACACAAACAATAAACTTTCTCCAAATTAAAACAAGCAGTTAGTTCTCTTTTGATAAAAATATAGGAAAGTGAGTTTTACACGTCATTAGCAGATTCCAATTACATTAACAAAACATTATCATATGCTGTTTCTAAAAAGTGCTTTAGGAGTAGATATTTCACTTTATTACCATACATTTGTTTTCAAAGCTTAACTGTTGAAAGATTATTAAATGATTACCAGCATCTCGTTAAGGATTATTTTCTTTCTTTGCTTAAAAGCTTGTTTCATCTCCTGAGCATTCTAGTGTTCCATTGGGATTCTCTCTGAGAAACTCCATTTTATTTATAAAGATATACACACACACATATATAGATTCACATATATATTTATATATTCCTGTACTGGGTGTGGCTGAGATGGAGTTAATTTTCCCCATAGCAGCCCTCATAGTGCTGTGCTTTACGTGGGTAGCTAGCAAGGTGTGACAGCACACCCATGTTTTGGCTCCTGCCGAGCAGTGCTGGCACAGCACCAAGGTGTACTCTCGCCCCCAAAGCCAGCAGACCAGAGGTTCACAAGATCTTGGGGGGGAGCACAGCCAGGACAGCTGACCCCAGCTGACCCAAGGGATGTCCCACACCATATAACGTCTGCTCAGAAGTTAAAGCTAAGAGAAAGGAGGAGGGGGTGGGGTGCATTCATTACTACGACATTTGCCTTTTGGAGCAACTGCTATGCGTACTGAAGCCTTACTTCCTGGGAAGTAGCTGGACATCACCTGCTGAGGGGAAGCAGAGAATAAATCTTTTGTTTTCTTTTGCTTCTGCACGCAGCTTTTGCTTTATTAAACTGCCTTTATCATGACCCACGAGTTCTTTTCCATCTTATTTTCTTCTCCCACATCCTACCCAGGAGGGGAGCGACTGAGTGGCTTCGTGGGCACCTGGCACCCAGCCAGGATCAACCAACCACAAAGCACAAAGTAATTACATGTATATTGGTCATATTCTATTAATAACACATAAAAATCACCATGTTTTCTCACAGGAAAATAGTAAAAGCAAACTAGCAATTGCAAAATTATCCCCGAAAATATGCTGTGTGCTTAAGCTGAGTAGATTCAGTGACAGATTATTAAGAATTTCTGACCATAATTCACTATTATGAATTTTGGGTTGCATTAACAGCACTCAGTTTATAGAAAAATACATTTAAAAATTTATTTTTAATCTTTAAGTACACTATTATTTTTAAAACTTTCATTATAAACAATTAAGATTTAATTCATTGCAAAAATAATTTTTTACTCCACAGATTATTTAAACTTTCATCAGAAAATACATATTAATATTACAGAATCACAGCATGGTAGGGGTTGGAAGGGACCTCTGGAGATCATCTTGTCCAACCCCCCTGCTTGAGCAGGGACACCCAGAGCAGGGGGCACAGGAACGCATCCAGGCGTGTTTTGAGTGTCTCCAGGGAAGGAAGCTCCACAGTCTCCCTGGGCAGCCTCTTCCAATGCTCTGTCACCCTCACAGGAAAGAAGTTTTTCCTCATATTGAGGTGGAACTTCCTGTGTCCCAACTTGTGCCCATTGCCCCTTCTCCTGTCATTGGGCACCACTGAAAAGAGTCTGGCCCCATCATCCTGACACCCACCCTTCAGATATTTATAGGTATTGATGAAATCCCCCCTCAGTCTTCTCTTTGCCAGGCTGAACAAACCCAGGTCTCTCAGCCTTTCCTCATATGGGAGATGCCCCAGTCCCCTGATCATCTTGGTAGCTCTCCGCTGGACTTGCTCAAGCAGTTCCACATCCCTCTTAAACTGGGGGGCACAAAACTGGACACAGCACTCCAAATGAGGTCTCACCACGGCAGAGTAGAGGGGGAGGATAACCTCTCCCGACCTGCTGGCCACAATCCTTTCTATGCACCCCAGGACACCGTTGGCCTTCTTGGCCACAAGGGCACATTGCTGGCTCATGGTCAGCTTGCTGCCCACCAGCACTCCAAGGTCCTTCTCAACAGAGCTGCTTTCCAGTAGTTCAGCCCCCAACCTGCACTGGTGCGTGGGGTTGTTCCTCCCCAGGTGCAGGACCTTGCACTTGCTCTTGTTGAATGTCATCAGGTTCCCCTCGGCCCAGCTCTCCAGCCTGTTCAGGTCTCGCTGAATGGCAGCACAGCCTTCTGGTGTATCAGCCACTCCTCCCAGCTTCGTATCATCAACAAACTTGCTGAGGTTACACTCTGTCCCATCATCCAGGTCACTGATGAATATATTGAACAGGACTGGACCCAGCACAGACCCCTGGGGAACACCACTAGTGACAGGCCTCCCTCCAGACTCTGCTCCATTGATCACAGTCCTCTGAGTTCTGTTGTTCAGCCAGTTCTCTGTCCACCTCACTGTCCACTTATCCAACCCACACTTCCTTAGCTTGCCTGTGAGGATGCTGTGGAGACAGTGTCGAATGCCTTACTGTAGTCAAGATAGACAACATCCACTGCCCTCCCTTCGTCGACCCAGCCAGTCACGCCATCATAGAAGGCTATTAGGTTGGTGAAGCATGATCTTCCCTTTGTGAATCCATGTTGACTGTTTCTGATAACTTGTACTTCAACTGTTGACTGTTTTGGATAACTTTAACTGCAAGGAAATACTTGAAGCTTTGGGCTGGAATAGGATCTCAGCAAAGTACCCAGTCTCAGAGGTCTAACTCATGAAAAGTAAAACCAGTGCCTGATGTTTATCGCTTTGATTGTACAGCCAAAACCAGCACAACAGATCCACAACAGAGTTATTTGGCCAAGACAGAGGGAGTGTGTATGTGCACATCTGAAAGAACATTGATACTGTATAAGATGTGACAGACAGAGGCTAACAGATAAAACCAGAATATTTTAATTGCTGCTGTCTGACTAGTCTGAAACAATAACTGAAATATTTAAATAAATTATTGGAACATAGCTTATGACATTAAACATATTGCTAGTGGAATATTAAACACTAAAGGGTCTGAAGAGTGGACAACTGACAGAATAGCCCAGAGCACGTGAAATGATGTTTGTGGAAAAGACTGTAAGAAAGCCTCAGAATCATATAGGAGACTGGAATACTGTACAAGAAAAATGGGGTTATTTTACGTCAGTAAGTATCAGAAACAGGATAAGACACTAACAAAGGAAAGTACAGTCACCATTTAAGTGACTACTATGATTTTTTGCCATAAGCTCACTTGGAGTGACAGCAAAAAAGGCAGACCTCTGAACATTACTTGACTGTGAAATGAACATGAGTCACCAAGGCATCACATTTCTTTCCAATACAAGTAGAAAAACACTGACATAAAACACAAGCTATTGCCAGATCTCACCCAGGATATAGTACCTAATTCCAGTCACTAAAGATGAACTGGAGTACACATAGAGAACTACAAAATGAACAGGAGAAAGGAGATGAACAAAATGAACAGTAGAGGAATACCCATTTCATGAGGGAAGATTTTAAAAGTTGTCTTTCTCAGATTCATACAATAATCCCAATTAAAAGGACCCATAAATCTTTAGAAGATTCCCCCCCCCAGGAGGAAGCAATAAACCTTTTAATTTTTAAGGAGAGCTTGAAAAAAAAATAGAAGTTTTGAAATAAAAAGTATTTTCAGTAAAGCTTGAGAAACTAACTGCATAACATGGGCCACTGCAATGACGGGGAACTGGAAAGCTTCCAAATGCTCTTTTCTATTGTGCCTATATCAGTAACATAAACATGCCAGAATACATTTTCTGAGCCTGAGCAAAAGCGGCGTAGGACAACGTGTATTCATACAGCTAGGCTCTTTTTCCCTAGGCTCTATTTCCCAGAACAGGGTAGCCATGTCTAACCTGTCTACTGAGAACAGCCTCCCATCTGTTCCACATTACCCCAACTCTTCCTTGGTGTCTGGGACAGCACTCATTAGCGCAGGTCAGAACCTGCCAGGGAGCATACTAACATTTAGGACTACGGGCAACTGCAAGGCAGTGATTAAACTTCTGCTGATCCTATTTAGTTTATTGGGCATGGGGATGTTCCCAGCAACCAGCTAGCGTGGGTAAGTGTTGGTTACAGAGGTGACCACCAACACCCGAGACAGCCATTGACTACTGCTAAATATCTGTATTCAATGTGGCAACTGGAACTGTGCAGGAATGCAGATAGTTACAGGAAATTATGTGATGAAAATATGGCCAAAAGAATAAATCTGGAGTCCACTTTAGTTGGGCAGGGAGTTAGGGACAGAGGATGGAAATCCCTGCTTTGAAAGGTGTGAAGGTAAGAAGATTTAAAACAAAACACACACACACACACAACACAGAGACAAGAACAGGGTCCTACCACAGCCAAGTCACCAGCCTCTGCTTCAGCTGTCCCTCTACAGGCACTGTTAAACAACCTCAAAGATGGAACAAAAAATATTATCTGGAGATAATATGAAGTGACATCTTTAGAAATGTGGAAACCTTGAACCTGAAGTTTTGTAGAACACGGGAGAGTAACAAGGGGAAAAATCCCAGATAAGTCAAAGAAAGAAGGGCACCTTGGAAGTGCACCTTGGAAAGGCAGGAAGATCAAATGCTATGTAGTATGTTTGATGAGACTAACTGCACTACTGAAAGATGTGGTTTAACTGGATAGATACCAGCTCTCTAGAAAAATATTTGAATGTAAGAGAAAACTGCAAACAAGACAAGCAAATAATGTTACACAGCCCAGAAAAAGTAAACTTCAAAGAGTCTCATACACGAGATCTGAAGGAAACTTTTCTCTTTGCATTGATAAAGTCTCAGTTTGAATACTCTCTCCCGCTTTAGGGCAATGTAGTATTTCAAAATAGATGTAGACATTGTAGGAATGTCCAGAAAACGTTGCATGTGATAAACTGTAACATTGGGGTTGTTTCCCCTAACAAGACCACCAAAGGAAACTTGACAGCAACTTTCAAATTTGTTAAAAGCTGCTGCAAAGAGAAACAGAATGAACAATTCTTTGCCCCCTGTGGGTAAAGCAAGAAATAATTGGCTTAAACTGAGGCAAGCAAGATTTAGTATGGATATTTGGAAAAAAACTTACAAGCAGCAAGGAAAGTTTAGCATTGCAATAAATGTCCACTGTGTCAGCTGAATCCCCAGTATTGGAGATGACGAACTGTAGTGACAGTTCAGGCAGGCATAATGGTTGAAGCGTTGCAGCGGTGTGGTTAAGAAAACTACGTACTAGCAAGCCTGTTTTCAGTCCTACCGAGAGCTAGTCTGAACATCCCTGCATCACCGCTTAAACATTCAAAATTGAAAATATACTTTATTCCTCTCAGTCTACATAGTCATTGCATGTTAGGAAGTGAAAAAGACATTTTTAAAAGTTCATCTGTCCTTGCCAGTGTATCAGTTTCAAAGAAGAGTTTTATATTGCCTAAAACGTGTCAGTAGTTTTACTTTTTTTCAAGTCTACCTCTCTATATTTTGTCTGCCTCCTCATAGTACAGAAATTAAACTAACATAGCAAACATTTAAAATGTTTGATTTAAATTATGTTTCTTTTAAATTATACTATTTAATCAGATTATAATTACATATTTTACATAAGATTACATTTACATATCATTTAATTATACAATTCAGTATTTTTTACAAAATTATATTTTCATTGAAAAAATACTTTTTTTGTTGTGGCGTACACAAAGATGTTGTGCTTCATCTGGTGAGGAATGTGACTTCACAAAGATCAGATTGCCTAGAGAGGTGGTAGATGCCCCATCCCTGGAAACATTCCAGGTCAGGTTGGACGGGGCTCTGAGCAACCTGATCTAGCTGAAGATGTCCCTGCTCACTGCAGGGGGGTTGGACTAGTTGACCTCTAAAGGTCCCTTCCAACCCAAACCATTCTATGATCCTATGATTGCTACCTCCTCCACAAAAATACACTTGCACAAGGTAGCAGGCTTTGACAAAGTAAAAACGTACACACTCAATGTCACAAAGCGTATATCAATTTCATCATGTAGCCAAAAATGCTACAGCATTTTTATGATTAATGACTACTAGGTTATCAATGCTTGAGAAAGTGTGTGATGAGCGATGTACTTTCTAACTGTTACAGTCTGATGCACAAAGCTAGGAACAAATTCTCAGAGGCAGGTGCAAGGATTCCACCGCTGCCCAATACATCACACAGGCAACCTGCCACAGGTGAAGACACAGCTATTAAGTCTGAGAATAAAACTGAATTTGGGTCGCCAAGGAGAGAAGGAGATGCTATATCAGGCTTTGGGATTGTTAGAAATACAGAAATAGAAATATTTTTATTAAACTGTAGTACTTTGCATTATTTCACTCCAGCATAGTCACTTTATATAAATTCAGAGAATAATCTCTTGGTGTCCAATCTACACATTAAGAAAACCAAGTAAGACGTTTTAAAATACTACTTTCTTAGTAGTGTGAAATAAAACCAAGAAAGGTTATAAGGAAAAATGGAGAAACACTAAAAACTGGGGTAAATGTTTTATTATCCTGGATAGAGAAATGCAGGTTAGGTATTATTTCTTCTTAATTTAGCTGGAGAATAAAATACTGAAAAGCCACCAGGAAAATAGTTTCAATGAGCAAAACTACAATTCAAACCAGGTTTACTGAAACAGTGTGCTATTTCCAGTCCCTTCATAAGAAAATCTGCTAAGATTCCATTTTACTTTTAAGTGAGGGTACCAACTTGAGAAGTAGGAACAATAAGATCAAAACACATCCTGAAGGCATTTATTCTCATGCGGTACTTACATGGACTCAAACAACTGCATGTAGTGTTCATCCCCACGTCCTCCTTCTACTTCATGGTCCAACTTCAAAATTATTTCATTTTCAAACTAATAAAGAAAGAAAAAATCAAAACACTAAGCAGATATCCAGAGCTCAAACACGTTTCAATAAGGCATCAAAAGAAAATTTTTGTATAGTTATATCACGCATTCCCTCAGGTTAAATGCTTGAATACATTCCAGCTGAATAATGCACATCTGACTGTCTCCAGATACCTGTTTCTTAGTACAAAGTCATAAAATAACCTGAAGAAACAGGCTTACAGTATCTGTATTATGGGTTTTCATAGAACATCCTTGATTTGAAACGCAGGATTTCAGAGTCAGTAGAATCACTCTTACCCAGATAAAATATGAACAATCCTACAGTATGCTATACCATATTTAAATGCTATTTGTTAGGTCTATCTAGAGCCTAATTAGGAAACAGTGACATATCAAAAAAGATAGCAAACAAGCTATTTTTGTAGTTTGTATTTTTGTAGGGGGGTTGGACTAGTTGGACTAGTTGACCTCTAAAGGTCCCTTCCAACCCAAACCATTCTATGATCCTATGATAGCCTGGGCTTTTAGCGCTGCTGAAAGCCTGGACATACACTTTCACTAAGGTTCCATTTCATTTGTGTATGCCCTCTGAAAACTGGTGTGTTACGTGAATCTCAAAGCCTTAGTGCATCTGTAGTCATTCTTCTCATCCAACTAATTTCATCATGTTTGATATCACTATGTGAGAAAACAACTTGATATAGATTTGTAAAGAATCTGCACAGTTAGAGGATTACAAGCTTTTAATGCCAACACATTTTTAAACTTTTCTAATGTGGCTGTCAATGTCCTTTTTATGTTGAGTCACAACACGTCTTGATCCCCTCACCCCAAGGTTTCTACTAAAATCTTTGAGTATCATATGAATAAATTACTCAGGTCTGGCAAAATTTATATTAATTCTTATTTTTAATATTTCATGTAAGTACTGAATGTTTCACACTTACATACAGCGTGATGAGGTAGCAGAAAGGAAAGACTGCTTATGTTTCTCCTATTGCCCTGTGAGTCAGCTAGAGACATGCTAAATGTGAGAGAATGCTCGTGCTCTGAGAGTAAGCACACGTGCTAGTGAGAGAAGCATGCAGGAGAGCGCAGATAAAAAGACACCTGAGAAAAGCAGGAAGCAAGTCTACACGAGACTTTTCCAGGTGCTAAAGAAAAATTTGTGTCCTAGTAACATCTAGCTTCAAACAAAAGAAACCTTGGCATAGTATTTTCAAGAAGAGGTGGGAAAGATCTACCACAAGGTTCTAGACAAGCCATTAATGCATCAAGAGGCACAGAGAAAGCATTGCATTAGAAAACTAGGAGATCTACACTGAAATAAAGCTCTGTCGCTTTACATAGATATAATTATTAAAAGCACTGTAAAAATGACAGATAATTCACCACTGTACTAACACAGCAAATTCTCATGTGTTTCTTTCACACAAAATTGCACACAACTTTCAGTGTACAGGTAATTCTGTTTTCTCCCTGGAGTATTTCTGTGTAATTGAGAGCTTTGGCAGACTGGGATCCAGATCATCCTGTCAGAGAACTGGAATCATTTCACCCTAGAAAGAACTACTATAGTATTTTATATGCAGTATTATCAGGTAATGGCAATGCAAGATACTTTTCCTTACTTAAATACATCCTCATCAAAAAGTTCAGCCCTGAGATGAAGAAGCCAAGCCCACGGCTACATATAACAAAACAGTTCTTGCCCTTTGGAACACCAAGCAGGTCATGCATTTCTCCAGACTTGTTTTGGAAGGGGCAATTCCTTCAGCTGGAGAGAACATGACATTCTAACTGAAAACACATTACTGCATGTACTTCCTTCAAGCAGTTCATGATTAAAACTCTCCACCCAGAGAAATTACTCAGCATTTTTCAAGAACAAAGGCCAAGCATTCCCCATCTTTCTCCAGAATATTTGCAATGTTCAAGCCGCAAATATCAAAGATCAAAATTATTCCAGCATAAGCCAATCAAATGATATTGCCCTTAAAATCAACATGTGCTTCTTAAAGCAACAGATTTATAAGCTGCATAATATGTAAAAATATCTATTTAAACATCCTTAGATGTATCCATGACAGCAACCTAAACAAACAAACAAGAAACCCACATTCTATTCAAATTTAGAGTTTTAAGATAACTGACAGATGTTACATGCTCGCTACCCATTCACTGTAGAATTTCTCAGGTTTCACCTTCTCACAGCAACTAGTACAATTCCATACTGAGACAGAAGAACTAGCAGGATTACTCAACCAGTGTCCACCAAAGACAGCAGGAAGCCATGCATCCCACCCCAGGTCCACTGGGTCATCTCCATGCTGCAAACTGCTCTTTCGACAAAAGACTGAACTGAGTGGTTACTTCTTTCAAGGAGCTTTGAAACACTGTATTGAGTGGCCTAACTTCTACTGGTTCGAGTGGCCTAACTTCTACGCTCATCACACAAAAAAAACAGGTGCAGAAAATTAGGCAACACAGATACAGTCCTCTTTTCTCTAGAAGAGTCAGGGAGGAAGCAGCAATTTCAAGCACTTCATATTTCTCAGACCAAGTCCAAACAACAAAACTACAGCTGTACAGCCATAAATGTGTGAAACCAAAGTTGCTCATATGATTATAATGCAGCACCAGACAGGCATGCTTCAAACAGAAATATTTAAACACTTCTCAGGGGGTTGGTGGGATACACAAGAACTTGGATATAAGCTGTGTACACACCCTACAGCATCATAGACAGGCAACCTCTCCGGCTCAGCACCAGGTACAGTATACTTTAAAATGACTGAGTAGACTCATGAAAATATGAATAGCACTTTTTAAAATGGACATAGAATGGTTAAAATATTCTGCTGTCTGGATGAAGGGGAAAATTGAGGAAATATGTTGCTATATATTATCAGTGAGATGCCTACATATAAAAGGTCATTGCTGAATGTGAATTTGCAAATGTGTGTAGTATGCACATGAGACATTAACAGCAGTATAGGACTAACTCTGGCCGAACTAAGCAGCATGTATTCATCCAGTATTTCAAAAGAAGTTGGCATTACATGTTTCATCTCTGTGGCATACCGAATCGGCGCTACGCTGCTCGTAAAAATACTTAATTACTTCAGATCTCAGAGACTTAATTTAAGAGACACTTTCCATAATGTTCTCAGAGAAAACTCTAACTTGCTTAGAAACAGCAATCTCATTTTCTGATTTGAGTAGAAGGAAAGGACTACTACATTAGTACTATTTCTTAAATATTTCTTAATAGGAGTGTCAAATAAGAGGGAACCTTATTTTTTTTTGCTAAAGGCCACAAAGAATTTTGGTTTGTTACAAGTACCAATACTCTGTGATCCACAACAATTCTTTCTCCTGTTACTTGCCGGTTTTGCTGCTCTAATGTAAGCTCTTTCCCTGTAATAAGAACGCAAATTAAAGATTGCCAGTGGAACAGTACATACTATACCAATACTACAGAATAAAGAGCTATCACTGCAATATAGAGAAACAGGGAAAAAAAAATCCTCTGGCTAGTCCAGGCTGAAAAAAAAAAGAAGTTTAAAGGGCTCAGAATTAATTTATATCTGTAAGCAATAGGTCTATTAATGTATATACGTGTATGTATTAGTAACATGAGTAACGTAGGTACATGGCATTTTCAGGACAACGCAATATTAAGCAAAACCATCCAATCCAGTCATTTTCTAGAGCTGAAATGTGTGGACTTACTGCAGTAAGACAGAAAACTGTGAATACAGTGCAAGTCAAGCACCAGTTAAAAATCATCTACCTCTTCAATCCTTCCTCGTACTTATTCAGCAGGTAGAGAATTGATTACTTCTCTAAGAGGCAATAATTTCACAGATGCTGGACCTGAATAAAAAGAAACCTCTTCCTAAGCATCTTCCCACAGGTTCTCAACAAGCTGCAGAAAAGCCAGTTGCTTAAACAAAACAAAAAAAAAAAAAGACACAAATACAAAAGAAAGTTTTTCTGTGTCTGTGCCAAAATTAAGCCCTGGAGAGGGCCCTTCTCCTCTAACATAAACAGAGTGTGCCTAATTGTCATTGGCACCAATTTGGCTTTAAAACTACCTCCTTATCTATCTAATAGTTCCAAGGAATCTCCACATCTCTAAACACACTTCAATACCAAACCGCAAAACATCTCCATTTTGTATACACAGATCTGTCTGAAGCGCCAAGCCATACAAACTTGTTTTCTGCTAATGGGATGATCCTTCTGAAATCCTTACACATAATAAAATTTCAAGAACGGAGAGTAAGAAATATGGCTATTTACAGCAATTTTAAATCACATGAACCAGACGAGCTTGCTGAGAACACCTACATTCACTCATTTAGTAACCTTTTACAGCTCTTAGCTCAGAAAGATACGAGACTCCAACAGGTTCACTAAAAATAAACATCTATCCTCTAACTCTATCAATATCTATGTAAGACCAAGAACAGGCCAGAAATGTAGAAAACGTTTTAGCAATTCTTCACAGTTCTTCACAGTGTCTATTTCTCTCACAATAAATATTTAGAAAAGTTAGGATTTCCTGAGAAATCTGACAATATATAATTAAATACTCACTGCTACTTCTGTCAGATATTCTGTATTAAAAATTGGAAGGTTTGGCTTATCCATACATATGTCACAAGGAAGGGGTATAATGAAAAATTTAGATTATAAAGGACCCCTAGAGCTCTGTTAATTCTACCTCCTACTTAACCGAGGGCTGACTTCAATGTCATGTCTTGTTGCTCAGAACCTTTTTCAGTAAAATTTTGAAAATTTTTATGAAGGCCTTGCAATCTCTCTGGGCCCCTATTTCAGCACATTATTGATATCATTGCAACAAAAGTTTTACTTAAGTCCTACTAAACCACTCTGGAAAACCTGTGCTCACTTGCACAAGAGCTATTCCTTTTGTTCTTAATATTTTGTATTTTACTTCCTGTAAGCAGAAAAGCCCATACAATAAATATTTCCCATTACATTTTAATGATTTTTACACAGAGGATTTTTAATCACCTTCTTGAATTCTCCTGTCCTTTGGTATTCACACAGCATCATGTCAAAGAAAATTGGGATAGTGGCTTTTCGTAGTTCAACTTCTGGAATAAGAGTCATTTCCAAGATGGGTCCGACCATCCCCGGAATAAAGCAAATCTTGTTTTGGCCTGAAAAAGAAATGCAAATTGGGTATTTGAGAGGAGAGAAAAAAAAATGTTTTTAGGAAAACATTTAGAACATGCAAGCATTTAATGCAGTGTTTTAAACCATCTATGTTGATAATGCCTTACAACTTCATCACCCATCCCTATTACTTCTCAAAAGCTAAAAGCATGTTAATGGATATTGTCTCATTCTAAGATACCAGAATTCAGTGCTAGAAATAAGCTTCTATGCCAGCTGAGTTGACACTTTCAGTGACCATTTTAGTTTTTCAGACTTTGACATCTCCTTTTAAATACTCAGAATAGAAAGTAATAAAAAAACCCTAAGAATTCCCCGAATTCTATCACTAGGAGAGCACCACACAATAATGCCACATGGAGCAACCCTTCCATCTTATGAAGCAGAAAAACAATATTTGCTTTCATTTCTGAATAACACCAAACATTGCAACCAATAAATCAAACCAACCAATGCATCAAACACTGTGAGCAATAATAGAAACACTATCTACACAACTGAACTCCTAAAACCACACAAAATTATCTTGTAGCACAACTGTTACATCAGCTGGCAATGAACATCCAAATCTGCAAAGAACTCAACCAGGTCCAAGATGTTCTCCAATGCTGCTTGTTACTTGGGGAGGAAAAACATTTGATGTGTGTGGCAGACCACCAGCAAAACCCAATGACTGCAGTAAGAATGTCAATACTGCCTAAAGCTTGTAAGGACATAAAAATATTCTCATAAACAAATATAATTAGACTTGTTCCATAACTAAAAAGTATTCTGATTCTGATTTTCCTCTCAAATTGGTGCCATACTCGTGTAACTCTAAGCATAACTGAACTATGACTTCAACAGTTTTATGTGACATTATTTTTTCTTCCGGTCACATTGATTAAAATAGTTATTAATCCTAGTTAAATCAGTAAAATAAAATTAGTACTAAAATTAGTAAATCAGTAAAATAAAAACAGTAAAATAATAGTAAATCAGTAAAATAAAATCTGTACTAAAAATATTAAAAGAAAAAATTTAAGAAAAGAAAGGTTGAAAGGGTATATATCACCAGAAGGAGTATGTGCAAGGTGATGAAAACGTTTAAAACCAGGCAAGCACGGATATGCTGGTACACCTGGGAAATTAGAAAGTCTAATATAGATCAGAAATATCACAGGTCCTAACAGAACAACTTTGCAAAAATGTTCCAAGATAAATATTCTACATAAGTTCAGTTAATAAGAAACAATCCCTTTCGGTGCATTTTTAAAATCATAGTTGGCTTCCTTGTGTAATAATATAGGATGATATTACAGCCTCTCCA
The DNA here is from genome assembly GCF_963921805.1 of Phalacrocorax carbo. Taxonomy (NCBI): domain Eukaryota; kingdom Metazoa; phylum Chordata; class Aves; order Suliformes; family Phalacrocoracidae; genus Phalacrocorax; species Phalacrocorax carbo. Next base: position 16,630,881 of record NC_087520.1, read on the forward strand.
TAGCTTATTTTACCTTGCAACATTGCCGTGTCAGAGCTTCAAACACACTGCAAAACTTACTTGACCAACTCAGGGGAGAGAGGAAAGGTAACTAGTGGAATGTGAACACACTAAAAGGAGAAACATGGATTTACTTTTGCCTCTACAGCAGGCATTGACACCCCACCAAGGGAAGAAAATTACCCCATTTGGGGATGTTTCTTCACAATAAATATCGTATATCAGGGAGGCAGGGATGTGTACTGCACTAGACTGTATTTATGAATAAAACATAAATGGAAGAGGAAAGCATACAATGCACTATCCACATTAATACTGGTTGTTGATTTCTGTATGGAATAAGCTGTATACTTATTCCACACTCAAAGCTGAAGAGCTGTCCTTCAGTGATAACACTGACACTATCCCACTGGACATTCCATTCTGTTATAAATGCCTGAATAATTTTTTACTCTTCAACCTAATAGGGCCTACAAAAGACTTTTTCCTCAATATATCTTGACAATGCCTTGCTGGAATTTTTGCCTAAGTAACAAAACATTAATTGGAAGATGGATCTCTCCTTCCCCACCTCAGAGAAGCTAAGGCTCCAGTTCATCTTCAAAATCAGTCAACAAAAGCATCTTCAATATCCTACAAAATAGCTTAACTACTGTGTTAGTCCCTATTTGGTGCAAATCAAACTGGAGACTTTATCAGCCCTCAGAAAAAAAAAATACCTTCTATCAACAGAGAGTTTCCTGCAAAATTTTTTTAAAATTTACCTAAAAATTTAAATAGAAAATTCCTCAATCAGCTCACATACAGAATGAACAGAACATAAAAACCTGGTTCATCTGTACACAGTTACTTTGCCTAGCAGGTCAATGAGGCCAAAAATCGTGGTGTTATGAAGTTTTTAACATTCTTCATATTCTACTTATGACTACTTGGTATTTAGTTCCGAATAAATTCTGCCTCCCATTCACTCCCAGCCAATCACTTCAAATCTTGCCTTGTATTAATGAAGGTGACCCTTTTTATTGAAGTATATTGAAATTTTGGATAGTGTGGGTACATTTTGGCTAAAATTTTCATGTCATGCAAAAAATATTGATACTAATGGAAAAAAAATACTATTTTATTGCAGATACTGAGAAGATTCTGCATAATTCTTAAAATATATCTATGTATCTTCTGATACCTAAGGATTACACAAGTTTTCCTGGATGAAATTACTGCATTTTAGCTGAGTCAGAAGAAAGAGGACTTCAGAAAAAGGTGAAAAAAGCTGAGCACTCCACCAAACTGGCAAATAGGAACAAAAGACCAGAACTGGATTGAGGTCAACAGATCTCAGACAGAATGGCTGTAAAGCCTTTTTCTCTGTCTTCTCTCTATTAATAAGCTGATGAAAACTAGTCTTTTCATGATTAATTGTCTGAAATTTGACATTCAGCTTATATTTTGAAGTATAATCATAAGTATCATCATAATTGTCATTGTATCTTTCATAAAACCTCCATAATACATATTTTCATAGAACAATACACTGTTGTTCCCTTTACTATGAAAACTAAAAGAAGCAGTAACAGAAAATGGCTGTACAACAAATGTAAAAACATTTTGGAATTTTAAACCAAACAGACTCCAAATCTGAGCCTACTAATTTTTGGAACTGTAGATTCAGACTGAGCAGTAACCTTCTTGGGGAGAATTTATCTAGTTATCAATTTCAGCAAAATAAGTTTTCTGAAGTCTTCTGATTTCAGCCATCTTTCAAATCTGAGAGAAGGTTGTGAGTTCTCTTAGAAATAAAAAACAGGCAGTAGTCAAACAGCATCTCATGTCAGTTCCAAGCTTAAACACAGGACTGAAAAAATATTTTAAGTTTAAATAGCAAAATATTTACAAAAGCTTTTCAGGTCAGATATTTTTCAGTGAATCAAGCAGTATGCTGTGGATTCTGTTGCAGTTAAGTTCATTTGCCTACTCACCAAGTTTGTACCACATGTCACGGATAGCAAAGCCAATTAAACGTCTCATATCTCCGTACCTAGAAAAAAAAGATATATTGAAGTTATTTTTATCATTATCATAATTTTACTACAAAATTAAAGACATAAGCTAAAGTACACATTTTTGCTTACTTGTTCTGGATTTTGTTGTATTTTGCATGGGAAAAGTTTTCTAGCTGTAGTGAATCTTGGGTAATAAAAGCCACAGCCAAATGAAAATAGTTGTTCCACAGCTGTAAAATAAATATAAGGAAATTTTAATAGTTTTGAGAAGAACAGGAATAACATTAAACTATGCATAATGCTGAATAATTTATGAAACCAAATGATGCAAGCAATACGAGATTTTTATATTATGCAAAGATGTACATCATTGGTATTATGCAATTAGCAGAAAAGCAAGAAAGATGAATTTTAATAACTACTACTGCACATTTGCTCTTAATAACAAAGCAGCTGAATTGCTAAAAATTTATTCATGTGAGATTCATTAGCTAACGACATTAAACCATGAACCATAGCAGGACTAGTGAAACACATTACATGCCAGTGAATCTTAACAACTTGGAGCTAAACGCATCCGATGTAATTACACTGTATTTGAGAACTACTTCAAAAGGCATCTACTCTTTTCTCTTTGGATTCTAATTCAACAATTTGCATGAAATTCCAATATATTTTGTGAAGAGCTGTCTACATGAAACAAGGACAAAATACATCCCTAAATAGTGACTTATAGTACCGAGTCATGTACTTGAACTAGAAGAAAAACCCCTTATATTTCCAGCGCACAACCCTTCGTTTCTGAAAGCAAATTACTTGTTCTCCAGACAGTCAAAATGAAGTACTTCTCTCGCATGCTAGAGATGATAAGAGAAAAAAGAAACTTCACTAGGAAACATGAATTCAAGAAAGTAAATGCTATTTTGAGAAGTTTCTAAGCAATCAGCAATGGCTTTAGATACTTGTAAAAATGTAGTGCATCTAAAACTATGTGTGGTAGGTATCAGTGAGACAGTAGAAAGGCAATGCTAAATGTATTCAGTGGTAATTTAAAGGATGGAAACAAAACATATAACACTGTTACAGAGCTTTTAATTTTGTATGGTGAACACAACCCTAGGTTGGGAAGCCACACTAAATAGCCTAGAAATATAATGTTTCATCAAAACTTAAGTGACCTCTGTCCTTTATAACCTAGAAACTCTCTTGTGGACAAATAACCAGGAAAAATAGATACCAACACACAAAACCACACAGGAAAATACAGACATTTCCTATAATAAATAAAATTCGCAGACATCCTCCATAATGTGAAGAAGTTCCTGCATTTAATTTATTCCTCCCTTCGAGGCCCAACTAAAGCTCTCCTTAACAGACCTGCTTGTTTAAAAGCCCTTAGAGGGTCTGCTTCTGTCTTTAAGTGTTTACAGTCCAGAGAGCAGTTAGCCCTGGTTCAGATATACAGACTCAAGTAGCATTTCACCAGATACAGTTATTAATCTGTTACATATCACACCATTCAAAGATGCTCTGAATTCACCCAAATTAATCACAGCCTTATTAAAAACTCCATTTGAATATAACAACTAGTAAGGTAGCAGCTTTTTTTCCTCTTAATACAAACATCCAAATTATGTTCAAATCTATTTTTTATAGTATACTAATAGTACAAACTAATTCAGAGCCTTCTTCTGAGGATAAGTGTTATTTACGACCTGAAAGGTCTATTTTCACCCCTTATCAAAGATTTTAAAAGATTAATTTGACCAATCTAGAGTTTTTAGTCCCTTGAGAAGCTGTATTTATTGATGTGTAGGGAATATACTTTGCACATGTCAATTACTCCAGTAAAATGGAAAATTTCTCAAGGCGTTCTAGATTATGGGAGAAAAATGAAGTCTTATTACTACAGTTAATGGTCTATTTATTCACTTAATAGTGCCAAGTTCAACGCCACCTTTGTCAGAGACACACCCTAAAGGCTCAATACCCTTAGTGATAAAATACATTTGCTTTCATCCTCAGAGTACCATTATGATGGCTGAAAAAATGCAATCCTTTGCATTTCAATAGCATATTCAAGTTAAGGACTTGCAAGCTTTTAAGTATCAAAACTAACTTTAAAACCCTGTGAGGCAAAGTAGGCTTTCAAAAGTAAAAAACGGCAAGAGCCAACAGAAACAGATTTTTAAAATGCAAAAAAAAAAAAATGCTTATGAGACCTGGTTTGTTTTCTCTTAAGCCCACAATAATATTCCAAGATGTTTTGCATTTGAACATTGTCATGGCTTAGCCTCAGTCAGCAACTAAGCACCACGCAGCTACTCGCTCACTCCCCTAACTCCACCAGGATTGGGGACAGAATCAGAAGAGTCAACGCAAGAAAACTCGTGGGTTGAGATAAGAACAGTTTAATTATTAAAATAAAATATTAATAGTAATAATGGTAATGGTAATAATGATGATGATGATAATATTAAGAAAAGGAAAATAACAAGAGAGAGAAATGAAGGCCAGGGGAAGAGGAAAAACACCCCTAAGTGATGCAGCTGCTCACCAGTCACCAACTGATGCTGCCAGGTCCCGAGCCTTGATCACTGCTTCCCCCAGGTAACATACTGGACATGACATTACATGATATGGAATATCCCTTTGGCCAGTCTGAATCTGCTCTCTCAGCTGTGCCCCCTCCCCTCCTGGCTTCTTGTGCACCCGGCAGAGCACGGGAAGCTGGAGAAGTCCTTGACTAGTTCAAGCACTACCTAGCAACAACCAAAACATCGGTGTGTTATCAACATTATTTTCATACTATGTCCACAGCACAGCACTATGCCAGCTAGAGTGAAGAAAATTAATTCTATCCCAGCTAAAACCAAGACAACATCCAGTTATCTAGCATGTGGCAGCGCTGAAGTGAAGTAGCACAGTGGCAGGAGAGGACCAGAGCTCTCCTGCTCTGATGTGTGATACTCATGCTTTGCTGCTTGTTGACATGAACTCCAGTGCTGAGTTGTCAGCTAGGGACAGAGTGGTGGGAGACAAAGCTAGAGGTGAGAAGTGACCCTTCTCTGTAATTAGTTATCAATTATTCATTGCAAACTCCTACTGAGATGCAGCGCCTGACAGTAACAGCACAGGCTGGCTGGCTGAGTTAACCAGACATGCTGCAGGGGCTTCAGTTTTGTCAATACCCTGCTACATAAGGGCTAAGGGAACTTAAAAGAAGAGGATCTCTCATTCCTTCCCCCCCTCCCCCAAAAACACGAGGTGCCTTCCCCCTAGGAAATGTGACAGCTGCCATATTGGAAAATGTGGAGGGAATTTAGTAAGAAATTTCTAGCCGTCTCAAAAGAGGAGGAGATCTGGATGATTTTTCAGGATAACTACCAAAAGTAAACACTGCTGCCTCCTCCTCCATACGCACCTCTGAAACCAATGTCTCGTCGGCACTAATGCCTACCTTTTAGCCATTGTTTTCTCTACAGAAATCTTTGCTCAACTCTTTTTGATAATGTAGGAGAAACATCAAGTTTTTTGAAGACTTTTGAATTTCTGGCGAAGTATTGCAGATAGTAAATGTACTCTAGCATTTTATAAAACAGACAAGATGACAGGTTTGTTTATTTTGTTTTCCTGAAGTATTATGATGAAAGCAAGCCCAGCCCCTTAAGACCAGCAGACATCACACATTTCACATAGATACTGGGTTCATTACTTTGATTTTGTAGAGAAATAGCACTTATAAATTTTCTGCATGTATGCACAATTGCAAACTACATGTAGTACAGCAGCTATTGAGCCAAGTTAGCTAGAAATAACCTTTTTGAACTTTTGAATAACATCTCTAAGAAATTATCCATTGATTTCCAGGATATATGACATTCTCAATACATGATGATTTTACCTCAGTAATGTTCTCTTTCACATACTGGAATTCTTCATCACTGAAAACTAAATATTTTTTTTAAAATCTATTTTTTACTGTTTTTTGAGTACAAACAATTTTAAACAAATGAATAGCAACTTGTGTTTTAAATAAATTGCTTAATTGGATCAACCACAGATACTGAAATTCAGTCACAAAGATAGCACACACAGCTGCATCATGCAGTCTTAAATTTCCACACCAACATTCATGAAAACTATTCTGCCATGTCTTTTAGAATATCACACTAGAAAAATACAATTTGCTAAACACAGGCATAAGTGGAATGTGAAGGCTAAGATTCAGAATAGCTCACCAACAGATAAACATTAAAAAATAAGCAAAGTAAGCATTGCATTCTGTTTAAGCGGAGTCTTAACAAATATAATTTTCAGTTATAACTCATTCATAAATTCTGGAAATTACAAGCACATATTTTGGGCTTATTCCTATGGTATGCAGCCTGGTTCATGACAGGTGTAGTGTTTTCTCTGAGGTGGAAGAGCGAGTATTAAGGATCTCAAAGTAAAGAATTATGAAAATTCTTTGGGACCACTGCCAAAATTTCTTTGCATTGGATATGTACTTCAAAAGACAGCACAAAGAAAACTTTCAGGTTAATGAAAAGAAGTTTACAGAAGCTTTGAAGAAACACAGCACATCATATAAATGATCAAAAGTTTGTTTTATTCATTTTTAGTCTTCAAAGATTTTCATGTCATAATTCCATTCTCTCCTTGTTTCTGTCGTATGCCTCTTGCTTAATGCTGCAACTTCAGAAAAAAATACTTGAAAATAGTTTCTACAACATTCTTATGTTGGAAACATCCCAAACCTCTGAAATAAGGCACTCCCAAATCCAATAAAATTAGTTTCATGTAAGCAAAATTTTCCAGAATTTATATCCTATGTATTTCTTTCCATTCTGAGCAATGAGTCCAAAGTCCAAAGAAATTTGCAGATGAACATCAAACAATCAGGCCACTCTAGGAAGACCCAGCTATATGTTGGTTGAAGGATCAAAGATGAACTTTAAACTCTGAAGTTCGGTAATTTTCAAATGCACAATATGATATCTAATATATAAAAATATAACTTTTCTAATATTGCCAGTATAGTTAATACAGGTTGCATTACCTATTAACCTCTGCATCGGCCATCTCCTAGGGTTTTCTACAATGTCTGTCACTACCACACATATATTTTTGCACAATATAGTGTGTATTTTCCCCTGTATATCTGTAATGCATTGAAGCTTTTGACTTTGGGGCTTCTAACCAAAGATTTAAAAATAAAAAATAAGTTGCGCAATTCTGTTTGTGATGCTAAAATACACTTCATTAGTGCTGAGTTATTAATGGTGTCTAGCGCATGCAAGAAAGATAGGAAAAACATGAAAAATAAGCATTTTCTTTTAAAACAGACTAGCATTATAATGGAATGTGAACTAACCCTTTTATAATATAATTCTGTGGCAGGAATATAGATGATTAATATGACACTATAATTGCTGTAACAGTACAGATTTAGAAATATAATCCTTTCTAATGCCCTGTAAAAATACTGCTAACAGAGGGGAAGGGTAGGAAGGAACAGGAATCAAAAGCACTCTCTTTTCCAGAATAGAAACTCTATGATAGCTACACCTGACCGTAACAAAATGGTTTCTATTTGTTTGCTCTTCCCTGTCCCTAATATGTCAGAAGCTGCCATCTCCAACCAGAAACATTATACAAGGAATGTTCTGTTCTTCTAGACAAAGGTAACACCTAGCTAATGACCTCAGCTACTAACAGAAACAAAAAAATGTCATACGAGGCCTAAATAGGTTCTCTAAAGGTAAATACACACACTGGAAAGTTTAACTGAAATTTTTAAGTGAACCATTAAACACTGCTATCATCATTTTTCTGTTGAGGGAAGACTGGCTTATGTTACATTCAAACTAAATAAAATTAAGAGGGAAAAAAACCATGACTTGCAAGCTGAAAAATGAACTTCTGCTCGCACAAAAAAAACCCCAAAAAACTGTAAAACCATCTTCCTAGTTCTGCATTCACAAAAGTAAGAAAACTGCTGACAGTTAAGACACGTCTGTTAGATAGAAAGGTCATTTAATGGTTGTATTTCTATATAACAAAAAAGAAAACGTTAATTCACATTTGAACTTACTTTTTTATTTCATACCTACAGCCCTGTATCTGTATGGACAGATAATATTTGGATTCATAACTGAACTACTCTCAAATATTTTCTACCTTAAAAATCCTACTGAATCAAATAAATCGCAAATCCACTCACTGGATGTTCTTCAGCATAAAATAGAAACAGGGGAACAAATACATTTTTTTCTTTAGGGAAAAGGTACTTAGACTGCTTATGGAAGCCACATTATCCCCTGATTATTCACCCTTACTTAACATCCGGGGCGGGGGGGCTACCCTTGAGGTATGCATATAATATTTCATCTTGAAACACAGAAGTTTTCAGTCACATGAAATTAGCATTTGTTTTATTAAGATGGCACAGTTACCACAAAAGGTAAGAGAGAAGTGTACTCAAAAGTCCCAGAATTGTCCTATCTACCACAAATGAAATATACTTCTCAGACATTTATTGAGAATACCATGAATGTATATATTATGTAAGTATGGACCACACAAAATTTTTATTATAATTAAACCCAAGAAACCAGTGTGACTTTCAGGAAACAGTTTTTCCAAAATATATTCTACAATTTCTAATATTTTTGTTTGTTCAGTCTCTTCTGAAGAGCCCATCTCAACTCATATGTCCTAAACCCAGAATTTACACATTATTGTGGTGCGTCTGTTCTGCTATCCTGCAAAAGCCCAGCCACAAAGGAGTGATCTGGACAGGTTGTCTGAGCCCCGCATTTGGAATCGGCAAATCCGTAAAAAATTGTTACTTGGCACAAACCAGCAAAAATGCCAACATCGCAATCTCCTTTAAAATTGTATACTGAACACATCTGAAATCACCTGCAATGGCTGTATTTCCAAAGCAAAATTGTCCTTACTAGTGGAAGCCAGTAAGGAAAAAGAGCCAGCCCTACCCCACCCCTCCCCACTTACGCACTCGCAAAAAACCCCAAACACTAAAGCCAACCCACAACTGGATACAAAAATCCTCTTAAAAACTACACAGCACGATCCTAACTAGTGAGCACCAATATGTGGCAAGTGGTGTGGATAATGGCTGGCTGATAAGACAGTTTTGCAATCAGTTAAGAGAATCCTTATGAATATTATTAAAAATAAGCATAATATTGAGAGCAAACAACAAAATTAGAGGGGAAAAGAGAAAATATAAGCAATTTACAATCACACAGATAAGACGTTTTATTGGCATAAAATGCACCAAAGAAGTGAAAGAAAAACTAAACACCACTAAGACACATATCATCATGGCCTTCAGGGAAAAGTCTAACATCAGACCTGCTTTCCTAACTTATTTTTTGTGTTTTTCTTGTATACCATCAATATATCTCCTTACACTATCTCAATATGCTCATTATGCATAACAATTCTTAAACTATTATACTTTCCATAATTGCAAATCTTCAATGACATGTTTTACACTTTGGTGAGCTTTTTCTAGTTGTAAACATAGACCATGTATCTGGAAGGAAACCTGAGAGGTCAGCTAATGCAGCTCTATATCCCAAGGCAAGATCTGTTAGCCTGCTTCAGACAGATGTCAAATCCATTCTTTGGAATCTAAGTGAGAAGTATTTCCTAGCTCTTCTAGATAATCTGTTTCAATACACAGCTGTGTTTATATCTAACATAAATGCAAGTCAATAACCTATTCCAAACACAGAGACAGGAACAGAATACAAACTGCTAAATATTGAAGGTTTTCTACCTATTCCAATAATTCCTACTGAAACTCCAGATTTCTGTGTATTAAATCTTCATATTCCAGTTTAATTTCAGTACTGAAGAACGCACATTCATGTATTATACAAGATTCTTTCCCTGTTGGTACTGTATCCATTCACAAGCTTAAGGTACCATGAATACTGTGAACCCTTGTTCATTCTTGCTTCATGGTTTATTTTTGGTCAGTCAGTTAATTAAAAATCACCCCCTCTCTGCTATAAAGTTATTTCCTCTGGAGCTAGCAATTTCATCGTATCGGCACAACAGTAAATATTCTGTAACAAATGCCTTTTAGCTAGTCCTTTCTTTATTGTTCTAAGTTTTGCTGTATTATAACATCAGAGAATACCTGCTGTATGCAATCTCTAAGCGTGGCTTATTTCCCGACGTCACTGACGTACATCTGAATCCATCCAGCAAGTAAACTCTGCATGCAAAACTCAGAAAAGACCCAGAAGAAAACACCTCCTCACCCAGCAGGCATATAATCTCAGACATTAGGTGACTATTTAATTACCTCTAAAATTAATGATTCTCAACCCAAACAGCAGCTCTGGCACTTCCTGCCTGATCACTGCAATGACAATCTCAGTGTCAAAACACTGGAATTTAAAAAAGGGCTCTCTACATAAATGGACTCAGTGAATGAAACATATTACATACTAAGGCAGAAAATGTAACAGCACATCACTGCTGTGCTGTGCACAGTTTTGGTATTCATCTCTAAGGTATGTAACAGCTTCATCATTGAACCCGTGCCTTTAAGTTTACAGGTTTTAAACCTAAAGATTGTAACTGATGTTCATCAGATATACCACATCCTTTCACAGGTTCTAAAAGATACCACTTCCTTCCTTTCTGCCTGAATCACATAATGAGTAAAATGGCAATTTGGCTTTGGAAACAAGAAAAAGGCCAGGAACTTTTTTTCCTCTATTTCAAAAGCTTCAACAGAGTAGCAAAAATCTCTTCATTGCTTTTGTCTAGATTTAAAACACCCTTTTTTAGTTGCTCAATTATTTCACAGTCTACTTGCTTTGTTTGGTTAGATTGTCTGCTGTATTTTGTCATGTAATCACACAGCCAAGTGAAAAAACCTCAGATCTACTTCACTGTGCTTTAAATTGTCTCTTTCTTTAATTTGTTTTTAAAATTAAGACTTCTCTTCACGTATTTGTTAATCATCAGATTTGAAACCACCATCCTACAAGCATGTGCTGGTTTTGGCTGGAGTAGAGTTAATTTTCTCCACAGTAGCCAGTGCGGGGCTGTGTTTTGGATTTGTGCTGGAAACAGTGTTGATAACCCAGAGATGTTTTCATCCCTGCTGAGCAGGGCTTACACAGTGCCAAGGCCTTTCCTGCCCCTCACCCCACTCCACCAGCGAGGGGCTAGGGGGGAACAAGGGGCTGGGAGGGGACACAGAGAGGACAGCTGACCCCAACTGACCCCAGGGATGTCCCACACCATTTGGTGTCACGCTCAGCATATAGAGCTGGGGGAAGGAGGAGGAAGGGGGTGATGTTGGGAGTGATGGCGTTTGCCTTCCCACGACACCGCTACGTGTGATGGAGCCCTGCTTTCCTGGAGATGGCTGAACACCTGCCTGCTGATGGGAAGGAGTGAATGAATTCCTTGTTTCACTTTGCTTGCGTGTGCGGCTTTTGCTCTTCTGATTCTCTCCCCTATCCTTCTGCGGAGGGAGTGAGCGAGTGGCTGTGTGATGCTTAGTTGTTGACTGGGGTTCAACCACAACAAAACAGTATAAATCATTCACTCGTTTACAAAGAACTTAAAGATGTAACTATTTTTTTTAATCTTCACCAATATGCACCTCTATTTCCCCATCCCAATATATTCTATTTCTATAGTTTAAATTACACTTAATCAAGAATATTAAACTAGTCGCTTCTGTTTTAGCTTCCAAATTCTTGAGACATTGTTCTCGGTGCATATGCTCAGTAACGGTCTGAACTTTACGCATCCCTTTTTCTTTCAAACCAGAAAATCAACAATACACATACCCCTAACAGAAGACTAGATTGCCTGAAGGCTGCTGCATACTAAATAACTGACCCTTGAATAAGCAATTCTTGTTTTGTTTCATTTTCCTTGAATGAAAATCCATTTGCTCCAAAGAAACTCTATGTGCAATAATTTACTTGAAGTTTTTAGATCTGTAGTAGTCACTTACGTAACACAGGCATACAGCATCGTTCAAAAGCTAGATTAAATTTAGTTCCACAACTCTTCATATCAAGTGAAACAGCTTGACATTATTTGTAAAACACATCAAACGAGCTCACTAAAATCTGTCAGATTCAGCAAGAGCAGAAGCACTTTTCAAGATCACTTTTTTTTTCCCCCTAGAATTTGAAAAAAGGGCTCAATTAAAAGAGTGGAGGTTAAGTTGTGCTCCATGGTTTGAAATTGCCTCAATTCTAGGAATCATATCCTAGATTTACTGTAATCACTACCTGGCCCACTGTTTACAGTCATAAGGGAACCTACTGCTGTGTACAGTGGCTTTTTTTCCTGCATACTCAGCTCCTCCTGTGGTACTCAGGGACCTGATCAAAATGCACCTGAGGTTAAAAATGCTGGCAGGCTGCCCTTGCTTGACAGGGCTGACTATGGAAACGCACAGGCCATGTAGCTCTTAACGAAACTGAGTTACACTACTCCAAATTTTCTCCCAGATCAAAAGAAGAAAAGCAAGGGGTTTTGTCCCAATTCATAACTTCTCTATATGCATACAAATAAAAATAGAAATATAGCTGCACAGAGAGATTCCAAACTGGTTAGAAGTTTTTAGTGCATTTCAATGATGTTGAGCTTCCATCAATTGCCAGTTTTCCCCCACTGATACTTCTGTTCCACTCTATTTTATTATAAAATAGTTTAAGTGAATCCTAAAGAAATAACATACCAGCATTTATTTTCATCTGCAGACTTATTGTATGGTTTTTGGCAATGACTACATTCTCTGTGGAATGTGAATGTATTGCTAATTTTCGTTAAAGCAAATATTTCTCTAAACCCCCAAATTTCTTTTAAATACAGACACCTCAAAGAAATCCCAAAGATTTGCTCGCCTTTGAAGGAAACTGCATCTCAAAGTTTTGCTTTAGTTTCTCATCACTATTCTGTATCCAAAAAGCATGACAATGAAGCAATGGATAAATGATAATGGAAGTAAGCTTGATTCAGAGTTTTCTTCTGCAAAGCAGCTGCTAAAACAAAAGCTGTTGTATGATATTAGGCTGTTGGTACCTTAATTGCTAAAATAAAAACATACAAGCACTGCACCAGCTGCATAAAGAATGATTGCTTGTTTATTTATTAACTAAAAATACTCCAAAACCACTGAGGAAGCCCAAATATTAAATCTAAAGAGAGTAACAGCCCCAGAGGCTGAAACTGTAAAGTGAACTATTTTATGAAGTACAGAAGCTTCTCATTTACTTTGAGTTAACCACTGTTCATGTTTGCTTACAGCCTAGATTTATTGATATAAAAATATATAGAGTCTTTCCCTTTTTTGTCATTTGCTCATTTTCTAGGGATGCAGAAAAATTTTCTTGGGCTATAGCAAATGACTTCAGTATCCATCCTGTTAGAAAACAATTCAAGTAAATGCAACCCACACAAAAAATTACACCTCCAAAACCAAACATTCCACAGCCAGAAAGGACAGGACAGAGAGATGTGGAATTATACTGCAGAGTAGGAACGTTTAAGCTATGACTTCAAAAGACAAAGTTTTTATTAGAAAAATTAGTTGAAATTATTCCTCCTTCCACCCCTTACTTTTTGTTCCTGCCCATTCTGCCTCAGTACTTTTGAACATTTTAAGAAAATTTTGTAACTTTAAGGATAATAGAGTATGTTTAGGAAAGACAAAGACTATTCTCTACCATAAAAGGCTCTAGAATAGTTAGGCAAAATTCTTGTTAGAAATTATTGGATAAAGTTGAACCTCAGAAAATCAAGAAATATATAATCATAGAATGATTTGGGTGGAAGGGACCTATAAAGATCATCTAGTTCCAACCCCCCCTGCCATGAGCAGGGACGCCTTCTACTAGACCAACTTGCTCAAAGCCCCATCCGACAGAGCTAGTTGAACAAAAATCAGGTAACAGCATGTAAGTCTACCTGTATCTAACCTGTATCTAAGTCTAACATGCATCGGCCAAACCAAGAAGGTCCACTATAGGACCTCTCAAGTTTCTCATTTCATTTAATAGCATTTTTAGTTTTATGTGCTTCTCTATATTCAAGTTTTCACAGTCTGAATAGTTGCAAGACACTGGTTTAAGGATTTTTAAAAAAAATGTAAATACGAAAAACACTAAAAGAACCTTCAAAACATTCCAACCTGTGATTCTGTGATTCTGAGATTATGATCTTCAGCTGCCAGTGAGCTGAATAGGTACAGATAATACTGGAAAATAAAATCTTAATTTTTAATTAAGAAAATTAGACAATATGCTTTGCATTATTCAGACCTTCTTTAGTCCAGTAGCAGCTTTTCTATAGGTGTATTTAGGGTACTGTCAGAAGCTTTTCAGAGCTTTTATTCATGGAAGAAAAGGTATCTCCCTGACTTGTACTTTTAAGTCTCTTGTGAAAACTACAAGGGTACTACAATTCTTTAGATGGCACTATTTATTTACTATAACATTGTTTGGCTCACTCAAAGCCTCCAGATATTTGAGAAGTCATGAATAAAAGAGCAAGCACTAATACATTCCCTTGAACTACAAGGTTCAGTGTTTAAGTACAACATCCCTGGTTGTTTGATATCATCTGGAATGCAGAATTGCCACAGGAAACTTATCTCAAATAAAAGTTCCAGATTTAGACTGCTGCTTTAATGTTTGAAAGAGGCAGTATACACCTTAATAAAATTTTGACAGATACATAGTCTTTATAGTAGTCTGCGTGGCTTTGGAAGCCTACACATACTGATGTCCACCAGTCCTACTTTATTTGCTTTTAAAAATTACTGACATGTTGTACAGTAAAAACAACCAAGTGTTATAGCAATGATAGATTACAAATTGTTAATGAATTGAAATAGCCTAAGAGACATTATATCATAAACATGTCAAGGATTTGAGAGTTTCCAGCGGGGATATTTATTATAAAGAAATTTTAAGTTTGTCAGAAGCAGCATCTTTCCTTATGATTCAAAAATCTTAATTAACATTAAACATATATATAGGTAAAGTCCCACCTTTGGAAGGTGTAAAATTTTTTATGAGATAAATGAGGAAAAAACCTACATTTCATACATGGAGGTCATTTTAACTGAGTATGAACTGAATGTTTTACTTTTATTTTTACTATTATCTTTTAAACTCTTCTGTGTAACCAGTTACGTGATGGCTGTGTAGCTATTTGTGACCAAGGTATTTTATGTTAACTACTGAGACACCAATACCTGAACAGTTTTTAACCTAGTAAGCCTGAGCATTCACACGCAGTAGAGTAGAACCACTTAAACCAGACTGCAAGCTGCAAGATTAACCATAAAATATAAGCCCCAAGAAATCAAGACGACAGAGCCCTGAACTTGCTCTGAACTTCACAGTTAGGGTTAATAAGTTATTATCTAACAGATCTGATTTTTGCATTCAGGAAGAGTTTTTGAACTTAACACATTTACCATTAAATGCAGTTAATATAGAGAGTGAAACAGAATAATTTTTCATACTATACTTCGTGTGGTTTCTATCTATAGTTTCTATCTTTCTATACCCTAATCAGGCAGCATTTAGTGATAAATTCTAATTCTAAAACTCTATTTATATTTTAATAAAAATTTAATTAATGTGAAAACTACATAAATTCTCATTTTCATCTGAAGCAAGCCAAACATGGTAAAATGCATGACCAATTAGTTAAGTTATAAAGAATGATATTGAGCAAATGAAAAAAAAAACCCAAACCCAACTTCTTTTAAA
The DNA here is from genome assembly GCF_963921805.1 of Phalacrocorax carbo. Lineage (NCBI taxonomy): Eukaryota > Metazoa > Chordata > Aves > Suliformes > Phalacrocoracidae > Phalacrocorax > Phalacrocorax carbo. The sequence continues at coordinate 16,646,683 of NC_087520.1, forward strand.
ATTATTTCAGAAAGAACCACTGAAAAATAAAGGATAAATAAATAAATAAATAAAGATGGACTTATCAGGGAAGACTACAAGTTAAAAATAAAAATAAATTCTAAGTGCTAAATACTCTTAGAATCAAAGTTAAGCTCTTTCTGCCCTACATACATAGGAGTGACATTGTAAAGACTATGTGCGTTACATCAAAGATTGCCTTCCTGAATACGCTTGGCTGACTAAGAAAAAAAATTAGCTTTCCAGTTGACAGTTCTGAGAGAATCACAGTACAAAATACTGTTTGGGTGCTTTATCATAAATAATCAAAGTACAATCTTCATGTCATATCAAAGTTTGCCTAATCCTGCCAAACTCAAATCTACAGTCATTTTGATACTAATATAAAGTACCAGAAGGGGCTCTGACAGACCAGAATGATCATACCTGCACATAACCCCACGACTCAGCTAAAAAGCCTAAACACTTACTTGGACTTCAAAATTCATATTCTCCAGAAATTTCTGGTTCATTGTCTCCGCAAATTTGTTGATGGCTCTCAAGAACACCCTAAAAAAAAAACAAAAAAAAACAAAAAAAACAAACCAATGATACAGATAAATGAATGTAATGTCTTGCAACCTACTCCAGTCCTGTGTGATATGATGATATCATATCACATCACACATACAACATCATATATGTACACAGTATGTGGACACACTTAAACACAGGACACTAGAAGCAGTGAAGTTCACACATACATGAACACAGCAGATGGCATTCTGTGCAATGGCATTTAATTTATAGTCTGTTATACATAAAAAAATTTAAGCATGTCCCTGTCAAAAAGTTTCTTGATCTCCATTAAAAAATTCAGACAATAGAATTTCTTTTCCTCTGCTGCACACTGCACTGCGTTCTTGAGAAAACAGAGAGAGCAATTATTTCAAACACCATTTTACCTTCTATGTGACAAAACTGAATAATTTAAAAGAGTGTTATTGCTTCCTCCTCATGGGTTTGACAGCTAAAAGAGTTCCTTGTACTTACATTATTAGTTAGGAGCTGCCACTGCATTTCCCCAATTAAAAGATTATTATGTACAGCTTTTCGGTTTTCTCACAGGTAGTGAGGGGAGGATGACACCTCTGACCATCTTCCTCCTCAGGTTGATTATAAAAACACATTCAAAGCTGAGTTAATATACAGTTATTTCTTCCAAGAGGAAGAGGGTGAACATTATACCTCTAGCTTGAAAAGCAGCACCTATTTATGCTCATTATTAAAGCAGCAAGATTAAGTCACGTTTCTAAAGCTACTTTCTTTGCCTAACTTCCCAGCACAGTACATTTGTAAAACAAAAACCAGTTGTATCTCGAAATATTTATAACATTTATTTAAATAATTAAGTTTGATTCAATTTTCAATTTTGAAAACAAAGAATCCATTCTCCTCTGCTTCATAAGTAAAATTTTAGTTGAAATATTTCTATGGGAAACACTGTGAGGGCAACCGTACTGCAACCTGAAAGATGTGAACACAAGATAAAAACCATCCTAACTGTTCAAATACAATGACTGACTGTCAAATAGCTATTACCAATCAGGCAAAAAATCTAATAGTTACAACAGACAAGTCCACAAAACCCCCATCTTAGCATTTAGCAGCATCAGAAAAAGCAATAATTCAATAATTAGAATTATTAGCAAAAGATTAAGAGAGCACAGGATATCCATATGTTACTGTCAAAGGAATGTTGCACCCTTGTGTTGGAAACTGTGTGGTGTTCTGGTCTTCCATCTCAAAAATATAAACAAATACAAAAAGTAAAAAAGAGAGAAAGAAAACAAATAAAACAAGAAAACAAGAAAACAAATGTGACAAACACATTTAATGGATTGTGCCTGAGATCCGGTTTCTTAAATCAGGGGACACTACGTAACTGAGGAGGGATATGGTAGAATCTATAAAATCAAAAGTACTATGGAGATGAGACTGACTGTTCACTGTTTCTCATACAAGCATTGGACAGCATTGAAAAAAATCAGAATGTGCTTTCCAAATAAGCAAAGAGAGAGTTTTTATGCTTGTCTTGCTCAGACACGCAATTCATTTCTGCAGGATGCTGTGAATGCCTGAATTTTATACTGGATCGAAAACTATTAGACACATCAAAGACAAAAATGAAGGGAGGACCACTAAACATCATTGGCCACTGGAGGCTGGGAGAACACAGCAGCGTTACTTCTTCCCAGCTCTGTTGTTAAACTTTTCCCTAGGCAGCTGTTTATGAGCCACCACTAGAAACAGTCAGTGAAATGAATATTAGCCTCACCACCAAAAAAATCTGCAAGGGCTAAATTAAGTTTCTTAATGAGGGACATAAAGCAAAAGCTCAGATTTTGGCAGGCTTATGACAGGGAATCCTATTTAAGCACTAAACAATAGTACAAAGAAGCACACTGCTTCATTAGGGCAACAACTTGACTGGCTAGATTGAAACCTTTTGCTACAATTATGGTTTTCCACAAGGAAAAAATCATTTGTGAAAACCTAAAGAATATTTTCTTTTCCACATAACATTTCTCTGTAACATTGATGTGATCAGGGAAATAAAGTAATTTACATGTGGTGTTACATCTTGCTAAGTCCTTTTTTTTTAAATGTGATCAGAGGGTCACTACACTTTTAACTACTACGGTAACTGCGCCGTTGGAAGGTAACTGACTTCTAAGGGTGCTGTGTTGCTCTACTGCATCTCCCCACACATTCAGATGAGCTTCTTCTGAACAGTCTAGGACATGGTCTAGCTAGTCTTCTAACACTAGCTCAGCTAATCTTGTCATCTAAATTAGGGGTCTGATCTGTGAAATGCTGAGTGTCATCGAATCATCTCAAGTTCAAGAAACGTAATTTTGCTCAATAGTGTTCTTGCAGGCAATCACCACCCTCCTAAACAACTTCATTATAATCACAGGATTGCCCTGTATATCCACTGCAGTTTTAGCCTATGTTGGTCTGAACAGGCCATTGAACTTTCTTTACAGCCTTTTATGTGATCAATTCTTGTTCTGGAAAATGCGATTTCCTCTGCAAGCTGCCCCACGCTACCCAGAAGAAAATCAACACATTCTTCCCTAATGCTTCACTCACATGGGTACATTTATCTCTACAAAACTGCCTGATGCTTGACACAAACAGTTTAAGATTTTGCAAAAAAAAGGGGATTCTAAAAAGAATGGTCTACTTCAGAGAGCACAACAAAAAATACACAGCTAGGCAGAATCACAGACACCCACATGTTATTCTGTCTGTCAGCATCCCCATTACTCTTGCGAGTAGGAGTTTTGGGTCAAGGCCTTTTTAGCGTCATGTCTTTTCTGTAGAACCATATTGCTCTGGATTGTCCTTTGATTTACAAAGTATATTTCTTGCCAACTCACATAATCAAGTTCTTCAGCTCCAACTACTCAGAGAGTCGCATTTCCCTTCACTCAGAAAGTCTTTTGTTGGGGTAGGAGGGGGTGTCTTCCTTTTTGAGACTTTTATTTCCCAACTTCTATGTTTTTACACACTACTCCAGCACCTACGGTGAAACACTTCACCTAAATACCCTGTTTCGGCACAATCTGGTACCGTGCTGATAATTTGGCTTACATTAAAAACTGCCACACTTCTAGGTACTTTGTCTTTTAGCACAGAAATATCATGCGGGATGCAGTAAAAATAATCATAACTTAAACACACATGAAATAGATTTGCACTAATAAATTTCATAACATGGACATATTTCTTATGTGTCATATTTTACAATTTTTGTGAAGAGCTTGTGGTTTAATGCTAACCATACACAAAAAGTGCCAAGGACACCCAAGAAATACAAAGGTACTTAATGTCCAGTAAAATTTACTGATATTAAAAATATTTACAGGATTCTATATAACGTAATTATATGTAAGCTATCTTCTGTGACTACCCCTTTCATTCTCACAGATATTTTTATCTGACATACTGGGATGACGCATTTGCAGGAAGCACACAATACTGCCAGGCTGTCAAGTTCCAAATATTTTCATGCATTTGTATTTTGCCTAAAGGGTGTATCTATTTCTGTCATTGGAAGTCATTTAGGCAGTAGGTTTGAATTCTATTCCTGGCTCCTGCCAGTGCCATGCTGTCCTACCTTGATGATTTCATTTCTATATGCCTCAGTCTCCCCTTTTACCAAAAAGCAGTATTAATTAACTAGTCACAAGTACAAAGCTAAACAGGTATTTATAACACGCTTTGAGATTTTGATGAAAACAAAATAAAATATAATTTTAATTATTACTGAGAGCATATTCCTTTTTAAAGAACTAAACATTTCTCCAACAGGAGAGAGTTAAAGTCATTTGATTGGAGAAGTTAATATTCCTTAAATGCTTATCATCACATCAATTATCGGTTATAACTGACATAATGGAGAAGATACCAGAGATGGTAAAAAAGTGTGTCCCAGAGCAGCTCAGAAAAACACAGTCTGACTTCAGAAGTTATTGAGAAGAATTACTGAAGGGGATTATCTTGTCACAGTGTAATACAACTTAATTTCCCTTGCTTCTGTAACAGATCACTGGAGCTTACCTTTTCTCTGAACTTGGGGATTGCTGCTCAATTTTGCCTTGCGAGGTTAGACTGATCTAGTCTGACCAAAGGACAGGATCTTGGCTTCTCATAAAGATAATGTCGTTACCTGTTTTTTCTGTTTAATGTTCCCCTGTTGTCATATCTTCCCTTAATTTTAATCACCACACACGGCTACAAATATGTGCTTTCAGGTCTTCAATTATGATAACTTTTCTACAGTTGCTTAATATGGAATGAATCTCATCAGTTTAAATACCTGTGATCTAAAATTGTTGAAATTCCTTTACCCACAATAATTTCCACGATATTTCCTGAATTTATGGGGATTGATGCTTCTAATTTAGACTTCATACCAATCTCTTGGGCCTGAAGATTTAAGAATGATCCTCAAAGGCCAAAGTCTCTGGGCTTAATCTGGATATAAAACAACAAGGTTTTGACTTAGGACAGCAAAAGAATCACCATGGTTCAACTGCAGCTATCTCCTTTACCTTTCTAGATTTCCTGCTGCTTCCGCATTATTTTATTGTCAGAGAAATTTCTTTCAAATTTTAGCCTGAAAGCAAGCCCAATGAATAAAATCCTCTGCAACTATACTTAGTTTCAAATACTTAGATGTATGTTATAAATAAGGATAGAGCAGTACCATAAGTAACATATATAAATAATTTAAGAGAAAGCTGAAAATTTCTAAGTCATCCTAAGACAAATATTTGATTTCAAACTGATTTTACCTCAAAAAAAATAAAACAGAGGGGCAGAGATGGAGCAAAGAAACTCCATATTCATAAACAACATGTTGTTAATCAACATCGGATTTCAAGGCTATTCTTTAGAAGATGATGACACTCTATTTAACAGTAAAATAGGTCTGCACATTGTCCTTGCTTTTGAAGTGCAAATAGGTGATAAAACTAAAATATAGATCTGGAACTCCAAGTTATTTTTAGCAAACAAGCCCCTTGCAGCATAAAACAAAGAGATGATTACAGCAAAAAGAACTCAAACCAAAAGAAAACCCCAAACCCCTTAAACTGGCATTGCCTGTTCTTAGGTGGCTTTGAAGAAGCTGGCCTTTTTCTGCACCTAGTTTCAGACACAGAACATTTCTGGGTCCACAAAATTTTTTTGGGAACAGTGCCTAAATCAGGCACAGAACTGTAAGCTTTCCCAAAATCATGAACTGACACTTCCTCAAACTCTTACAACTGAATTGTTTTAAAGCAGTGGTCCAACAGCAGTGAGGTGCTCTTCAATGTCTTTTCAAGTTCACAAGACTAAAATTTGGGATTTCACTGCTTCAACTTTGAGATGAGTAATTGAGATACTGAGGTGAAGGCAGAATTAATTCACTTAGGTATTTACGAACATCAACTCAAACCCATGTTTGCTATGTCTTCTAAAGCTGTGATTACAATGATGTAATGACAGGTGGAAAAAAATAATAAAGTATAAACTTGCACTGGATAATCAGACACAGAATAATAGAGATAAGCTTTAAAATAATATTATTTCCTGTGTTGTTGTGAAAGCTCTAACCGAAAGAAACCATTACAATGGTGGAATATATGTTTTTTTAAAACCATGTCTGAAAACCAGTGAAGACATGGACAGTTATTAAAACTCATAACTTCTTCCCACAAATCCTCAGTGCTCTTCCTTCAGAGAATTTGGTCCAAAAGAATTTGGTTCAAAGCCTAGGAGATACACTGACTATTATTTTGAAGATCTTTTCTGAGTTCCAATAGACAGCCTTCCCAGCATGCCACTTATATGAAATCTTGAGTAGGGAATAGCAGACAATACTCCCACATAAATTATGTTGAATTGATAGTAGCATCCTCATAAAATGCTTTGCAGAAGATACCTGATAGGTATTGTAACATGAAGCAAGGAAGCAGAAAGGAGAAGCAGCTGAAGTCAGCTGATGCTTTTGTAGGCTTCTGACGTCTTTCCTCTTCCTTCTTGTGTGCAAAGCTAGAAAAAGGCATGTTAAATAAAGAGGAGACTAGCAAAGTGAGTCAGACCCAATCCAAAATGGTGATCATTGTCAATGAGCGAAACAGTGATCAGCAATTATAAACTAATCCTGGAATAAACAAAATTACACAGAAGAGAGACCAGACAAGCAACTAGTGTGACAGGAGAGATTTAAAATACACATTTACTATTTCAGCATGCAGAGCAGCAGGAGAAAGCCTGAAAAAGGTGAAAAAATAATAACTAAAATCTTTACAAACAACAGCAGAAATTACCTCTGAATAATGTGGCAAGCTACTGTTGATTTAGAAATGAAGGGCCATACAAGATGGAAACACTATTTAAAAACCTTCTAGTTATTTGAAACCTAGTTATTAAGAGCACAATAATGGCAACACTTAGGAAGCAATCCACTTCCATGGTAACTGGAAAAATATGGCCAGTGGTGCAAAGAAAGTAGTATAATTTATTCGTATTTCTCCCCTGTGTTAACTCAGGATCGCTGTAGAGTGAAGAATAATTTTTGTAACATTCATACTTAATTCTAAAGATAAAGGAATTGCCATTTTCCTAAATTCTTTTTCAGCATAAGGCCAGAGAGTCTATCCAAATAGCATGGTCAGAAAATAACTGCCTAAAAGTAACTGCTATCCAGCTTCCCTTGTCTCAATCATAAATTATAGAATTAATTGTCTTTATTAGTGTTATTTGCAAATTTACCTTGAATAGCTATGCCAAGCATACAAAAATAATACCTGCTATAATGTATCAAAGTTAAGTTGACAGCAGTACAAAAGCAACACGTAGAGAAAGACAAGAATGAGCAACTGCTTTGATGCTATACAACCACAGTTTCCATTTGAGATCTCTTGACTTTGCCAACAATCTCTTTGTATGTGGCTTTTCCTTCAGCATCTACCTAAAGCATGTTTTAAAGACCGCTTACCTCCCATCTAGGGATCAAAATGCATTTTCAAAACTGCATATTAGGTACACATTGATGCCAAACTCTCTTGAAAATGTCATGTTTAGCATGCTTTGAAAAACCTCATAGTTTGAAAACTATGAGTACCAAAAGCTGCCATACTGGATTCTGGTATAAGTAACTTAGTTTGAAAGGTATTTTCAATGATTTTCCTTATATTATGAGTATTCTCTCACTTGAGCCTACTCTCCTTTTTTGTGCATTCCAGCTAATTGTTTGCAGAGTAGAAACAGTCTGAATTAAAAATAATTAAAAAACCCCACATGGTGTGTTTAGTGCTAGATCAAGTCTGGGAATAAGATACAAAACTGAAACCCAGTTAGTATAGACGAATGTAATGACTTATGGTTATATCAGGATGTCATACACTAATAAAAACTCACACTGCCTTCACTTTTTAAGGAAGTTTAAATTGATATCGTTAAATTACTGCTTCATTCTTCCACTGATTTTTGTTTTTCACCTGTTGACACTAATTTACCATTATGTAATATTTGTACATATCATTTAGTCTTCATTTCTATGTATCTAAGAATGGTTCAGATACTGTGGTAAATATATTTTCATGGTTGTTTCTAGGCTTATTTCTACAAATACTTCTATTATTTCACGTCAACGAATTTAAATTGGAGAATTACATTAAACTAATGGATAACACTGTGGATAACGTTATCTCTGGGGTTTGGGTGATGGAGGGGTTGGTGGGTTTTTTGTTGGTTTAGGATTTGTTTTTTTGTTTGGTCGGTTGGTTTTGGGTCTTTTTAAGTAGCTCAGTATTTTATTCATAATCTCACCATAAAACTTTAAAGATAAAATGTAGCATTTGGGCTTTGCTTTTTCTTTCCCTGTTACATAAGCTTTCTGTCTTTGAAATCCCTCTCTATACCTCCATTATATTTTAACATAGTACATGTACTTTTGATTTTTCAGATATTCTTGTTGGAAATATTTAGCAAGTGAATACCTTTTGTCTAGAACACGTAATTTCTTTACTTTTAGAGAGGCCTAGCTTTTTTTAAAGCTAAAAATATGATCTGTAATTACAGGTAGTATGCATCTGCCTCTTGTCTAATTGCTGCTCACTTGAGCTTACTACCTCACCAACAAAACTGTATCAGTAAAGAAGAAGTTGCATTGAATCAGCAGATTATGACTTAAAAAAAAGATCATTATGCAGCAAATGCATAATACACCAGCAGGGTTATTTTGTGATGCTGTTCTTCAAAAATATGAAAATAACTGTTCATAATAATGTTAAATATGAGAAAACTGTATATATTTATTTTTCGGATAATCTCTTAAGATATGAAGTGCTGGCCAAAGTTACTCTTCAGAAAAGGCAACATAGAAAGATTGCTCAAAAGCATTCACAACACCTAATAAAAATTATGAATACTGAATTTGTATTTTCAGTCTCTTCTGCAGTGACCTATTTAAAATGGTTTGTGTGGGTATTCTCTTCTCTTTTTTTACTTATTTGCATGTATGTTCTACAGAGTGGAAAATACTACTTTGTCTTAATCCCCAAATATTTTACTAAAATTAAATAACTGAAAACATACAAAAATATTTTATAACAGGCCACACAGCAAAGAACCATAGAGATTTCTATACGCAAGTCAAAGTTGTATCTGGAAAAACAAGTTTACCTTACTGACTTTCTGAAAACATCAAACTAACAAGTTGTTTTTCTGTGTTGAGTCGTTCTCTCCACTGAAGACTTTGCTTTTAGTTCAGGAGACCTCATACTCTAGAAGCAGGAGCATCCTAGCAGTCAATACCGAGAAAGACGAGATACTGTGCAGTGGCAGTGGGAAAGGGATGCCTCACAGCATGTTTTCCCTCTGCACTTTAGATAAAAGACTAAATGACTGCAGTCAAAATGTAATAGGCAACCATCGTATACCACGACCATGATACACAATAGCCTATCTTGCTGAGCCAATGATCTGCTGCAGTCACCATGTAATTAAGTGTTTAGATTCTTGGTAAGCAGATAATTCCACAACATGGGTAACAATGAGCAACACGCAGAGTTAGTACAGAACAAGCATCTTGTAGTATTTGATGCTAGAGAGGTGCAAGTGATTGAAAAGTGGGGTTACATCAGGCACAACCAGACTCAAACATCTACAGATGGAAGAGATGTTCTCTGCTAGGCTTATAACAGACAGCAAAGCATTAAATGACTCAGTCAGCCATACCAGCCACAGCTGGAAGTGTAACTCGCCATGGAAGTAAATTTACAACCCACAGTGAAACAACTGCCTCTTCTCTTTATCTGCCTTTTTCCGTTTTCCCAGGATTAACCTTATGCCATTTGCCCTATTACAGGTACTGACTTTCGTAAGGCCTGGGAAAGACACCTAGGAAACAGAGTTACCGAGATTTAACGGAAAGAAGATACAAATCTGAGAATACTGAGACACTGTGTACCAAATACCCCAGGAAGAAAAACAATAAATAAATAAGATGTCCTTTGCCCCTAAAAGGTTCTTTATATTAACAGCAAAGTTGTGTTTCAGCAAGGACATTTTTAGTCTCAGCAAAATCCAAGGACACATCTTATTACTACACATAACTAAAGCAATGACTGAAGAGTTCAAACTGTTTGAACTTGTTATACTCCTCCATTTACACTTTTGTGCATGTGTGCATAAAAGGATATTTTAATTAGACATTTATACTTTTTGCTTAAAACACTTTTTCATGTATTAAAACTACAAAGATCTGCAACATGCCATAAGCCTATATGTAAATGTGTTCTGACCCCCTGAAAATTCAAACCCTTAAGAAAAACAACTGCATTTCTGTCAACTATGCCTAGGCCAGTCAAAAGTTGCCAGAGGAAAATGAGATCAAAGAAAGGAGTTACTTGGATACAACACATCATCCTAAATTCTGCCTTATTTATTTGTGCATAATAAACTGCACTACTGTCATCCAACCTTAGCTACACAAATTAATCTTAACTCCCAATACATCTTTGGAAAACAAGAGTTAAAATTACCTGAACTACTTGTATTTTTTTCTCTCTTATGAATAAATAAATAAATAAATGCCCCTTTTTATTCTCTGCACAACAAATAGTGAGCCAGGCAGAGTTTTAAGCAAACTGTTAAAGCATAGCTGGATAGAATAAATTTGAGTTTTCTTCTACATTTCCTGAGAGAGGAGAACCACTTCATGTTAATAATCAAAGAATTAAAGAGGATTTTTTCCCTGCTTTTGTAATTAAGATGGTATGCTTGATTTTAAAATCTCATCACAATTGTTTTAAGTTGAACAAAATATTACAGCACCAGCTGAAGTAAAGTATAACGCCTACTCTTGTGAACTGAATTTGTGTACCTTGTGGAGAATCAGATCCATTAGTGTCTGTGAATAGTAACACTACCCACTGACATCAATATCTGTATCACAGCATCAAATACTTCTAAAACATGAAAATATGACAAGCTTTCATTTTCACCAACAGATAGATGGAAGACTGGGAAGAAGTTCTAATATTTTAATTAATTTGGGGTTTTTCTCCTTTCCAACTTGAGATACTCTATGATTCTATGAAATCTAGTGGAGTACCAATACAGTCTGTAGCATCTCTCCCATAAACACTTAAGCTTTGTGCTTGAAAAAGGCACGTTTCCCTACTTTCTGCCAACTGTGTTCAGTTCCCCTTCTCTCCAAAACTATAATAAATACCATTCTTGAATAATACGCTTGAATTGTGACTACCAGATGTTCAGGTTTTCTCTTCAGAAAATGAAAAAGAAAAAGCAGCCCAACAGCCACTGAATTTGTTATGCGTTCTTGTTACTTAAAGATTGAGACTACCACTTCAAAAAGCCGTCTCCTCATAATGCACAAAGCAACATTTTGTCAAGTTTCACAGGAAAATACTATAAGCAGCTAGTTCTTCCGAAAAGACTTTTGCTATTCAAAGGTAGAGCTGTTCAGAAACATGCCTTATAGAATGGAAAACATGTTTTTCAGAAGTTGTGTTTAACAGAGCCATTCACAGATTATCTAGGAAAAACCCCCACGCCTGGAATCTGTACTCTTTTTTTCAAAAGAAAACCCTACAGTCCCTTGCTAGGTGACGAATAGGAACTTGTTCTGCCTCATTTTGCTGGCTGGCCAGGACCTAATGATACCAACAGAATCTACAGTTCCTGGCAGTCTGAGAAATGGTGAGTTACTTGGAGATGTATGTGGCACTGATTTGAAGCAATAATGAGATTTTGCTGAATTAATAATGCTGCTATAACATGTGAGCTACATAAGAACCAGGTCTTGAGGGTGTTACAAAGAGATTCATCAGCGAATAAGCAGTTATTTTTAGTATGTATAATGAAAGAAAATTGGCAACATTTCCAGCTGTTTTGCCAAATACCTGCAGTGTTAAACCTTTCAAGTTAGACTTAAAAAGGGCTGGGGAATGCTTGACACTGACAGATGTCTGAAAACACTCGGATAGACAGGTAATGAAAACATATTTTAGAAGAAGCCTAACCACTAGTTTTAGAAAATACCCTACAGTGTTATCTCACATGAGTTTTTCAGCAAATAGGATCTGACCTTGAAATGTACTGGTGAAAAACTGTTTCCTTTTATTTTTAAATACCTAAATATAATGTCAACAAGGTTCCAAAACAACTCAAATGGACACACAAGCAATGCAAGCGCTTACTAAGCCACTTTACACTGGACACCAACATAAACTGATTCTAGGTACTAATTATGATAAGATCAAGTACTTTCAAATGCTATCTGAGTAATTAACTGTTTCAAAGCCCAGAGGAACAGAAAGAAGGGAGGTGAATACTTCCCTTTAGTGGCTAACCCCCCCAGCCATTCCTTTTATTCAGCAAATCTGACTCTCTATGCAGTTCATATTGACAATAAGGTACAGGAATTTCCTGGGAGGAATTACATGCCTCTAAAGTAAAATTATGAACAGCTGAGAGTTAAGCAGACTACATGGTATTACTTAAACCAGCAAAGCATTTCCCCACAAATGCCACATACCTAGGAGTTACTGCTTTTAATAAGCTAATAGCCAACAGTCTAAGTACCATAAGTGGAATAAAGTGCACATACAAGCAGTAGCAACTAGTAAGAAGCGTCCAGTAAGCAACCTTCATTAGAACAAAGTTAATTAAATCTGCCATGTAGGATCACAAAAATAACTCAGGTATTATATCCTTATGACCTCAATGAGGATTTTACTATTTCCCAAAGTGTTCTGCCCCATCTAGCATGCCACAGAAAAGTGTTCTTCCCATCTTGCTGTTAATAGATAGGAAAAAAATGGCGGGGGGGGGGGGGGGGGGGGGGGGCGGGTAGGGGGCGAAGTAGTTCATTACACTTTTTGATTCTCAGTTCCTAATAGAATACTCCTATTCCAGTGGGACTAGTACACACAGCCTCTGCCTCCTTCAAATGGGCTTTAGTAATCACAACATGCTTCGGGAGCAAATAGCATGTTATTTGTAATAGTGATTTCAAGTAACTTTAGTTAAATCATTCCATCCTGATACAGGCAAACCTTGACTAAGTAAGTTTAGTCAATTAAGCCTACTCTCATTCTTTAGATGCTCCTACCACAGTTTCTCCTGGATGTGAATCTGTTCATGCTCCCTTCTTTCGGACAGAGGCATCTCCCTTCCCAGAGGGCGTGCACGCTCTCTCTTGCCAATTTAAAAAAAAAAATAAAATTAAAATTCCCCAGGACCTTTATAAGACGTCTTTCTCTCATTCTTTCCCCCTTTTCTATGCCAGACATCTAATATTTAGTAGAAATATCCCTGATATAATGTATGCACTGTCTGTTTGTATTTATGTTTAAGAGTAATTAGAGTGTCCTGCTAATTAGGAACAGCTTTTAACCCAAAACAGGACCAAACTTGCAGTACTAGTTAAGCTCTTCCCTTTCCTCTGCCTCTAAGTAAAACTACTCCGATTTTATGTTTCTGTACTGAAGTATATCCTACAGCAAAATTCCTCCAATGCTCACTTTCCCTGTGTCCTGGTTTTGGCTGCAATAGAGTTATTTTTCTTCCTAGCAGCTGGTATAGTGCTGTGTTTTGGATTTAGGATGAGAATAATGTCAATAACACACAGATGTCTTAATTGTTGCTGAGCAGTGCTTACACTAAGTGAAAGATTTTTCAGCTTCTCATACTGCCCTGCCAGCGAGGAAGGCTGGAGGTGCACAAGAAGCTGGAAAGGGACACAGCAATTGCATTGTGCATCACTTGTGTTGTCCTTTTCTCTCTATTAAATTGTATTTATCTCAGCCCATGAGTTGTACCTTTTTTCCGATTCTCTCTCCCATCCCACTGAGGTGCGGGGAGGGGTGAGCAAGCGGCTATGTGGTGTTTAGCTGCCTGCTGACAAGAGTCACCTCCAGAGGCTGAGGGCTTGTGCCCCTTTTCCAACCGCTTTGTCAGTGCCCGCTTCCCTAGAAAGGGATCCCAGCTGATGATAAAAGAATATACAAGTGATGCACAATGCAATTGCTCGCTAACCGCTGACCAAAGTCCAGCCAGTTCCTGAGCAGCGTCCCCACCCCCCTGGCCAACCCTTTCCCCCCCCAGTTTTGTTCAGCATGATATAATATTATACAGACTTCTGCTTAGATGCCATCTTGATCTACAGAGGCAATATACCTGAGTTTGCAGTAATCAATCATGACAAAACCCCAAATGATCTATAGTACAGCAATACATTTCCTCAATGATACAAGCTACACTAAGTAACGTCGATCCAACCTCCTCTTACGAATAGTGCGTGTGCTCAAAGATTTGGTCTTTATCATCAGACCTTTTAGCAATCCAAGCAACTGTATCATTTCAGAAAGAAAACTGTTTGATAACTCTTGCATCACAATGAACTTGCTGACATATTAATGAGGACATTCTAACCCTGTGCAGAAATTGTTCATTTAACAATACATTGTACATTCAACAGGCATTTACAGTTTGGCTTCTGTTGACTGTCAACATGGAGACCAACAATGTACCTCCACTTTACTGTTAAATACTTTTTTTTTTTCTTTCCATTGTAAGTGGCTTAAAGCACAGGCAGGTAGCTATTTAATATATTGTCAGTAAATTATTTCAGATTATGACCTTCTTGGTATTCACCAAACTGGAATGATATAATCCTCTTAGACTGTACACCAAAACTTTTTGTAAGACATGAAACGAGTTCATTTTTCACAAGTACACAGAACATGAGCGCTGATGATCCAGCCCCACTGGGTCATTTACCAGAACATTTACCTGTTCTGCACCATGCTCATTGCCATCCAGTCTGAAGGGTAAACATTCTTCCCGATGAGATCTTTGAACATTATGAATGTTTCCATCAAGAAGTCCTAGAACAACAAAATACAACAAATCTGTGACTGTGTAACACAAAGTTTAAGTGTCCCCCTGCTGTGATTAAAGAACTAAGGACAGAGTGCTCCACTTTGCTCCCAGTGAAGTCAATGGATAAATTTCTGGTGACATCAGTAAGCCCAGGGTTGGAACTGAAGCCCTGTAAAGCAGCAGTCTCAGATTCCAAATAAAAGCTAAAAGTCATTACATTGAGCTCTTAACAAAAGATAAGCCATAAATGAATGGAAAGTAAAAGTTATAGTACTTTGGAGTAAAGCTCTTAAATATTCTACTAATTAGCAAAACAGTCTCACTATGCATAAAGAATTAATAGATTTGAAAAACACAGGATTTTTTTATTTGGTCTGTTTAGTCCAAATCTAGTATTCTAAATTAAAAATTGAAGGCGCTGACAGAAAGTTTGCAAACAAAACAAACACAATTTCTTCTCCTAGAAGCATTTAGAGATCACTGTGTAATGAACTTAAAATGAACATCATAATTTCAGGTCTACTTCAGGTATAGCACACATATGCAGGTTTACCCTTGAACTTTTAAGCAAGTAACCTAGAAGTCCGTGACACTAACAAGCTGAAATCTCATCATCTATTCCCAAAACCTCACAAGCAACTCCCGCGAAGTCTGTACTCTTTCTTGTCATGTTACTTGCAGAGAACCAAGTGAATAATAGTCCTCAACAGCATTATTTGAAAACAAATCTTTGTCATCTTCGCTGACATATACTTACGGTGTGGGAAAAAATGAGAAGACGACAAACAATGCCTTTACAAACAGCAAAATTGACTATATTGATGTCTTGTCTTTTTAAATTTTGTTTCCTCTGCAGAACTGTTGAAGTAGTTTAAGGATTACTAAAACTTCTAGGACCAAGTACCCAACCTGCTTGGAAGCTGAAATTATGTTAAAATACTGTTACATTTTCAAGTAAACTAAAGCGCTTGAAGAACTGCAAAAGCTACCCAAGATTTGTTCTGTTAGCATTTCAGTTATGGCACCACTCTGACTTTAAGAAAGAAAGGAAAATGGACAAATCTTGCCAGCTGAAAATAATACCTCCATGGACAAACTGTAGATGGTGTAATCAAAACCTCTGGCAATACCAAGGCGTATTTCAGAGTTATGTCAGGAGTATAAAAGGACAGATATAGGACCACTGAAACCTTCTAGAACATAGTGACCACTGGTACACACTAGAATATATGCCAAGTATCGTTAAGTTATGCCAGAAACAACTGGCATAAAACAATGCATTACAATAATAAGGCATTTATTGCATTTAGCATACAACCTTATCTGGACCAGGAGTAGACTCAATAGTGAAAATGAAAAGTGTGCAAAGTCGGGAGGGAGGGTTCAATTAGTTGAGGGCTGGCTTTGGTGTTGTTTCCTGTTGGGGATATTTTCCTCCTCAGGACAGTATAACACAAAGATCCCATTACTTATTATTGATT
Organism: Phalacrocorax carbo; assembly: GCF_963921805.1. Classification (NCBI taxonomy): domain Eukaryota; kingdom Metazoa; phylum Chordata; class Aves; order Suliformes; family Phalacrocoracidae; genus Phalacrocorax; species Phalacrocorax carbo. The sequence continues at coordinate 16,663,116 of NC_087520.1, forward strand.
ATTATTGATTATTATTCTACCGGCTTGGTGCTAGGTGCAGTGACATTTATGTCTTTCCAAATTTCTGATTACAGTATCGTCCAAGGTCACCATTAGAAGAGAGAGGCAACACAATGACACAGAGGCAGAAAACATACAGAAACAGACTTTGTTCTAGGAAGAATCAGAAAAGATACTCCAATACTACTGATTTTTCACAGGAAATAAAATACTTAGTGTTATTTATGACCTCCATGATTATTTTGTACTCACCACTAGTTCTGAACTTGTCTGAAATGTTTCAATGTAAACTGAATAATGCTGCTTGTTCATCTGGTTTAGGATAGCTGTCATGCATGCCACAAAATGACTCTGAAAGAAAACCAGAGAGAATCAACAAATACATAATATTTAAGATATCAGACTATTCTTTGTGAAGTTGAACTACACTAAATGACTAATAAATTCTTTTATGTATGTAAAAATAATATATTCAAGCTTTTGCAAGCCCAGATGAAAGACACATACTAAGAACTCAAAAAGATAATTCAGAAACCGTCTAGACAAGGGGTAGGCTCTGGCAAGAAAGCTGCATCATTTATGAAACACTGCATAGAAACACATATTGTGATAAGAAAACTTTATATATATGTGTGTGTGTTTGTGTGCATATATATACACATGCACATATATAAAGTATAACTCAATATTACCTTAAGACTCCTAAAAGGCATGTGATGTTGCCCAGTATTCTTCCATTAGGAATTCATAGGCAGAAAACATATTAACATCAAAAATTTCTAATCATACTAACAACATAGGCTATTCACAGGAAGAAATATTGCAAGAAGGGGTATTTTTTACATTCTTCGGGTATGTAAGCAGGTATGACAGTACACCGTAAAACTTCTAAAGAATACTACTACTTTATCTCTCAAAACTTTTAAAAGTTCCTCAGATGGAAATACATTTTATTTTTCTCAATTCCTAAGGCACAAATTCTGAAAGATATAAAATTATTTATAATCCTAGGCTTTTCTGTAATTTACAGAAAGTCACAAGGACATTTATTTCTCAAGCAATAACAGTAATCTTAATGATTTGCAGTTTTCCTTTGACAGTGAAGAATCCTCTTTACTGATGTTTTATAGTTTGCTTAAGTTTTAATTATTGTTTTAAAAGTGTACTGGCTTTAAATGCTTTGATTTTATTAAAATAAGAGACTGTGAAGTAGATAAGCATGCAAAATAATTTTCTAGATTTACTTCTATCTTTTCATCGTACTGGTTTAGAATTGATAGAAGGGACTCCCCAACCCCTCTGACCAGAATTTAATTTCCACCTGGTACTGATCAGATTCTGTGTTTAACTCTGATGCACTTTATACTTCTGTTACATCAGAAAGGCCACAAAGGCCCACATTACCAAAGTATGAGCTGCAGTTTGTCGTACCCAACCATTTTGTCTACTACTTAGAGAAAGGAAGCCTTCTTTAACTTCAGGCTATGGCCGCTAGAGGTCTTCTACTTTCATATGTTAGCTGCTGTTCAGTGTGTACTGCCTTTTTTTTTTTTATTTATTTATTCCTACGTGAGCAGACCCAGCACACTTCTTGCACATAAACAGTGAAAATTACAATATAAAGGACCCATTATACCTTCTTTTGGAGTAACATAAGCGCTAGTGAGAGGCTTGCCTACTTTTTAAGACTAAGAAGACACATTTTCTGCAGGTAAACCAAAAGCTTTCAGGTAAGGAATTGTGTGTTCTCGGGTACTGATGCTCTTCTAAAAAGAAATGCTGGTTTCCTGCTGTAGTAGTTCACTTCTACAGTTATGGATCAGACAAATCTTTTCTGGAATGTTAAATGTATAGCTGAAGTAATAATGTATTGCAAAGGATTCAGTAATGGAATTGTGTGGGGTTTTTCTTCTGATGTCTTGATTTTGAAAAAAAAATACTGACAGAAGTTAGGGAATTGTACATGAAAAACAGCCTGTATTTTTAGTAGTTAAACATTTGCCACAGAATGCCTTTCTATACTCATGTTAAATAATCACTTCTTGAAATAAGCAGCAATTCTTCATAAGCACTGAATAGATGTATTATGTTGCTTAAAGGCATAAGGACTTTAAGAAGGATATTTCTTTTGTTGAAGCCAACTTCTAAAATGACTCTAGCTATATCTGTGATTCTGTTACAGCATGAAAGCCTATTCTTAGTAACTGTGTATGGTGATTTTAAAATTATCAGATGATATGCTTTGATTACTGATAGGAGCCATAAGCAAAGATCACATAATGCTGGCCAGTACCTCGCACCAAACCTAACAAATTCACATCAGCCAGACTGAGTGATACATAAAAAAAGAAGGTGACAGTAAAGCTGGTTTGCTACGAAAAGTTCCTCCATCATTTCCATGTAAATGTCAAGCAGGAAAACACAGACTGTTTGATCTTTAATAATTTTCTCAACTGTTAGAAATTAACTGCTAGCTTCTTTATAGGTTAAAAGCTTGCCCCTCCCTCCTAATCCCCAAACACCAGCAATAGAGATTCACTTCTCAGACGCAGCTTCAGATCTTTGAGGTACTCATGTGCTCTCGGCATCACCATTCTCACTGGTAGTACTTAAGTGTAATACAGGACTATAAAGAGCTGTGATCGAATCTGCAAATATCTGTAGGTGTTCTCTTAAATCCTCCTATGCTGATAAGTACCTCTTACTAGAACTTGCAAAGCGCATGAACTGCTTGACAACACAGTAAGTTCTGCACAGGAACAATCTATTACACTTGGAATGCAGACTGCATGCTCACTAGAGGGACAGAAGAAATTCAGAATCAAGCACCACCTACAAACACCACAGTATTTCATTAAGTCAAGCATTGTACATAGGGATGAATAGTATAAAAAAAGCCTGTGGCAGAGAAGGTGAAGTTCTTCAGATAGAATCCTAACAAATCATTTCAGCTGTGCTTAGGCTTGTTAGTATTTATCCGGTGAATTACAGCACAAAAGGTTGATTAGAACTAGGTCGAATGTATAAAAAAAATATAATGTATCAAAGTAAACACTTGACTGATGAGAAAATACTAACAAAAAAATTAATAGAAGTAACTCTGAATACACTGCACTACTACGAAGTGATCTAATAAAATGTATGTTTTCCAACCTAAGAACATTCATTTCCATTTAAATGTAAGAGAACATGAAACAGAAACAGCATTGAATTCTAGTTTTTTAATTAACCAAATGGCTGACAGCCTTTCAAAAAATGGGTAAAGAAATAAGGAAATTGATAGTATGAACATTGTACTTCTGTTGGGAGGAGGAAGGTGAGTAAATAGGTACTCAAATGAAAGTGAGACAGAGGAGATGTCGTCTCAGGAAACATTCGAACTCCCTGTCCGCTTAGAAAATTTGATAACTGATATCAAATTTAAATTAACTATAATGCTGGCTGGCCTTAGTATAAACTCTGCAAAATAGTGACTAACGTAAAAGAAATGCTGTTGTGGTCCAGTGTATAAAAAGAACATCAAAAAAGATCATAGATGTACTCTGTAAAACACATAGGCTTTCTGAGGACAAGGGGAAAGAATGCGGAATCTTTTCCACTGTTGCTGAAGTGCCTATCAGCTGTGGATGCAACATGTACAAGAAAAGAAAGATTTGAAAAACGTTAGGGTCATACAATTAAGATGACAAACTTCAACACCTAGCAACTAAATCCCAGCATACTTTATAATAGCTGATGGTGACAGGTTGCCGTAGTAACTTCAAAGAATACTAGCACCACAATAATAAATACCACAAACACACTGGAAAAACAAACAGCAACAGAAATAATATAGAATGAAGCTACTCTGATTCTAATCTAGTAGGAGTATTTCAGTGGCTGTAGGGTGGATCTTTTTCATGCAGATGTTCTTCTGGAAGCACTAAGGGGGATATTTATTTCATGTAGGCACTTAAATAACTTTTATTCTCATTAATAGAGCGCTTTACCAACTTAGAGTGCAAGTATAACTATATAACCACATGTGAATCATTAAAAAGCAGACAAAACAGAAACATGAATAATTCCTAATAATTCAAAGACTTCTGAAGGCCAAAGATGATGCCATTATTTCTATAACCCCTTTTTAGCAGAATACTGGATGTTTTAAATGCTCATTTTACTTACTCTCACAATTAATGTATGGCAAGAGGACACCTTTACATACCACCATCCTCACAATCTGTAACCCTATATTCACTAATTATGGTTTACCTTTTCTTAATGCACGGTTTTCTGTATTGGGAAAGAATCTTATCCAGAAGATCCAACAGTTTTGTGGTGTATGAAGCCACAATACTCCACAGATTACATTTAATTCTAAACTACCTTTCAGGTTAAGCCAGAAGTTTCAAAACTCATTGTATGGTAGGGTATGTTAGTAACTGTAAAAATGGTGCATATAAAAAGGGCGACTCAATTTCTACAGGCCAAACAGTTCTCTCTCTTATTTTTTGTTCAGAAAAAAGTGCAAAATCTTTCTGGACGAAAAGCAATAAATCTGTTATCTTTAATGTAATTAAAGAAAATCTAACCAATCACCTGTTTCAATCTAATGTTTACAAATTATCAATATTTATGTTGTAGCTCAAGCATATAACTGAGGAGGCCTCCCAATATACTGTTTTTGCAGAATTACCACGTCATCACACCTGTTTAGTGTCATGAGCTAAAGAGCAACATAAGTACCAGAAAAGTATGGAGGATGCTCAGTGATGCCATGAAGAACCACAATGGTTTGAAGACACAGTTCCTCAGAAAACTACACTAAACCTTGAGAACTGTGGCATGTGTAGAGGGTAGCACAAACATCTTTATCATATTATGCAAACACTAAATAACAGCACTCTGAAAAGAAAAAAAAAGGCAGAATTTGAAGTGACCTGCTAATGTAGTTGTTTCTTCACCAGAAATAGATGTCACTGCCAATGCATGTGCTATGTGCAGTCCTAAACTGTACTGTTTCTAGCTGTAAAAGCGCAAAAATGTAAACATTAGAATAGGCTGCTATGCAACAACCTAGAGTATTCATCAGCTGAGTGGAGTACGTCTGAAATGGGAAATAGCTCCTATCATCCACACAGACTTGTTGCTTGCCAATGCATGCATCTTACTAATAATTAATTTACAATAACAGATTCATCTACTCTTAGTAGGTCCAAGTTTTTAATTTTCCATTTATACATTCATATAGTTCATTAGTTCTGCCGTCTTGTCTTTTATAGCTGACTGAACAGAAGGCTTAGGCATCCTGTTTCTACATCTTACTGACAGCTTTTGATTTCTGACTGAAAACATGTTAGGCTGTTTTAACTTGTTCTACTGTTTTCTTTACATTCATATGATTTAGCCAAAAGGATATACAACTATAAAAACAGCAGACTACCAGATGGAAAAATATAGGCCAAATTTATAACACAATTAAACAGTAATAGCAGCTGCTTTATAAGATTTAAAGATATGTTACAAGGTAGACGATGAAATTTCAAAATTATTTCATTTAAGACTTTTTCAGACATAGTTAAAAGCAGTAAGACAATGGCTTATGGTATGAGAAAAGTAGCATGATTTTTTAGAGTATATTCTCTGCCATCTATTTTTATTTATTTGTTTTTAACTGTGTGTTAATTTCCCAGCAACATTCCAAAAAGGAGCCTTTTTTTGTTCTTTGCAATGCTTTTGCTGCTGCTGGGCTTTTGCTGTTTGGTTGGTATGTTTGTGCCATAAATCCACTCCAGAAGTTCTACTGCAGTCCGTGGCTAGCATCAACACTCTAAGTTACTTAACTTGTGCTTAAGTCTGTGCTCACACACAGTTGTGTAATTTACTACTTTTCCCAGAATATTAACATTGTGTTCATCTTTAAGATGTATGTACAAAAAAAATTATGGACAACATTATTTAATATGAAGTGAGAAGGCAATCATTTGGAATGAGCAATCATTGCTTGAAAACTGAACTCGCTTGTCCAGAGCAGAGTTACCAAAAAATCCGCTGTTTCAGCACCTCACTGAACCACTGCACTTCACAGTCCCAGTCCCAGCTCTGCTCCATCAGATGAAAACTTGCACCCTTGCCTTCAGGGATCTATGCACCTTCATGCTGCATCTCTTCCCACCTTCTCAGCAATCCACTAATTGCTTTACCACAATTACTGTAGCTAGTTTCCCAACTGGTCTCACAGGCCAGAAGAAACTTCCTGCCCTGGTACGTAAAATATCCACTGAGAATCCCAAGTATCCTGGTGCTGTCAGGCTGCTTATTTCACTAATTTCTTATTCAAAGCCCTCTTCCATTTCCCTGTTGCCACTAAACCAGATGATCAGTGAAGCTGGCGAAGTATGGCTTGTCCTGCCATGTGTCCCAGTATGCTCTTTCCCATGTTAAAGATGATGCAGTCAATATTCCACAGAAACAACAGCAGCACACACAAAATACAAGCAAAGAAAAAGATTAAAAATACTATCCCTGGTTTATTTACTGTAGTAAAGCTTGGCCAGTCACTTGCATTTATAAGGACTGGAAACCAAGCTGAAGACTTGAAGAAGTGATACAATAGCTGGGTTGAGCTGGAGCTGGTCTCCTGCCCAAAGGTATAATACTTAACAGGAGAAAAACCCCAGAGGGGATTGCCAACTATGTAGGACTACAATGTCCTATATACACAATGGCTGCAAGGGAGATCAACAGCTGGGTCAAAGAGAAAAGGTAGGACTGAGCAATTTTAGTTCATTAAAGTGCAGTAACATCTTTTATTTCTAAGCCATATATTTTGAATGTACACATATTGTGAAGATGAATGTCTTGGATGCTGATTCACTCCCTTAAAACTAAACAGAGCCACCTCCTGTATTCCCAGAACAAAGTCACCCTTTAATTGATTTTGTTCTTTTTCAGCTGCACTCACTGAAGACAGAAAAATTAAATTAAACTTCAACAACATGATCAGAGATGAAACTAATACAAAATATTTGTGAATGGTTAAAACAAAGCTTTATCATAACAGTTCTGCCTAAAACTGCTGAAATTCATATAGCTCCATGAACTTTCCTCATGCTTTTAAGTTGATCTTACAAAGAAAATAAGGCCTAATAAAAATAATTTTTCCAACAACTTGCATCCATTACACTAACAAATCTACCAACTGCGTATGTCCAGGATTAATTAACAGCAACTTCCAAGGAATCCACCAATACATTTTATTGTAAATTATGGAGGTATTATTTTATTATTTCTTTTTGAGCAACAGCACAGCTACACTTGAGCTTCCAAAAACACAATATTTTTTGTCACCAGGCCATCAAAATCTCACCCGGTCCTGAAGATATTAATGGAAAAACCTTTAACTCTGTTTAGTACCAGACATTGTTGTTGAAGAATAAATACTGGTTTTGTCAAAGTACATGCGATCCAGTACTGAAACATCTGCAAACACCAATATAAAGCCATCCCTTCAGCTCAGATTAAAATCAGCAATACCTTGCCTGGTTGATAACCCTTCTGCTAGATCGCAGTCTGCCCTTTTACTTAGGCATAGCTAAGGAAGCCATAAGATCCAAGTTGCTGAGAAATTAAAATTAAATTCATTTATAATCACTATTCCTTTTGTAGCAGCTGCAACAACCAGACAAACTGTTATGTGAGGAGCCTGGTACTTTCTCCTGTTCCTTTAAATGTACACTAATGCTGAAGTACTTTTAATTTGGCAGTTCCAGTCATCGTTTGTCCCCTTCCACATTAAGAGCATTGCATTGGTACTCTGGTAATTTGTTTAATTTTGGAAAAAGAATAATAAACCAGACGGGAAATTATAGGAGTTAATAGGCTACTCTTGTATTCATAGCTTCTTTTAAAGAATAATAATTTCTCTTTACCTCCGTATTTTAAAATTGTTTTGACTACTGTTCTTGTGAGTTGAAAGCTGTCTAAATATGGTCTATTCTGGTCCGTGGAGGTGATGAAAGGTAAACAGAAGACCTACTCAGCATACCCTTCAAATACACATTGACTAAAGCCAGGGGAACTGCTTTCCTTTAATCCAATCCTTTTATTTCCTTTAATGTTTTCCTTTAAAGCAATCTTTCACACTCAGACTGCCTTAAAAACAAAACAAAAACCAAAACTTGTCACTCTGTTCTTCAGGAAATTACAGAAATGTTTATAAAGAGGTTTATGCAGGACCTAGACAATGAATATATGAAGGGGCATCAAAAGAAAAAAAACCTTAAACACCCCGAACCTTTCACAAGGATCCTCAAGATTCTGGTAACAAAACAGTTGAAGTAAATGGAGGTGCAGAGGCAATTGTCCTGAAGCTGCCCTGTTAACTCCATTGTTTACCAGCACTATCTTGGCAAAGGGACTCTCACTAGAATAATGTTGCGCTCTGCTTTTTCACAGCTACAGTAGGGGAGAAGAGAAGAATTGAAATAGATTCAAGCACACGTATACACAGGAGCTCTAATACAGATATGAATTTACCCACAGAGTTTAAAAAGCATTCATACTACATCAACACTCAATGATGTAAAATGCATCCAGTCTGCATAAATGGGGACTTTTCCATCATGAAAGGAGGATGTACTGACATAAATCTTGGTTAGTCTAACACAGCATGCATACAATTTCATATAATTTTCTATCTATAACTCCTACACATAATAAAATACCGTACAGCTTTTAAAGCCAGCTAGGCTGTGGAAAGGTATTCTTTCTTTTTCGTATTGTTCTGTCAAGTTGCTACTCCCTGCTACAGACAAAAACAGTGACAAAGTGCACAGAAATCAAATTTTCATTTTCAAGTAAAACCAAAGGAGTAAGTAGCAACTGCTGAAACAGTTTTATTTCATATCTGATATATGAAAAATATTTAAATTATGTCCAAGATGGCTTTATTTGTTTTTTAATTTTTATGCAATAGTGGGCTCCACTTTTAAACCCAGAGGAGACTGGTTAGCAGAGTAACTGGCTAAAAAAGAAAGTTCACAGCAAAAAACCCCAAATCTTTCTAAGACAGAGAGCTTTTCATACTAATTCTTGGTTAAGTTGGTAAATAGAAACCATAAGGAATACTCCATGAAAGGAGAATACCCCATGGGAGCACATGTATAAACATGGAAGGATAAAACTTACAGATTGACCTTCTAGTGGGTGTTCTGCAAACTACTGCCAAATACGCATCCTTCTTAGGTGTGGCTCTTTTTAAGCAATGCCGCTTCTAAGATGTCCCAGTTGAATTAGTTTCAGTTACAGTATCACAGAAACAAAGAATCCTGAAACTCTGGTAATATAGAGAGAAACCTTACCAAAATAACATTGTGTGCACCAATAATTTGTCCACATGCTCATCTCTTCTGGAGTGATTGCGTCACACTAACACGTTATACCTGGGCTCTGGCAGAATAGGGAATACTCCTTTGTCACAACACCTTCAATAACTCTTTGCACCAGCCCAATGAGAGCTTAATTTATTATGTAATTAATAGAAAATTAGGATGAAGGTGGGAGTAGAAATTTCTTTCAATAACTAAGGGAATACGCTTATGCTCCATCAGTAGTGTGACTGTCCCTTAGTTGTTCAATGACTGCAAACTAGGAGCCTCCAAATCCTAAAACTGCAACAGGACAACACTGAACAACTGTTCCACACGGACCACTCAGAGTTCACATGCTTTCTTCCCATCGCTCTTCTCCCCGCATTTCCACTGAGCAAGACAGAAGAAAACACCACACGTGTATGACAAAACACTGGCCTTACTTCCCATATTGGTGCGCTTTTTTTATTATTTTTTGTAATGCACGTAAGCGTGCTCAAAGGCAACACCTCTGCTACCTTGGCATTAAATCCTCTGACAACAAATGATAACCTCATTCTGAAATTCATCTCACACAAAAAAACCCACCCAAACATAAATCCTCCTCTGAATAAGTGGTGATTATAGATAAAACAGCACTGTGTCATAACAGGTCTTCCCAAACACAAGCTGACTTTCAAAATTTTTCCAAATTTCATGTTTAATATTCATGTTTGCTAATATCAAAATATTTTGTGGTGACATGTCATCTGGCCATATGAACCACTTCAGAGGATGACAACTGTATGCCAAAGAAAGAGACACTTCTTTCTTTGTGTTGCTCTACTGCCGAAATATTGAGGGCTATTTGCAGTGATTTTTTTTATTTTTACTAATTACTAAAATGGGATTTCATCTAAATAGGTTTTCTTGCTAACAAACCAGGGCGCTAACACCTTCTCCTGACCCTAGCAAACAGAAATAACAAGTGTAGATAAATATTAGGGAATTGCATTCCTAACAGAAAACAAACAAAATCAGAATCACACTCATGTATAAACGGACTTGATCAATGAGTCAGAGTGCCAGAGAAATGGCATATATGAAAAACTATTCGTTATGCCTCTGATGTTTAGAGTATCTCCTGAACAGCCTTATAAGGCTCTTGTTTTTATGATTAGTTGCGGCAATACTGAATGTGTGACAGCATCAGTATATATCTGGTGATGCATATAGAAAAAAAGATTGTTAGAACTATTGCAACCTACACCTCCACTAATTGCATTTCTATATTAATGCCATTAGATTTAATAGCAGTTTCAGAACCATACTACTGAAACTGTTCATAAAAGCTTATTAGGTGATGGTATGTAGAATCATCCTTATTATACCACTCCACTGAAATGATACAAAAGGAGCTGTTTATGAAGCAAGTAAATTTTTGTCATTTTAATTTAGTAATGAATATACTATACAATCACCTCTATAGAGCTGAAGGACAGAACAAGCATTTGGTAGATGCCATACCATCACATATTCAAAAGAATTTTCAAGATATTTTAAGAGAACTAACCTCTTGATGACATCATTATGGTATGTTTTACAAACAAATTCTTTTCTCATTTAAATTAGCATAAACCCATTGAGCTGAGCGTTACATTACAGCTTCCTAAACCTGTATCTTGTGATCTATGGCGCGGTTCCTATTCGAACAAAGCCATCTCAGAACGATGGTTGCAACCTTACAGTATTGAGAAAAGAGTCTGGAAAAACAGGAGTGATTCTCATGCTCCTATTTAACTTTAAAGGGGACAGGAATCAAATTTCCCATTTAGATCATTATCAGTTTTCAAGGCATGTTTTATTAAGAAGATAAAAAGGTAACTTGTTCCACTCAGTTTTTATTTTAAAGGATACGGCTAATATTTTATAGATTAAAACAGAACTTATTAGACTACAGAGCTTAATGCCAGGAATTCAGTAGCGTAGAGTATTTAAAAAAAAAAAAAAAAAAGAAGACAGCACAAGATGCTATACAGTCTTTCCCACATAATTTCTTCTATTTAGAAAACACATTGCAAAAAAGAAAAAAACATTTACTATCATACCAAGGCCATTCATCTTTTATTAAATGGTACTGTAGTCATGTAAGGTAAGTGACTTTTGTTTAATCTATCCTTGGTACAATGTCCTGACCTCAGAGATTGCTAAATACAGTAAACATTTAAATATTTAAATAATTTTAGCAACTAATCACAAACCATTTGTAAAAAAATGCAAGAACAAAAAGGAGTTTACAACCAAATGAGAGGAGAAGGAATATCATATATATGGCATAAATATGATGCCAAATGAATAAGGCGATAGAGAAGGAGCAAATTTTAAATACAGGCACAGTAGTGGAGCTCCCTTACCACTTCCAGGTTATCATAAAAATCTAAATGACAGTGCTGCAATTAAACAGTTCCAGGACATTAGGTCGGACTTAGCAGGTTGTACAGCTCAAGTCACAGATGCTCTGGAAGAACAGAGTAATCAAGCATGAAAACAGGAAACCAATAATATGTCACCAGGATTTTGGAGGAGAAAGAAAAAGAACTTGCATTCTAGTGAATTCAAGAATGTAATATTTAGGATAGGATTTCACAGCACTGTGTAGGGAAGAGGTTCTTTGGTGTCAAAGAATCTGAAGAAAATAAATGTGTAGGATATGGACACTGGGCTAGCAGAGTAGTTTTGACTGGCCACTGTTAGCGGAAAAAAAGCCCAAACCTAGCCCTTTTTCAAATCCATTTCTCTGTTGCTGTCTCTTCCTTCTTTACTACTGGTGCTCCCCCCCCAGGTTTGGGGCACATCAGCATTTTGAGACAAGCTAAAGGAGGAAACAACCTGATGTACCAGCCTATGTAGTATCACGGGGACATACAAAGTGTATGAGAACAGTCTGATAACAGATAGTGAAATCTTAATTATTGCACCAGACATAACTATGCGAATCCTATGGTTTTCTGAAAGATATCCATGAAACAAATAATAGTAGGAAGACAAACATCTCTATCAACATATGACATTAAAAAACAAAAAGGGGGGAGAAGATGTTCCCACTGAACTAGGTCATTCTTGTTATACAAAGATACACATGGCTTTAGGCTGCCAGTTAGACAGCCTTATATTCCTGCCTTATGATGCTTTTCCTGGGATTATAGTTAGGAGAATAGCATAGCAATATTGACAGATAACACACAGCAATGTTTCCGTGGGTTCTAACAAAATTTTTTTAATGTGTTGTGGTTGGTTTTTTTAATTTTACAAGACAAAAAAAACAAACAAAAGAAATTGAAATGCATACCTAATTATTTTTGCTAACACAATGTAAGATAACCCAAGCTTGTCTAACAGATTCTAGGTTGCCTGTCTAGCTCAACTTTGTGGCAACATAGTCATTTGGTTTCTTGTTCAACTTTATCTGGAAAACATTGGAAAAACTGCATGCCCAGTCATGTCTCAAATGAGACTAAGAAACCACGCCCACATGCTCTATGTTTTACCTGTCATGTTAATAATGCAGGAACATTTCAAAATTTTCATTGAACCAGGCTGTTACTTACCCAAGTTAAACCTGAAGCTACTCCCCAAGGAGACCTTTTACAATGAAATTATTGTTTAAAATAAAAACCAGCACAATTCTGTGACAATAACTAGAGCCACTAAGGCAACATATCGCTTGTATGGCATAATGAAGAAAAGAAATAACATCTATGAAATTACAGACATCACAACAACAGCCCCAGGAGAACATCCCAGCGATACAAAAAAGAAAGCTGTTCTATATTCCAGAGGCACTGAAGCAGAGCAGGCCTTATTATGTATTACACAGCCACTTATGAGCCGAGATTGCTGTTTTCTTCTATAACTCACTACAGGTGCTACAATCGTGTAGTAGATAATATATTTATATAATATATAAATAAGTAGATAATACATGTACATTATCTATAATATAATAATTTAATATAAAATAAAATGCTCAATTACATCGGCCATTCTGCATTCTTGTGCTTAAAAAAGAACCAGAAAGCACAGAGGAAGTGATTTTAAGGCAATATGGATATACCTATCTGATTAACTTATATATTAATTTTTAAGGTTTTCACATATTTCACAAAATATGAAGAATAGGACTTTCTATTAATTTGCAGAGCCTACTACATGTATTCTATCTTCCTGTCTCATTTGAAGTTTACTGCCTTGACTTGTGGAAAACTAATTTCAGAATACAAGAGTTTTTTGATTTCCATTTGGTTTTTGAGTTACACTTATTTCTTTCCCACATACAACTTTGGGACTTCTTCAAAATGCCAGCCTGAGTAAAGACTGAAAAATAAAAAACCGAACACTGAATGACAAGCAAGTGCCACGTAGCTCAGGACAGTGCAGATTTATTAGAGATATGTATCAACAATTAACGTCTCTGATTATCTGATAATAACTTTGCTAGCTAAAAATAAAACTTGAGTTTATAGAAGTTATAAAATTAGTTACAAGATACAGATATTAAGAAATACCTGACAGGAGAAAAGCCAGAGAAATAGGCTTTTGTTTTACCCTTATCATTACTGGGACATTTACTTAAGTTGCCCAGAGAAGTGACATGCTGTTAATTTCTTCAGCAAGGTTCAGAGCCCTTGGTGTGTTCACAGGTCTTAATCTTTCCTTTAGTGACCATATCAGTAGATCATTAAAGGATGACCTACCATCCTCTGCGTTCTGTCATCTTAGAAACTTAACAAGGTTAAGCATGGCCTTTCCCAAGAGGACAGTGAAATGTTTATCTATATTTTTGTGATTTTTTTTTTTTTTTACCAGATTATTGCACTTCTGCTTTTTGGAGGCATTTCAGGACAGACTAGGCACAAGATCCAGTTGATTCTAAGTGCCTCCAGCAGGAGATATATATTATATAGATACATATAGATATATATGATATCATAAATCATAAAATGATACTTTAGTATGTTTTGAGATCCCTCTCTCCCTCCCCATCTCAACAGATACTGAAGAAGTATCACCTCACTTTTTTCTGCCATTGTACTGGCTTCCTTTTAAATATCATGTAGATTTTATTATCTCATTACATGCACAAAGGCACTTCATGATCTTACTGTATTTTATCCTCCTAAGATTATTCAATTGCACAGAATTTGCTTCATCCTCTGGTTCTATATGCATAGTTATGCAGTGTGCCAAACAACCCACAGCCACTGAATCTCAGCCCTTAACTTTAGAACATTGTGACACCTCGATGATAACCTCTAACTGCAGAGTCTCATTTTCTTTACGTAGGTGTTTTAAAACTAATATTAAGAGATCGTGAATATTATCAAGACTAGGAGCTGAATATACCAAAGCAATTAGTTCACATAGGTACAAGGCTGGTAGAAAAAAACTGTAAATTTATCCTCCTAGTTTTTGCTTGCTTGTAACACATCACCCTCAGCACTTCAGTCATCAAGGGCATTTGGGTTCCAGTTGAGTGTCCAGTCCTTATGTAGCTCAGACATTTTCCAGCATACTGCATTGACAAATAAACAAGCTTTGGATAAAGAAGGTAAGCACAATTCCTTTCTAAATGCCAAGGGACAAACTTGTTTGTTTTGAACACTCCGTATTCCTACATTCCTCAGTGCCTATTAGTACTGAGACAATTTTAAACTCTCATAACCTGTCCCAAGTCCCTAATAATAATCAAAAAAGATAAAAGAATAGTATTTGAATGAAGTGTGAAGAACAAATCATGCAGTTGTTCATCTTACCCCAGTGGGACCAGATTTGACTGATTTGTCATTTTATTACTTTGGAGAAAGAATCATATTTAGCCATAAATATATCAAAATAATGCTATGCATGGTAATAATGCTGTAGCTTAGAATTGGTATCTCGGTCAAAGAATGAGCTGCAGAGGAGCTTATATGCAATGCCTGGGGCTCCTAACATTGGCATTGCACAGCTTAGAGATCAAGTGTAAGGCTACATTATTTTTCAGGCTGCAAATAATTAATTCAAGTGGGCTTTTTTCAAATCCTCTTCTCATAAACAGCAAGGCTTTTGAAAAGCAACTTTTCCCGACCTTTAGAAAAGATAGTCAGGCAATCATGATGCTACAATCCTATTTTCAAGGGACCAGCCCTGCATAATAATCTCTGCATCTCACATTGAACCACAAAGCATTAAAATATACAGGATGGAAGTGGTCTATAAAATGACAGAATAAAGTCACAGAGAATTAGGGATAAATTGGTGAACCAGACTGAAAAAAATTGCCTTCAGAATGCTCATGAAAGAAACTAAACCTGCAACTTCTCTCATGGATTCAAAGAGAAGTACTACAGAACAGATCAGATGCAAGCAAAGCAAAATATACCTGTGTTGTCACTTCCCATTCTTCATTAGCAACACCAAGCTGCTGGGTTGTTAAATAGCTGGTCAGGGTAGTAAGTGTTGTGTTTTTGACAAATTCTTGTAAGTCTTATAAATCTGCACTTTGAGTTTCCCTAATGCCTACACTACTAGAGACAATATGAAATAGACCTAAAATTTGCAAATGGAAAGCCAAAGGAAGAGAACAAGCATGCCTGAAGACTTCTATAATGTACTTCTCATGCATTTAGCTGTAATTCCACAAAGTACATATCACTGAACTCTCCGACATCATCAGGTTTGTGTATTTTGAAGTAAAATGACTTACAGCTGGAACTCATAATAAACAGAGGTTTTTCTCTTGCTCTACGCTTCTCACTACTCCCCCTCAAGAATGGATAATTCTGGCTCATGGCAGGTTGAGGACAGAGTGAAACAGAATTAATACAAGAACCCAAACTACCAACCTTATTGACAATTATATCACTGCTTCATTTTGAAAACATTCAAAGAAATGACATGCCAATACATTAGACTGTCTTAGCCTACACTGCAGAATGATGAAACCTGAGAGAAGATTCCTCTGATATTGAAAAGTAGCCATTATCACAACTGATACCAGATTTTCTCAGGAGCCCCCAGCTCATTATATCTCAACCTACATTTTTTCTCCACCTGCAGCTTTTCACACCAGAAGTAGGGAGCTTATGGGAAATGTCATTCTCTGCATATATCCTGCCAAAGCCAATAAGCATAATTTCAGTCTCTCTAGCAGTTACTGTCAGCCAATTTCTTGTAACCCAGTCTCTAAACTGCCATAATTAAATTCCCTCACACTGAAAATGTTTTTCAAAACCAGCAGCTGGAAAGAGATACAGCAAGGTATATTCAGCAAAGTACACAAAATACATCTCATGAGGACGAAATACACTGCCACTTCCACTTCTGATGTCATTTGCTGACCTGAAGGAATACAGGTAAAAAGCCTCAAGATGCAGATTTTAAATTCCAGCCCTGTGACCCTGATGAGATCTGGCACAATCTTTCCACATGGATTTCAATATTTCCGTAGGAAATCCAGAAGCCATGGGAGAATGTATTTCAGCAAGAACCCGGCATGGTTTTTTCTCTCGCTGTCTCCCAATATATCCAGAAGGTTTGTGATGTAAGTGAGAGTAACAGTTGACTCCTTACATTTACTGGATACTCCCACGTACTGACGTGGCAAAAAAAATATTGTTATGGAGATCTTGAAGAATCACAACTGAAAACACAATGCTTACAAGACATTACGTACAGCTGTGGCACAGCAGACCGCTAAATATTTTTGGACTCAGCTTTGCCATGTCATTCTCCTTGCTCTGAAGTGATAAGTTAATTGAAAAAACAGAATACAGAAACCAACTGAAAGCAAAGGGGCTGCAGCAAGTACGCTTAAAAGTTGTTTTCTGGAAGTAAACAAATACTGTAATGATGAAAACAACTCAAGTGTAGAAGTTAGACTTCAGAAATTGCTTTATTCTGGTTTTAAATGGTTTAGGATAGGAATAGTCTTTCTTCCTGCAAGTCAAATCTCTTAGATACATCCCATGTATCTATAGTTCAGAAGGGGAACAGCTCTTAATGTATAAAAGCCGTATCACCCCCATAGCCTTCCTTTCATGTTCACTCAACAACTGTAATGTGAAGAACGTGTCGGGCACCCTCCAGGTGGACAGGAACAGAATAAACACTCCATGGAAACATGCATGGAAACAAAGTAGATACAGCTATACTTTTAAAAATGCCTAATATCGCAATTTCATGCTTGAGGACTTCAGAATAAATCTGCACAGAAAATTAAAGTTTATAAGCCCATACACAAAGGCATAATACTCTTTTTTGAATAAAAATGCTCACTCTAGTTACAGTTTGCACATCTGTTTTCGCAAGGAAGACTAATAGCAGAGTCACGGAAAGACGACAACATTTATTTTTCCCCAGTTGCCCACACAGGCCTAATGCTAGACTCCTCTCTTTGCCCCTAATATTCTCTGGGTCCTCCCACTGGACAGAAGAGGACAAATCACAGTTGTTGCTAGTCATATTCTCCACAGATTTGTTGAGAGCCAATTCTGACCTGTAAGTCATACTTTCAGGTCAGCTGGGAGCTCTGCAGGAAGAAATAACGCTATACCTCTCAGACAGGTTTAAACTGCACTGTTAATGCAGTGGCCCACATATTTTAAATGGAATCACATTGTCTAGTATTAGGATTTTATCCAAGATTCCTATATTCCCACCTAGAGAGCACTGCTGTACTAAACAGGCTATTTAGCAAAACCAAAATTGTCTTCAATAGTCAAGTGATACATTAACCACAATTATTCATAAATACACACAATGAAAAATTACACGACTTGGGGCAGATGGTGTCATATTACCAGGCATTCCCAATATATAGTTACTGCAGGAAAATATATGAATTTTATTATGATGTTTTCAAAATCCAGAAGCACAGCAGCAAAAACAATACTGTTTTGAAAAACTTGAGAACATTATTAGGGAAGATGACAAAATTTTTACTTTTACGTTAAGTCTTCCTGCACACTGCATGGATATCTTTCTCAAGGGCACGCCACCATCCTCATAACCTTTCATTAACAACTGAAACGTAACAAAGCATGCAATATCATTTTGCTAGTGTTTGAATTTTAGTTTGAGACGACCATATACATTCAAATCAGAGAGTTCTGCAGCTCACAAATAAAGACAGGAGAATCATGTTCAGTTTATAAAAGTCTAGGCAGAGATTATGTTTCTTTTTCCTAAAAGGAGCTTTACTTACAGGAAGATAAAATAATTCCACTAAGGGAATAAATGGTTTCTATTTGTCTGAATCAGTATGACTGAAACTAAAGATATCTTTTCTCCATATGCAATGGAATGGAATTCAAATTTGAAAAATACATTGCCAAAGTTAGAACAAATGGAAATAACTCACAACCACAGACTGGGCCCTGATTGTTTATCGCTGTCTATGCAGGTGGTGGCTTCAGTTGAATACTTACTTAACCACACTGTGATGCATTTTAAAAGGTGAAAGTTATCACTGCATGTTACAGCCAACATGGGAATGTAAACAGCAGTACAGATCTGTGAGTAACAAAAGACACCCATATTGAATGAATTCCTGAATATATTAGTGTGAGCCAAGCACTGAAAGGTGAATTCCGTAATGAAATTACTCCTGTTACATAACAACCAAGTCCATCAATTTTTGTTGTTCTGAGGATAGCAAACAAGATCCTGTGGGATGATGGGAAGGGATTTTGTTACAGAATCACGAGACACTGCAGATAGTTTTGGCCTCCTCATCTTCTGGCTAGAAAAGACACAGACTACCTATGCCCAGAAATAAACAGGAATGGCAAACACTGTAAAGGAAGAAGAAATTCAGCATGAATATTATGAAGGAGGGTTAACCTTCTGGAAGTCCAAGGGAGTAAAACCACACTTTTTATTTTTTTTTCCTCATCTGCACTACAGTTTCAAGCAAACAAGCCCAAAAATTCAGACAATAAACATGTGAGATCACCAGATGATGCTACTTTTAACTATTGTTGATACTCTACTGGAAAAAACAGCATACACTATGAAATAGGACTGAAATATCGAGGAGGATAAGGGACTAGCAGGAAGAAAAAAAAATAAAACAGAGCAACTCCCCCCTCTCACCCCACCCGACTGACATATGGAGAAGAATCATTTGTTAATATATGAGCAACTGAAGAATAGCCAGAGCTTCAAAGTGTCAGGTAAGGTAGGGGATAGCAGAACTAAGGTGCCAAACCCACATGTTAAACATATGGCATACATTTCCTATAGCAGTCTCCTCAACGACACACAGAAGAAAGGTGGTAGGGAGTGGCAAACTGTTCACCACAGGAACCACGTAAATGGAGCTTTTAAGTTTTCCACTCAGGAAAAATATTAAGTTTGGTTGTTGTAACAGGCATAGTTATAACTAGACAGCCAAACAGAAAGTTCAAAGGTAAGTTTCATGAACAAAATACACCTGTAATCAAACTGCAAAGGCCTGCAAAGCAGCATGCTCTCTCATACACACACAGATGTTCCTATGGCTGCCTGTGCACAGGCTACCTATATAACTACAGGTAGATATAGATATGTTAGCATTTTATAAAGCCTGGATACAAATTTACATTAATCTAAGCTGTAATAAGCCTGCATACTTTAACACAAACGTCAAGACCTTACCAGTATTTTTTCAGTAACCAAGAAAATAGTAGAATACTGGATTTATATGAGAAAGAGCACTGAAATTTCATGTTATGAACCAGCTATTTTGGACACTTTCCAGCTCACCAACCTGCCACATTGGCTAACTTCCATCTCCCTGTAGGCACTCAAGCATTTCTTCAAGAGAAATTTCTCAGTTTTAAGTACACGTCTTTGCAAAGTAACACTGAAAAAAAAAAATTCCAACTTGCGTACTCTATCTATGTGACTGAAGTTAGTCACTTAAGAGAAAAGTATGTGTTGTATCTCATCTCCTGACAGTAAACCTTGTATTAACAATTTTCAATATAAACTCCAAAAGAAATAGAGATAGAAATGTTTTCTAATCCATGAAGCCTTTTGTTCTGAAACAGCCAATGGAATGTATTATCTCTTCAAATTAGATGGTTAAACTTTTATTTTTATTAGAATAGAATAAAGGAATTAAGTAGCATAGTTCTGAAAATTATATTCATAAATAAGATCATCATAATTTTATCTTTCAGTACATCTACAGCACTTCCTGCAGAATGGCATTGCATCATCTCAAAGCGTAGCTAAACCAAACTCCATTTCCATGCCTAAAACTTGCTTAGCTAAGTCCATTTATCTGCTGCAGTAAATATCACGTCTTCTCTACCCAGTCTCACCAAACTGAAGTAATTGTCAAATCTTGCTGTAATATTACTCAGAAATAAAATCCTATAATCTCTTCCATCGCTGAAATGTTCCCTTTCTGAAGTCAGAAGCTTACATCCTACCCTGTAATTACTTCTCTGTGTTAGATCCTCCTCTCCATTCACCTTGGTCCCACCTTGAGGTGGTTCACAACGTCTACTAGCAGGATTTGTAAAAAAGTTCATGCCTTCTTCTTAGGTCCTCATTTCCTACGTGCTCAATCAAGGTTCATTCTGCATTACCAAAACCACCGCAGTAGGGAACATTTGTGCACATACAGGAACATGCACAGAAATCTTCTGTGGCAGGGCACACCATCAGAACAAGATATTCTGCGTACTGACCAATGAGAACAAGCAATAGAACAATACTACACAAGTCTGTGCGTTGCAGAAAACTCCAGATACCAAACTATGCTATGCAAATTATTCCATCTCTTATAATAAACACATTTATCTTCACAAATAGCTTTTTGCTTTATTCTGTAGGACCCAAAGCAATAAGACTCCTTATTGTGATCAATGATTGGCCATTTAAAAATCTCTCTCAGCAGCTTCATCTTTCCTTCTCTCTGCCAGCTTTTTCCTGTGCATCGCAACAAGCTGCAGGTTTGCACTTTTGGTGGATTGTTTTTACTTTATAGGCTCCACATCCTTCATCCAATTTTATCTGAAAATATTCTCTTCAGAAGTCTCCTTGCCATTCTTCTGTAGCTTTCAGTACTTTTCCACCCATTTCCTTCTGCAAGAAACCCTACCTGTTTGCTACAACTTCTTCCTTCTAGTCTTAAAGGGTTTTTTCAAGAAAAAACCTTTTTGTTTTGGTGCCAGTGAGATTCTGGAAGAAAATTTTGTGAAATCATCAGGATTTGCATACCAAGCCACTCACTGCATGACAGACTGCCCTTGCTCTATGGTTTTTGCTAGCAACAAATACCTGTGATCACCATGTGCACTGAGTTAGTTTCATAAAAGGAAGAGCTGGAGTCTCATTTGAATCTCCGACATCCTCAACAAGTTTTGGACATTTGCGAGTTGGAGAAAAGTGATGATTGGAAAATAATTAGACTGCTGTGGTTCATGTTAACATTAGTCCACAAAGCTGGTGACTGTCTCTGTTCAGTAGATACTGCTTATGTTGTATGTTCAAAAGGCAATGAAAAAGCGATATAGTTTAGAGTGTCTAAGCTGTCAGAAAGATACTATATAAGTCTTCTCAACATTAAAATCATGCCATTTCAGAATTTAGCCGTTCTGAAATTAAACCTGAAGCTCTAACTGAATAAATATACCCCTCTTTTTAGAGATTAAATTAGCTGAGGTATTGTGAATAAAATCACAGCAGAAACATAAAACTTCAGCCTATTTTTAAAGAGGCCACATCAAGGAAAATAAAGCTGTACTTGGCTGGATTTTTCTAGGTTTGGGAGCGTGTACTATTTTTCCTGTAAAGGCAGATGTACTGGCTTTTTATGCAAGATTTTTAAAAAGAGAAGCTTTCATGTAGAGCAATACAAAAGGAAGCCAAAAAAGTTCTGACTTTGCCTTTTATTCCTTTTCACGCTTCCCTTATTTTTTTAAAAGCTCCAAGAAACTCACCAAGTTTCTACTTATGTTAGAAAATTAACGCCTGCCAACTGAGATTTTTTCACCAGTCCATCTGTCCTGACCAGGGAGAAACAAATTTGAATCAGCAGAAATCTATGGCTGCCTCTGTAGTGCTTGACTGGACCCTCAATGATCCAGTGAGAGCTCACCACAGCTACCCCTTGGCCACAGTGCTAGGTAGAAAACCAGGGTACATAAATGCAAACAGAGGACTAAGACTGTGCCAAAATGTAGGCCAGTAACAGAGAGGATATTTGGCAGCAGAGATGCAAATAGTGAAATAAAACAAAGTAAAAGAATTAGTTTGAGGTCTCTCACAATCCACTCTTACAGCAATATTATTAGTGGGGCAAGCACTACACAAGTCACTTGTAATAGTTAAATCCAAGAAACAGACCAAAGGAAATCACAGAACAGCTGTACTTCAGTAACATCATAATGAATAAAATAATACAGGAAACCTTGAAAGAGAAAAGAAATTATGCATCTATGGAATTTTTAAGAGAGTCCTTTGCAGACCCTAATAAAAATTTGGGGGCCAAAGTTCAGTTTGTTAATAGTAACAACTGTTAAAGTACTTCAGCTGCTAGTTATGTCTGTGTCCTATAGGATACAACTGGTACATCAGGTAACTGCAAAGTGGGATATGTCTGCCACAAACCCTTTTCACAACCAGTAAAAATGCTCTCAGATATGACTGAAGCTAATAGTACCATCCCAGCAAATTCTGGAGCGAAGCTTTCCAACAGAATTGTTACAGTGACCTGAAGAGCAGGTTATGTACCCCAGTGGCCCATAACATGTATCTGAAGAGATATTCTGTGGTCTGGGCCCAAGATATTCACTCATTACATATGATAATGATCACAGGTTAGAACTTCTTTTCTCACGTGCAGTTCAGCACTTCATGGGGGAACTTTTAACACTGACTTGGACTCTTAAAGGACTGCTGCAAACATTAATTATTTCAGTTATCTCCAATCTGGAAACCAGAATAGCGTGGAATTAATTGGTGAAAGTGCCAGATGAAAGATAGCACCTAACTGTAGCATTCATATTACAGCTACAGCTGTTGACTGAACATCAGAATTAAATACCACCTTTTTAAAATGTAGACATAGGGAGTTGCCAGGACATGCATGAAATGAGTGGAGCAGAACCATGCTACAGATGCTGTAAAAACATGTAACTGGATGTGGATGGTTCAGATAGCAAGAACAGCTGAGATGTTATTCTAACTTAACCTGACAAATATTCAAATCCAGCTCAAACCTAAAATAAGTCTACAATAACATCAGAAAACACCCTGCAATCTGAGACAATGCAGGAAAATATGCAGAGGAAAAACCTATTCAGAAGCAATTTGATCTTTTTTTCCTCATAAAATAAGAACTTCAATTACAACTTCTATTTTTCCCCAAAACATTAACCTAGCAGTAAGTACTGATAAGGTTACAAACTGCATTTAAAAGAAAAAAATCCATTGCTGATTAATTCAATAGTGAAAATGAGTAATGTTTCAAATATACTCAACAGACATTTTAGGATTAAAAGAACATAGGAATGCTTTCATGATGCAAAAAGGTAATAAGTTTTAAATGAAATATCAGCCTGTTTATTCTATCTTTAAGGCTACTCACATCAAGAGAATGCTTGCTACAAGTTGCTTATAGAATGGTATTCTATTACTCTACTAGCATTCTACTCCAGACTCTCAAAATCCCCCAATAACCTTATGCTACTATACAGAAGCCTGCTATTAAATATGAAGGTTACCTTAAATTAAAGGTGAAACTATTAAAAACCATACTGCAGTCCACCAGACTGTGATGAATTCCTTTCTGGCCTTACTGAACTTAGAAGTTTGCAGAAAATAAGACTGTAAACTCCACTGAGGTTTCTTAGGTTATAAAAATGTAAGAAGTTCATTATAATCCATCCTAGAATGACTTACTGTGATTGTTGCTTTAGAGGTTACCTTTGAGAGAATACTGAAGAAAGAAAAATTTGGGTAATAACATTAAGAATTCTGACAGTTGCAAACCACTAACTTATTAAATTGCTTTATACTTTCAGATTTTAAAGATCGCTACCACAATGTATAGTGTTTTTCATCCCAGCTGTAAGTTTTACATCTCAAAAGAAAAATATGTAGCAATCTATCTCATCATATTTTTGCAAACATGCATGTTTTAAAACTCGCTCTGCACTGAAAAGAAGAAAGAAGGCAAAGAATCTAAACTTGACTCAGGTCTGTGCATGGAGGGAGAACAAAGACAGTCAACTTCAAACTACAGTTTACATTTAGACTTGGGGACAAGGGGAACCCAATGCAGTTCAGCTAAGTTTGTATTACTGTGACAAAAGGGCAGGAAAAGGGGGGGAGAGAGAATTCTTAGCATCATCTAATTCCCTTAGTTTTAAATCCATCTCTAGTTCTTCATGCTCTCTGGTAATGTAAGTTTCACTTCAGTCTGCAGGGATTTCAGAAGCATAACTAAACTTATCCTCAACATCTCTCATTATTTTGAGGAAAACCGCCAACATGAGTTTTTATAAGAAGTAGAGATATGGCTAAATTAAACAGCTTGGCCAAGATCTATTGTCAAAGCTCCTGACAGAAATAGAAAACAAAAATGAAGACAACTCACATCCAAACCAACGCACTTAAAGCATGAATTCATACTTGTTAAACAAAGAAGTTTTATTGCAGACACTGATTTTTCATTTTGAAAGGCAGGGGCAAACCTGCAAATGGAATGAGTCCTCTGCAGTGTTTAGTCTGTCATCCAGCCATTAGCAAGCACACCATTCAGAACGGCTGCAACACATGCAGCCTCTTGTCCCACCAATAGTTTAGGAATATCGGAGAGATTTGCAACATGAAGGTAAAGTGACAGTCACACAAATGTCTTAGAAACTGAGGATCGTGATTCTCCCACCTAGGAACAGCTTGTTACCAAATACAAACCATAATTAAATAAATCCAGATGACTCTTTGAAATGAAAATGTCCATTTAACTGCATACCATAGAAAATCTATATTGTACAGGATAAAACACAAATCAGACATGACATAAAACTACTCAGTCTGAATATATTATCTTACAGTATTACAGCTCTGTCAGCTATCACTGTATCTATAATACTTAAATTCATCTGCTGTTTAATCTTTGGTAGACAGATTATCTAGAAGTGACAAAAGTTTAGAGTGAATCAAGAATTTTAAGTGCCAATGCTCAAAAGTACAACAAGGTAAATTATACTAAGCATCTTCCTGTTGAAAGCCCTCATAAAATGCTTTTGACCTACTGACTTTATTTAGTGAAAAGGGTCCGCCCAAATTTGTTTTTAAATAAATACTGGCTTTAACACAAGCATAAAAGAAAAGCAAAATACTACTAATATATGTCACACTTTCACTACAAGGAAAAACACTACAGGTTTTTATGAGCAAACTAGTAAAATAGAAAATTAAGGTGTTAAACTGCAACTGAATGAGTTTGAAAACCACGTCAAATATTTAAATTTTTCCACGAACTGCAGAAAACCCCCAGAACCACCACACTCTCACATCTGCACTCTTCCAAAATCCCTACTGCCTTTGCTATGTACTTTTTCACTTCATGCAGTTTCCCATAATCTCCACTTACCCTTACCAGCTGCACTCCTCTACGTAGAGCTTCAGTCATTAAACTGAAATATGAACCAAAAAATGTGTTTGACTCTCTTTAAGAAATCAGGAAGGCAGAAGCAAGAAAGAATAATAATTATTAAAAAAATATAACTATTGATACTGTAAGTCACTATCTCTTGTAGTTAAATTTCCTCTGCCTGGCTGGCTAATTGAACTGTGTGTGCATTTCTAAGACCTCAAAAACAAAATCTTGAGGTTGGAAAACCAGTTCCATTGCAGTTTCAGGTGGCAGTTTTTGCACCGTAGTCTTTTCCAGGCAATTGTCTTATTAACACCCTGGAATACAACTACACTGGAGCTAGAATAAATTTACATTGGAAAGTATTGTGGTTTAGCTGGCAACTCAGCCCCACAAATGAGACTGTTGTGGTTTAGCCGGCAACTCAGACCCACACAGCCGCTCGCTCACTCATCATTAAGAATTGTGTGCACAAAGCATGTAGAGGCTTTAAGAGTCAAGATTTGCTTTAACAGTATAAGCCAAGCATAAAAGAAAAAAATGCAATGATATCTATCGGTAGATTCACATACTCCAAACATTGTAAAGAGGAGCATGAAATATGCACCATTTAAAAATAACATTAACTATCAACACCTAACAGGCCACTTGCTTCAACAACCAGTGAATGAAGAGATTGGAACAAATCCACTGGGCTAATTAAGCAAAACAACCAAGGCACAAGCATTTCCTCAGGACTGATGAGCAGCTGCCCAGGGAAGGGACGGGGAGGAAGAGGCTGAATAGTTGGATGCGAGGTCATGGAACAGACATTAAACCCCAGTAAATTTCTCATACCAAAACTGTTACTGTTACTGCAAGACATAAATTTAAAACTGGCATACACTTTTTGTTGTTGAGTGACGCAAGTTAATACATTGAAAGCATTTCTATAAAAGAGATCCTTAGAATTTTTCATACTTCAGTCAATGTGAAATAATGAGCAAAACAAGATGTATATTGCTGTGCCAGAAATGAATGAGGAATTATATCTTGGGCAAGGGAAAATGTTACTTAGACTTAGTAACTGATAATGTTACACTGATTTGTTAATCTAAACGCAGACACCTATAACTCACTGAAATTCACTAGTTTGGGTTTTCAATCCAAATATTCTTACCTACATATTTTTTATTTCAGCTTGATTTAATATTTAATAACAGCATCAAAACTTTCATTGCAACAATTCATTTGAACCCCTGACCAGTGGATGCCAAGGTAGCTAAAAATCACACAGAATTAAAATAGCAATTTGCAAATTAAGAATGCAAGAATCTAGCTCACATGCCTCTATAGCCAAAGTAGAGAGCTCTCCTAAAACGCTTAAGGGCTTTTTGCTTGTATTAAAACACACAGGATTAGATTTCCTAAATAATCTTTCTGAATTTAATTGGGCAAGTATAACTTCTAAAGTAGTCCATCTGCCTGAAGCACAGCAGCTGTGATGAGAAGTGGAGAATGCTACTGCAATATTTGGATAAATTCTCAAACAAAATTGTAAAAAGCCTCCAGTAATTAGTGGATGATATGAGAATTCAGAACTTGGCACTGGAACTTTATTTGCAGAAACTGTTTGACTTGTTTGTTGTGTATACTTGTTTCCAGTGAACAAGCAGTACAATGATTGAAGTGACAATGCTAGTGCACCATGAAAGTAAAATTTGGTATTAATGTACATATTTGTTTCCTCGATATCTCGTGCAACATTTCCCTCTGCAGTGCAATCAACCAACACTCGTTTTCTTCTAAAACAATAATACAATAATATCACATTATTACTTTGTTTAAATTATATTACATTGCCTCAATGTTACATGAAGTTACATGACATTTTGCTATATTCTGTAACAAGACCTTTCTCCCTACACCCGTCTCATCAATTCTTGTAAATTAAATATACTAAAGTTTGTGCAATGCTAAAGCAAAAGGTATGCAAAGGTAATGGAAGTAGTAAGGCTAATGAAACCACCAGTGAATTAACAGGGACCAGGATTATTATTAAAATAACACTATGCTGGGAATTTAGCCCCGGTCTTAAAAATCACTGCAATCCTAACAGCAAACTATGTTGGATTATTAAAAATGCCATCGAATATTTCCCATGTTTTGCATAAATTTCTGCTCTTATCCCTGTTCTGTTCTAACAGCTGGTTTCAGATTTAGCATAACTTATTAAAAATACAGGTAAGATATTCTACATAGAGGTACATCTCATGAGTGAGTTTTGAAAGTCAGGACTTAAAATCTGCTGCTAGTCCAGCACTATTAATTGCATATACTGAATTTTGGCTCAAACTATCCTGGAATGTTTTGGGTAGGAGAATTCATATTTGTGAGGATTATTTGGATAAGATTACAGATTATTTGGGTAAGAAACAGCAAAACCGTCTTTAGCACTGTAGAAACCTGGAGCAAGAACTCCTGGCTAAAATGCATAGAGGTTAAATGTACACCATTTCAACAAACTACATATGGCATACACTCACCCACACGTCCTATCTCAGGAAGCCATACCAATCTAAATTTGTAACAGAAAGCTTGCTAATAAAATTCTACCAAAGTAGCTTATACTTTGACATAAAAATATTGAAGCAACAAGATTAGTCTTGGCCTGTGTGATTGCTAGTCAAAGGTGAAGCTGTCTACTCACACAGATGAAGACCAAGACTTAGCTTTCACTTTTACTGTCTTTGTATTTTCTTACTGCAGCTCTAGTACATCACATGTTCATTACCAATGCATTGTTACAAGTCTTTCCCATACCCTGCCGTGCTACTGGCCAACACATCATAGCACACTGGTTCATATTCTAGGAAAGAGGAAACAATACACTGCACAACCCTTCGATCAGTACCATTAAACAGCCTGGGTGAGACTGCCTAGCTTAAAGGAATCGTCCATGCGTACACTAGAGCACAAATTTACAAATGGCCCATCCTGGTACTAAATGCAGGGCATGCACCCATAATTTGCATTTGGAGTGACAATTCATGAGCACTCCAAATTTCACTAATAATACCCTTTTTACAGAATAAATATAGAGAACTTGAAAGTGGTCAATGCTCGTTACACCTTAACTGATGAATAAAACGTCTCTGTGGCAAACATTCTCATAACTGAAGAGGCAGCTGGGACAAATACGTGGAAGTTTTTTTTGGGGGGGGTACTAAAAAGATGAGTGGTTATATTACACTTGAAAAAGACTAAAATACTCACACGTACAATTTTGATAACAGCTGGCTCAATAATACAATATGCTCTCTTACTTTTCTCCAGTCTTCCTACTGCAATACATGGTTGTTATAACTGTACTATAGTCCTAACTGTTTTTCAGAAAAAGTTTTAGCAGTCACTCAGAATGTTTAAATATGTTTTTTTCATGATGAGCTCTGGACAAACGTGAGAAACCACAGCTTTACAGGCCAGCCTCCTGCATGCAAACTGAGTAGAACACTTTACACATATGTGCAGCCAATTTCAGTCTTGATTCCGGAATAGTTGATACTGCATGGGAAATAGATTTCATCTCCCCAGAACAGGTTCCATTTGTATTAACCACAATAAAAAAGAAATTTATATTTCATTGGCCAAGAGTTGTCAACTCATGAGTCAGCAACTCTAGTCTAGAGTTAGCAACTCTTAAAAAAAAAAAAATAAAAAAATCTGAGTTTTGTTTGAACCTCAACTTGCCTCCAAATTAAGAACTCACATTTGTATTGTTCAGTTCTTTGGTATTTCATCCATAACAAGATTTAAATAGCCATCTTCAAATCTGAAGATTTAAATTTTAAGATCTATATTTGGGACCAGATTCAGGCCTGCACATGGCTACTGATCACAAGGAGAAAACTACTACCTTGCATATTTTATATCCATTTTTTGTGTTTTGTATTTCATATGGAGAAAACTCGAAGCACTTCAAAATTATAAAACATTTTTCTGTTTCTACATGTGTCTCACTGCCAGAGTTACAAAACCCCTGGAGATTAAAAGTTGTTAGGAGACAGCAGAATAAAATGACAGTGTTTGGCAGTTTGTTTATCTAAAACTGTTGTCTTTTTACTTTCAGGAAGCATTTCCTGCAGTTCTGCATTTGCTGTTTATTCAGTCTGGACCACTCTTCTGATGCCAAAGTATTTACAGAACTTCCCCAGATCCAACAGTCCCTTGGATATGATTGGCCTTATATCTGCATGAACTGAAGAAACAACTACACATCGATAACTTCCCTCACTGAAACCCACTGGATGCTGTCTTTTTGCCTGGTCAGAAGTGGTTACATTTTGCCTGTTTGAGAAGATTAGTTTCATTTGCAACATTAAAAAGATGGCTGAAGAGGAAAAATTCTCTGTAAAGAAACCAATTCAGTTTGGTATTAATGGATATATTCCAACAGTAAAACTATGCATCAGAAATGAAAATGCCCCCAAAAGTTATTCCGCTTGTTTAGACAACATGCAAATAAAACGTATGTGACTGGTCCACCATAAAAAAAAGCCGGATCACTAACAGCAAGCTGATTGTCAAATAAGAGCCATCAGGAAAGCCACAGACTAAACCTTACCTTTAAATTAGTTATCTGTAAGCCTAATGGCCTGTTGCAAATATCATGTTAGCTTCAGAACACAAAGATTTCTGCATTCCCTAGCTACAAGAAATCTTCCCTTAAATTTCATATTTAATTTCCTTATCTCAGCATTTGGTCTAATCAGCATTTAAATTTGAAAGAGCATCCCTAAAAAGAGCATGTCAGTTAAAAGTATACATAATAACAACAAGAAATATGAAAAGCTTAGCTTATTCAGGAGTAAGCTATTCATTTGCATCTTAGGAACAATCTTAATATACAGGACAAATGACAAATGAAATGGGTCGCAAAGAAACACGTTACTTACAGACTTTAAATTGCGATTCAATGGCCCAGCAAAACATGAAAATGCGCCCAGTGCTACTGAAAAGGAACAGTCTGGATTCAGCTGATTTTACGAGACAGCCACACCACCGCAGGACCAAATCTCAGCAAGTTCGATTCAAGGATGATGGTGTGAACACAAAGACAGAACTGGATACCAGTCCTGCCCAAGATATAGCATTCATGACTGGAAAACCAGAAATATTTAGTGATCACAGTTTTTTGCTACATCAACCTCCATCTTTTCCAAGGGCTCAGAAGGGGCTTCGGAATATTGCCATACAAACATCTCCTAGCCTCAGGAAACACCTCCCGGTTTTTAAAAAGAAAAAGCTGACAGTAAGCAAATCATTAACAGAAATGTCAACTGAGCCTGCAAATTCTACCCAAGTAAACGGCAATCTTTCTGAACAAGACATTATGTCTTCAGATCTCTGCTACTTAAGAATAACTAATCATTTGGAAGATGGATTTAGGAATAGTGAGGTGGATGGTCAGTTAAGTCAAAGTCTGTCAAAAGCACAAAGCAATGGACCTATCCACTCAGAAGATTTCTCAGTATCAGAGAAGACAACCGTATCTACACAGGTGCCTGAATACATACATGTGAGTTTTCCACAAGACAGCAATGTTTCCATGGATGCACCAGATGTAACCACAAATTTAAGTAATTCACTGCATTCTTCTACTGTCATAAATAGCAATGAAAATAATGAAAACAGCACGCTGCCATCTAATTCTGAAAAAGCATACCTAAGCAGTTCTACCAACTGCAGTGAATGTAGTCCTCATTCTGACCCTTGTGAAGCAGAAAAAAGTGATTCTGAGTTGCTTGTAGCCAGCAAAGATGCAAGCAGTAAGAAAACTACTCCATTATCACCTCCATCAAATCACAGCTCATCTTGTTTCCTCAGAGACTATCAACAGGCAGGAAAGCACAAAACAGATTCCAGCTGTGTGACATTAACAAATGATGATCACACAACAATGTCACTGACCAGCAGTAATGCGTCAAAATCTGTTCTGTCATGTAATGCTGAAATTGAGAAAAATTCTACCCAGTCAGATGTTTCCCAGTGTAACAGCTGTTTAGAAGGATTTCACATAAAGTCTTATCTGCCAATGAATGAAATAAAACCACAAACTGACAAAGAGATTAGTGAAATAAATCAAATTCACTTGGCACATGGCGAAGTCTGTGCCCTACAAGGCAGGCTGCAGTCTGTAGAGGAATCCTTGCAGTTGAACCAGGAGAAGATTAAAGTCCTTTTGAATGTAATCCAAGACCTGGAAAAATCCAGAGCCCTCAGTGAAGGGTACGGTGCATTTTAATATTAGTAATTCATCAGAAGCATAAAGTAGATGTTAGCATTCTTTTAACCTTTGCTACTGAAAAAAAATCTTTCCTGCGATATTTAAAGATGAGTTTGCAAAAATGGTACCTTATGCCCTTTTTCTGGTATTTGGGCCTTGGCAGAGAAGGAAGTCTCTTTATAGTTTGGTTTTAGCTGACTCTGCCTTTACTAAACGCAGTGTGAAATATAGTTTATTAACTCCCATTTTTATTTAGATTTATGGTGTCAGATACAAAGCCACTGACACCAGAGAGTTGGCAGTCTCCATCTAGCTCAAATCTGGATGCAGCAGAACAACAGAACCCACAGTCTAATGTGCTAATGTTGTATAATAGAAACCTATGGCAAGGTAACTACCGCTTACTAGCTAGGTCAGATATACATTTAGTGCCAAAGCAGTCCTATTGCTGAAACAGTTTGTATCAGCAAAAGCATGCTTCTGTTCGGTGAATTATTACTGCCTTCATAAGCAAGCAAAAGTACGAGTAGCTAAAGTATAGCATCTGCAGACATCTGGGGACCACATTACTAGTTATATTTCATGACATCACAAACACCACAGCTGCTTAAAGGGAATACCTTAAGAATAGGAAAAAGGCACAACGCTAGGTAAACTTCAAGAGTTTCAGTATGTCAGGAAGATTTCACAGGAAGTGGAGGTACATGCTTGAAAGGGATTAAAACTATGAACATAGAGCACGTGAAGACTGTTAGCAAGAACTAACTTCGGAATCTCAGATTTTAGAACAACTGCTTTCTGAATTATCAAGAGAATATATGACCTGCATTTATTTTTAGTATGCTTTCATAGTGACTATTAGCCAAGACTGCAAGCATTATTTATGTAACTTAATTATGCAACTCATTTATGCATTAGAAATAATAATACTACTATAAATGCAACTAATGACTAAAGATTGTAGGACCAAAGATAAAATAGAATTTTAAATATTTCTATGCCCAAAACAGGTTTTAGAATATCCTGATAATGTCTTCCAAACCTGTTACACCAGCTCCTACTTAAAGAAAATGCAGCTAGGATACATTTTAAAGTTCTGTTTTATGACAATGTAGTATATCCATCAAATAATTTTTGTCCTTGAAAAACCCACAAATAGTTCTTTCAAAGTATCAAGAGAATAAAGGTTCCATTTTACTTTCTTTTTTAAAGATAAATCAACATGAAGCCTATGTTACCATACATTTACTTTTATACTTAGCACAGCAGGCTCGGGCATCTAGAATAGTCATTTATGCACAACTGGTTTGTGCATAAAACTGCATTCTTAATTTTAAAATCAGATCATGTGAATCAATAGTATTTACTGACTACAATTAAGGAATAAATCTGATAACGTTCCACATTTCCACAAACTCTGCAAACACCAAAAAAAGGTGGCTCCACTGAGATTTTTGTGCAGGTTAAAATGCACAGAAATAGCACAGAACATGACACTGACTTGCTCACCTGACTCAGCACCAGGTCTTTGCACTCGTCACGTGGACAGAAAAAGTTTGTGTGGCTGTGCAAAAACTGTCAGGATATAACTAACTGAAGCCATGATTTTATACGACCCAATTTTCTTAAAACTGCTGAAGAAAAATAAATCCCTTTTGAAGAATTCTTCAATTCTCAAAGTATTCTACCTGGGAATTGAAATTACCTTCTTGCATTTCTGACGAATAACTCTCCAACTCACACTCCAAATACAAATTTATATGCCTTTAGAAAATTAAAATAACATAAACCCAGTTAACATATAATTTTACTCTGTACAGATTACCTTTTATATCTGGAAACATTAACCAGTAATGCCCATCTGGCTGTTAGCATGAAAATACTTCCATTAGTTTCCACTGCGCCCACATAAGTTTTTATTCTACATAACTTTTTTCCCCATGCAATTAATCTCCAACTAATCTCTCTCAGAAGGTTATTCTCAGTCATTTTTCTCTATCTGAAAAGTCCATATGATTTTCTAGCACCAACTTTGTAACAGCCTAGATACAACAGACAAAATCCACCTAGACGTACTGATAACAAAAACGCAAATATGTTTATAAAACACCAAACCCCAAAAGTTCGCTTTAGAAGCAAGATCCGGGGGGGTGGGCAGGAAAAATCCAAGTATGTGTCAAGCTTCAGCTATCACTTGTCTGTAGTAGATTTCATACAATTACCACCTGACTGTGGTTCTTTAGGAAGTTACAGAAAAAACATACCCGCTCCTTCTTCCTTGCATGTAGTTATGTAACACAGAGCGGGCAAGTTTCTTTTACGTTTGCAAATCTGACCATTAAGAATAACTTGCAGTGAAGCACAGATTATACAGCAATATTTATAGTCCATTTCTGTTCCATTACCACGTGGTAGAAAACAAAAGTTTTGCCAAATATCTTTAAGTTTCACACTGAGCTTCAATGATAAGCTTCAATCCATCTTGCTAGAATCATCTAGCAGTAAAACTGAACATTCCAAGTTCTTGTGGAGGTAGCACAACAAATGTGAAGAACCTCCACTTTAATTACAAAAGCAATGAGAAAATTATTTTGGTACCAACTGAAGTCACCTAATTCAAATAAAACTCATTAAATATAAGTCTATGCATCCTTCAGACATAATGAGCCACCAACCTCAAACTGTTTCTGATGCAGATCTCTCCATCATAAAAATAATTCAACTCCAGTTGGTGTTAAGTATGAAAGTCACTTTTCTTGTTTTCTCAACATTCAAAATTTGTATATCTTCAGCAGTAAAAATCTGAGTTTTTTATACTCAAGTGAGGAAACATGAAAAGAGGAAAGAATGGGAAGCATAAGGGTAGAGA
The DNA here is from genome assembly GCF_963921805.1 of Phalacrocorax carbo. Taxonomy (NCBI): domain Eukaryota; kingdom Metazoa; phylum Chordata; class Aves; order Suliformes; family Phalacrocoracidae; genus Phalacrocorax; species Phalacrocorax carbo. The sequence goes on from NC_087520.1 coordinate 16,698,221, forward strand.
TCAGACTGATTCACCAAAAGCATGGATATTCGAAAACTTTAAAGTGTGTTTATAAGAAGCAGTTGCATGTCTAAGTGTTTTCCTACCAAGATTTTATGCAAGAACCAGTAACCAGAATCTTAATAGCATGAGGTGGGAAAGATGCAAGACAAACCATAGATCAAGACAGGATATAGGTTTTTTTAAAGCAACCTTCTAATTTAGAATTTGACACTATAATTTTTAGTAAGGATAATAGAAGTGGTGAACAGAATTACTTTTACTCATGAAAGATTCAGAGATCTGTTAATGTATCTATAAATACACATTACATGAACTACTGTCTATTACAGGCGTAACTTCTACCACACTGGTCAAGACCTCAACAACTGCAGCACCTGTCAGAACACCGCATGTATCATTTACAGGTACATAATTTTGCATAGTCTGTATATCTGTCACAAATACCATGCTTTGCTCACTGCTATAAAAGGTCTCAATTATTATTAATCCAGTTATTACAGAAGACCAAGTTGTATGTGTGGGGTGGTCTGTTTTCCCAAGTAGAAAATAATTCATATTGGTGGTATCTGAAAGAGGTACTGTACTTGTGAGAATTCACATAGAGATTCCCAACTAATGTTTCAGAGTACTATTAGTAGCATGCTTTGAAAACCTTCGATGCCATTTCTGATTATGATATTCCCTTTGTGTGTTACATTTTTAAAGCTAGGATTTCTGTAATAAATTTAGATCTTGGAAAAGAAAAACATTAAATTCTCCAAATGCCAGTAAGCTACAGCTACAGTTCATGTTTGTGTGCAAAACAAAACCAAAACTCCCACAGTTCTCACTTCAATAAATGTTTATTTCTTATTATTTTGAGACAGTGCAATTTGAGTATAAGTTACTCCAAATTTAAACTGCAGTTTATGTTAAACTCTTAGGATCAGAAAACTTTGTAGTACTGTGTTCCAGAAGCTGTACATGTTTCAAATGCTATGTCTATACAAACAAACCGAACGAGTCTTTGGCTTGCCAGCCACTAACTAAAAAGCTAGCAGATACTGCACATGTAGCTTGTCCACTCACCAAGGGATTTTACAGGGCAGAAAACACACATCTTCAGTTATTTGATTCTATAAGATTCACATATTGCACAAATGCAGCATAATCAGCGCTGGAGCTCACGCTTTGCCGTTTTAGATCCTTTTCCAGTACTGCCATACACTGCAGACTGAAGAGATTGTAGAAGATGAATGCATCCTTAAACCTTGTATCTTAGGCCTCATTTGGAGAGGTAGAGAGGTAGAGAATATCTATTCAAACCAAAGGTAGTGGAGAAATTATAATACTGCTAGTTTTATCCTGCCTTTTTGCATTCCTTCTTCATGAGGGACACTTCACTTAAAGGACTTTGCAGCTAATGAGCTAATTACTTAAATCACATGCTCGTTTTCCTTGCCATATGTAGCACATTTCTGATATGCTGTACCATTTTAAAGTTTACTTTTTTAAAAACCCTCAGTGGAAAATGAACTTGCCAGTCACCTATTGTGAAGACTGCACGTTGAAGTTAGACATCACGCTGCAAAATTAAGAAGTTGATTTGAAACATCTAGAAACTTTTTATCCCTTCAAAGATATCATATGTATTAGTATCCAGAGGTTTTTGATATTTACGCATGTTTACATTTACAAAAATAAAGGGTAAGAGAACTACTTTTTTAGGTTGGAAAACTCTTCCTTTATTTCAAAGAATATGGCAGACAATTAGCCTCGCCAGTTTGTAAGCACCATGACTTCAAATTTTTTAACGGATATAATGAATAGACTATATCCATGTGGAAGTGTTTTTCACACTGCATTTTCTGCATGGGCTATATTTAATAAACAGCTTAATAAGCTTGTTAGGCAAAGTCAGCGTTGGACACAGCATTGGAACTTACTGTTCAACATACAACTCAGTTGAGTACTGATGTCCTAAACCTCTGGTAATGAACTCTCAAAGTACATGACTTATCATAAATTAAACACCACAACTCCTCTGAGACAAAGTTATTAGCCTTCCCCACAGTTCACTGGATGCTCCAGGAAGTTACACAACTTACCCAAGAACATAGACTGAGTCTGTATAAAAAGGAAGATCCAGGACAAAACAGATTTCCTTTACTTGGTCATTGTCTCTGAACAAACAATCCCTCTGCATTTTTGTTATAGAGGAACACTACTCATAGAGGAACAGAGGTCACATACAAATTACTCTCTACCACAGGATGCCTTCCCTCTTTAGAAGAATAAACTATGAAGCTTTCCCTGCATTTGTAGTTTACACAGTGTCAATACAGGAAAGATCCTGAGCAACAAGTGCAAGTATCTGAAGGAAAGAATGGAGGAAGTAACAAAACACTGAAGTAGCTTTTTGATTTACTGGGTAGTTTATAATGGTGACAGTGCCTGGAGGCTTACAGTGCAATGATTAGTAGAATACATACAAGAGAACACAGTTCTAAAGAATTTCTAGCTTTAAAAGAGCAAGGAAACCTAATAGTTTTCACCTTACAGAGATGTTCCACAAGACTTGGTTGTGAAAAAAGCATTCCGAGTATATTTGAACATTGTAACATATTCGTTAGACAATATTCTGAAGGAAGTGATTGTTACCAGTTTTTGCTCAAGACAAACCCATGCAACTCCTGTGTTCTGTGTAGCCTACAAGATCCATGCAGGTATTCTTTCCACTAATGTAGCATCACTGTTCTCATGAATTACAGAATCAAGTGCTTCCCGTTTTTCTGTCTTTAAAGAACCTAACTCATCAGTGATTCAAATACTGTACAAGCAGAATGTTGGGTTACTGTTGCTGAACCAACATGCACATTTTAAGCAGGCCTGAGTCAAACAATATACTAATCTTGTATCAATCCAAGTGTGGATTACACTGATTGGAAGAGTTTGTTAGTCTAACAGCAACCAGGTATATAGCAGCCGTAAGTTCAGCCTTATTAATTATTCAGCAGGGTTATGTGAGATGACTTGGGACTCTCAATCTAGAGCCTGTAAGACAAATGTTTGTATTATAATAAACAAATGTAAGTAGCAATCAAAACCAGTCATCTCAGCATATAAGGGGCAGTATTAAATGAAGACTGACTTGACCTCCTGCCTCTAGAGATGATCTCTCCAACATTGAATTAGAAACTTTGAAGGAGGGAAGAAAAAAGGAACATGAGCAGATGCTATCCTTACGCATGCTATAAACCAATCATTTCATTCTCTAGCCCTCATGATCTGTGACTACTGAAAAGCATTAAGTAGCAGTTCTAGCAATAAGCCAGGAAAATTGAAGACACACTGATCAAATTTCTTGGTTATATCAGTTTCTTCTACTTCTTTTACATTTATTATTAATTGCTCCCTGTCCAGAGATCCCTCTCCAGTTCTTCTAAATTAGAATAATCCTACTGCTTTTTTTTTTTTGCCAGCTGAATTATTTTATTTCATTAAAAAAATCCAAAACATACTAATTATAAGGGAAACAAGCTTCTATTTACTTTTAACATGTTATTTAACAATGTTTAGGGATTTCCATATACATGCAATTACTCACAATTAAGAGTGTTTTAAGAAATGCATATTTACTGATTTTACGATTTCTTCTACTCAGTGCCCAAATCAGGTTCAGGGCCTTAATGTGACATCCCAACAACCTTCTGATGATGCCTTTTTTCCTCCCATAGAGCTTGCATTATGGAAAATAAAACCAGCTACTTTGTGCTCTCCCCTCTGCCTGCTAAAACCTACACAACAGGCATAGCTGATACAACTCCCACTCTCCTACCCAGAAAAGATGGTTGTAATAAACAAAAAAAGCATACAGCACTGTATCTTTTTAATTTTTTTGTTTGTTTTTGTTTAACTGTACCGGTTGCATCAGACTACTCAATCACTGTTCACATCTATTCTTCTGAACCGTACATTTTTTTCTGTGCACATATCTGCTCTTACCTAATTCACATCTTGGCTCTCATTTGACATCAACAACAATTATGGGTTTCAATACAGAAAATTAGTTACATTCTACTTTCCTGTTAACTAACATGTCAAAGACTTACATATTCGCTTAATTTCATGTATTTTCGGTCCTAGCAGGTCTCCTATTAGAACACATCTACATTTAACAAAGTTAAGCATGGGAGAGTTTTGAATTCATGCCAAGCATATGACTGAGTCAGATCAAAATCTGACCATTGAATAAAATGCATTGAGAGGTCATCCTAGTACATTTTCATTTTTTCTTCCTTAAATTTTGTCCTACTGTTTTGGGCACAATGCTAGAGTTCTTATATAAAGGAAGAAGTTTCCCTCAGAAAAGATTAATTTACTTTCAAAGCAGCAACCTGTACAGCCTTGTCTTTTAACCAGGCTCTAATACTGAATAATACCAAATTATTCTAATGAGGTAAGCATCCTTTCCACATGTTTTTTGAAGAGGGAATTTCTCAATGACTAGCTTAAATCTTCTCATTTTTCCATAGTGTAGAATACGACTTCAGACAACAAGAAGGACGATTTCATCAGATTTTGAAAACACTGGATCATGCAGAGGAAAATGCCACTTCAGCTTCACCTCAGAAGGTATCCTCTGATCATCCAGCTCCCGAGAAAAAGGAGTTAAGACGCAAAACAAAAAAGGTGAAAAGAAAATGCTTCTGGTGGATTTGACTTCCTTATGGATCCTTTTACATTTCAAAAGACAGTAGAACAGAAAGAGGTTTGAGAGCACACACCTGAAAATGTGCTATTATGAAATTACAAAGCTAAAGAATGTCTGATTAGAATATCTGAAAAATCAAATTAATTGAATTTACTTAAATCATCTCACTGAATAAAGGTGCATGAAGATACTATTTTCAAGCAGAAATTGTTTCTTTCAAAAGGAAGCTTTCTCGTTTTTCCAAGGACACTTTCATATGCTTTGTAAAGACTTTTTTTTTCAACTTTCCAGAAATAACAAAGTTTAAATCTCTAGTTTAAAAAACAATGGTAGACAAAACGAAGGGTATCAAACAGTCGTCTTTTCCTATTTATAAGCAACATGGACTAAAAGTAAAGAATTTCATTGATCTTTAAACAAACCATATAATCAAGAACAACATCAGGGGAATCTATGTCGTTCAAGCAGTTCTCTCCTCAAAGGAGACAATTACAATTATTTCACATCCCCACTGAAATATTTTTGTTGCTATCATCTAATATTTAACAACAAAAAAAGAATTTCAGGTTAAGTTTTACTCTGTACTTTTATTGGTTCAACTTAAAAAGCAACCATTTAGAAGTTTCAGCCACTTAACAGACTTCTCTGAAAAGAATTATAGAACCATAAAACAAGAGGAAATCTCAGTAATTCTAGTCTTAACCCCCTAGCTCAAGCAAGGTCCAATTAGGTGAATTTGAGTTTTGAGTATCTCCAAAGTCAAGAACCCATAACCCCTTGGGGAAAGCTGTTCCAAATTTTTTCCTAATATCTAATCTTTATTTCCTATGTTCTAACTTGTGTCCCTTACACCTTGCCCTATCTAAATACACCTTCAAGAAGAATTAGACAGACAATAAGACCTCTCTCCTACGCTTTCACTTCTTAAAGACCGAACGAATCCAGTTTTCACTGCCCCTCTTCACATGTTATGTGCTGCAGGCCACAGTCATCTCGGTGGTCTCCCACCAGTAAGTTGATGTCTTTCATCTACCAGCCTCAAACTGGACACAATGCCTCAGATGTCATTATGCAGTTGGTGCAGGGAGAGGAGTAACCACTTTGGCTACTGTCTTGCTAAACCACTTTGCCCGATTTGTCCATTTAAGACCTGTATCACCATACCAAAATATCCCAAGATGAGTTTTTTGGCCTTAAGATATAAGTTGATATATGATACAAAAATGATCATTAAAAAGAATATATTTAATGAACTTATCTGTACTATGTATTAAAAAAGAATCATATATGCTGAAAAGATTTTATCAGATGACAATGCAGCTATTTCTTTCCTTCAAAAATAGCCGAGTTACCAGCTAGCCTGGGGTATGCCAATGATACCTAATTTAGGGTTGATGATACTATTATTTTGCTCATGAAAACATGGTCACCTTTCATATGGGGGGCAGAGGGGAAAATGTTTTCTGAAGCAAGTTTAAAGGGCACACTGTAAAGCCCAAATAATGATTTTATGTTTAGTGGAATGTACTGCAGACCTTTTCTTAGAAGTTATTCTGGTTAATTAGTTCAAATGGTGCCAGGGTATTCAATAGATTAACCCCTGGATCCTATTTTTCTAAATCATGTTGTATTAATTGTGCAATGTTAGTTTAAAATGTCTGTATGCTTTTTGTACACTTCTGTGTTCCTTGAATTCTTAGGGTTAATTACACATTTGAAAACACATTAAAACAACTTTGCACAGAAGAATTTCGTCTGGAAGAACTAAGTTTTTTGATAAAAGCAGTCTTCATTTAGAATAGAGTATGCTATGTGACATGGCTTAATTTATTAAAATTCTAAAGGACTGACAGTTTTAAAAAACATTTCCATGTTAAGTTCAGTCAGTACCGAAATGACAGGCACAATATTATATGAATTTTTACTAGCAAAGAGGATGCCTGAAGAAAAGCTCTTCAATAAGAATTTGTGGGTATAAGTAAGAATTAAATTATTACATCAGAACATGTCATTATATTACACTCAAATATATGTACTGCTTATGCTAGTATGCCAACAGCATTCTTATTTTGCATTAGTCTCTATAACTGATGTAATTAAGGATTTATTAGTATGTAGATGTTTCTTGTGTATTAAAATAACATTTTAAGTTTAATATCCTCTGTGATAAAAGTACAATAACAAGCAATACCAACAGGTGTTAACACTAGCAAAACCAGTAAGTTTTTTCTGCAATGAACTGATTTTTGATAATTTATTATATGAAAACAATTTCCTTTTGTTAATAAGCATAAAAAGCTCATTTTAAGATGTCTGATTTTGATTTTGCATGCATAATGATATGATCCCTTCAATATATTTTCAAAGGATCCGGATTATTTAATTTAAACAAACCACAGTATTTTGGTTCACCACACAGCACCAATCAATTCCTGGGGTCAGTAAAACTATGCAAGAACAGAAATACTCTATTTAGTTTAAGAAAGTCCAACCAAAGACCGTTGTAAGGCAGGCTCTAAGTCTTTCTTATGACCTGAACAAATATCAATACTTCTGAAAGACTGAAATATACTTATTTAAATTATTACAGGTTTTAGATTTTAATGTCTGATCTTGATGGAATTTAGATGGAATTTAGCCAATTTTTAATCCTTACTCTCGTAGTCAGAATTACCCTTTCTTTTCCATATTCCTCAGCCAGTTGTTTTTCTATTGTTTCTCAATCAGTAAAGTATGGATTATCCACACATGGATATGAAATTCTCTTTTTAACATATGCACACACAGCAGTAGGGAAACACTTAAGGTACCTAGGCCAGCTGACTGTCTGCTCCCAATGCTGCAATTTAAGAGCATTCACTTGTCTTTCAGCCTACCCTCTGTTCAGTGTTTTCAAATTCACCCCCTTCAAGACACCTGCCTTCCTTGAAAGAAAATATGACATTACAGTGCTACTAAAGCACTGTCCTTCAGAAAGGCTGCTCCAAGGGTTCTCGACTTCAGGACTTCAGTACAACAAAGGAGATTTTTTTTGAGTCGGCAGTAGAAGCAACAGTCAGCCAAGTTCTAAAATAAATATTTAAGATCCAAAGAAAAGCTTAGCTGAAATATGGACAGAATTCCCTCATTCTTCTTGCAGCGGCTCTGACTACCATGAACAAAAAACATGCAATAATTTAACTGAAAATAAAATAAAAATATGCCAGAAGTAAATGATTCCTCCAAAAGAATAAGCATCATAGTTTCACAATAAAACCACACCTGCTAAATGCAAGAAGTTATACCCAGTCCTCTCCATGGTACGTCACACAGAACAGGCTTTCTACATACAATTTTAAAGACAACATTGGAGCAAAAAGCTATTTGTTACATTAAGAGGTAACAGTGGGAAGTGTCAGTCATGGTATGCATCAGCCACAGCAAGAGGGTAAGACTGCTTAGCTGCTATATGTTTTGTAAAGATTTTACATAGAAATTTGTATATCCTAGCAACACAAAATACCTAAAAATTAATGGTTTTGTAACACATAATTAGAGAATCTAAACTATGTGAAATGTAATATGTAAGCATTGCTTTTTGTTCTCTTGTTTAATATTTTTAAAATATTTTAGTAATTCATTAGTAATTATTAATTCATACAGGAAATAAAAAAATAGCAAACTATGCAATTTACGCTGTCATATGCTGTCAAGATTGGAAAAGCAACAGAAATTGGTAGATTGTTAGATGGTAATAGTACTGGCTATAAAAATTTCTCTGATTTAGAAAGTTATGGAGTAATGCCTAAAAGCAGCTCCCAGAGTAGGAAATGAATGTTAGGAACACATACAAACACACTCTTAAATAAAATTAAGGAAAAAAAAAACCTACAAAACCCCCACAAACCAGCCACAAAAACGCCCCAAACTAGAGCTACTTGACAGAATTTGCATACAAAATACTGTAGGCTTCTCTGAAAGACATGTTTAAATGACAACTACAATATGCTAATTGTAAAACACTGCACAGAACACAGCATATTCCCAAATTACTGTATTTGAAATTACTGTTTTATGGAGTCAACCTAACTTCCTTTAAAAATTCAGAATGTATGAATGTACTGATTTCTGGCTTCTCTCCATCAGGTAACAGCAGTTCATGTAGGGCTTTTTATGGTTTTGTGCACTGTAGCTCTTCTGAAAAAGCCAAAATACCTAGTAATTATGCTATCTTAGATACAAAACATCTTCCTAATGAAATGTATTACCTAATGTATGTTTTGTAAATTTCCAGGTTCTTTAAATGTGATGTTACCTTTTGCAATAAAATGAATTATTTTTCTTAGGCTTCAGTAGTCAATAACAAACAACGTTTAGATTACAAAAGAAGTGAACAATTGCTCTTTGGAAAAGGAAAATTAATGGTAAATTAATAAATACATCTTTCATGGAATCATTCGGCAGCTTTTCTAGGTAGAGAAAGGATTTCCATTTAAATACTGAATAAAATAGCTAGACCATATGTATATTTGAACATATCGTACTCTCCAAGCATGGCAGCTCTGCAAAATGGTTTCTCTGGTCGTTATTTCCCCAAAGGATATTGTTTTTTGCAAAAGTATGCTATCTAGAGAAACTGGTTAACAGAGCACGCTTTTCTTTTCAGCAAAGTCTTTATTTGTGCAGTCTTATATAAATATTCTCTGAAAACTTTTCTTTGTAGCATAACTACACTGTTATGATCATGCTAAACTGATATTGTGAACAAAATCAAGTTCAGGATTACCAAAGGAAAGCTTTAAAATGCATATGGTGGATTTATGGTATTTTTGTTTACCTAACCAAGCCAATACAAAAAACCAAGTACTTCTGTATTCTACATGTTTCTACATGTTTTACTTCTGTAATTACTGTAGTAGGACTTCACTGCATCACGATGCCCTTTAACTAAAAGTCTAAATCCTATAAAGTATTCAAGATAAAGCTTGAATAGCTGATTTCAGACAATAAACTTGTCCCTATTACAAGGTTAGAAGCACTTCTACAACTACAAACTCAAGGCTTTTTTTTTTTTAAGTAGTGAAAATAACCCAGCCGCTGTTAAGGCCTACAACTGCCAACACGTCAGAACGAAGGCAAGAGTGGCATTTAAGCAAGTCGTCTCTGCAGTGGTTGCTGAGGGCCAAATTACTTTTCCATCACTAACACCTCCTCAGTCTGACTCTTTCCAGTGATTACATGAACAAAGCTCACAGCATGCTGCTACCAGCTGAGCACAAGGCAGTACCTTCCCTTAGATTCAGCTGGCACTGTTGCAAAGGAAGATAAAGGCAACTGTAACCCCAAATCCTTTTAACTCCTTCTCCACCAACAAACTAGAAGATCGTGAAATGGACACCCAAATATGAAAATTAACCTGCTTATCCCTGCCAGAAAGCAAAATCTCGGGTAAATAAAGCCAAGTACTCAATCGCGTGCAAGACATTTAAACTTGCAAGGAATTACAGATCTTGTAAATTATAACCATTGTTTTTAGTTAGCATAACATAGCATTAGTGTTGTTTTTTACACCATTTTCGAATTCTAGAAAATTACACAGCAGAAGATAATTAAATTACTTGCAATATTCAGAAACATAGTAACACATTTAAGAATATAAAAAGTAACCACAAATGTAGACCAATAACATCAGCTACATAGTCTGACTGCAGCTATTCCATACATCCCACCTGTACTTCCAGACTTCACCATACTTTTAGCAACATCAGCTCACCTAAGCATTTTGCAGAAGACCATAATTCCTGACTATCTGCTTCATTTTTAAAAGATTAAGCATTCAGGCTTTCCACAAGTTTGGCCCTCTCAAGAACTTTTAAAACAAACTTGCAATTAACTGAGCGAACCAGAGGTAGTACACAGAGCATGAAATGAGCTGATTTTCCCAGCTCCTTCTGAACACAAAAGACTATTTTATTCATTACGGCTATTTTGTTCATTACAACAATTTCTTCATGCTACATGCAAAAGACTACTTCGTTGAGAGATCTTGCCTCAGCTCTAGAAAGCTTTGTAATTTATTGGAATTCTGCTTTGAAAAACCTCTAAAATGCCTAATATACACATATGCATAGGTGCTTATGAGCATTATTAGCATTCAGACATCTGCATTTCAAAATTCACACTGGATTTGATCTTTTTAGGTATAAAGAGCTGAAAAAGTTATAGGAGATGGGGGGGGGGGGGGGGGAAGAAAAGGAAACAGATTTTCCAAGCCCTTTCAATTGAGTGTAACCAGCTTCTGTCCTAATGTTTCCTAATGTTTCCAGAATGTTTCCTAATGATAAGAATCCTTTTTGCAGGATTACTACAGTCTCATTTTGCTTCTTTACTGTTTATGGTATCCAGAACTACTCCTTAATAGATTGATTACATCATTCATGACACTCATACGAAGCTTTCTTTGCAAGTACAGAAAACATTTTCAAACACTGACAGAACTGAAAGGTTCACTGGGTCTTCATCCAAAACCTCTTCCTGTTATGACCATGCATACACACCAGAGGGTTACACACAGAAGACTGGAGTTCTGGTAAACAGTTAAAGGTATGATTTCTGAAACATGCAGATCTACCACCTGGGAGTCTGAAGCAACCATTGGCAAATATCTTCTCTGAAGAACTCAATTATTAGAAGACTTATCATAGGGAGGCACACATGCTCTGAATAACAATGAGCTGAAACAGTTATTTTGCTTTTCAAACAGAAATGAACAACGAAACAACGTGCATTTTAAAGGACACATTATGTACCTCTTGTGGCTAAAACAATCAAGTAAATGCTGCTCATGGTTTTGCAGAATACTATAAATCTCTAAAGACCAACAATTAATATACACCTTCTCTTAAGCGCAGAGTCTGAAGGGCAAGTTCCATAATTCCCGCTGAACACAACTGGCGTGCATTTTCACAAATAGTCTAAATCAAGAGAAGTACTCATGAGATATGTACTTAAATCTGAATAAATTGCATCATCTGTCCTTGAATGTAACTCTCAAACCATGGAATCTCCACAAAAGTCTCAGCTGAGTGCTCTGCACCAGCGCATCCCCAGATATTATCCCTGTGTGTACAGGGCATCATCTTCCCCCTCCAGAAACAGTGCCTGGAATGGCAGCTGTCCTGTAGCAACTCTAACCCACCAAAAAGTAAAGCATGTGGAAAAACTGGGAGAAACAGAACATCCACCAAGCTTTTTTTTTTTCCCAGTTTTACTCAGACGCTTCCAATTTAGATTAGTAGAAACACTACTTCCAATGTGTTAAAGTGTGCCCTCTATGCAGGTTTATGAAACATTCTTCTTTTTTTGCAAACAGCAATTAACTTTAGATTTAGTGTTTGGTCTTTTTAAAGAACGCAAAAATATCACAATATTCAGCTACAATTCAAAAGACACTACAGTGGCACAGCTAAATGAAAAAAGAGTAAAGCTTTAGACCTTTATTTGAAATCTAAAAAAAACCCAAGGACTCCACAAATACTATATTTGCATTTTTTCAGGATAACTATAAAATGACTTTCAAAGCATTAAAAATACATTAAAATATTACTTACAATCAAGGGATCATCTCGTCCCATTGTAATAACAGTTCTGTTCACTGTGCGTAATAACTGTACCATTATTTCTTGAATATGGTGATGAGTTGATGCCTGTAAACAAAAAAAACCACAAACCAACAGTTTTGGTATTAAATCCGTATCTCTTGTAAAAGAAAGAAGAAACCAATTATTTCCATGTTGACAGTTCAATTTGTATAATATAACCACCCTATTGAAAGAATGACACTAATTCTTCTTTGCTCGCACTGCTGCTTAGTTCCAGCAATTTCAGTGGAATACTCATTTCAAGTGGCGCAGTCCAATTTTAGCCCTGTCTGTCCCATAACTGTTTTTTGTTTCAAATAGTCACTTCCCATCCTTCACTCAAGGGACTCACGTCTTCCCAGTAACCAAGTAACCTATAACTTAATACCAACACCCTGGTAACAGATAATTGAGGCAAATTCTATCACGGTTCTCCACATCTGTCAATGGCCTTCAGGGCAGTCTGGAGCTCAGTAATATTCCTAGCTTGCAGTGATGAAGTATATAATTATTAAAGAAGAAAGTTATCTTCATTTCACTTTGCAGTTCTGTGAGGGCACAGACTGAAAATGGTCTGCTCTTTGGCCCCATTGCCAAAGTACTGGTCAACCTGGCTGACTGAGACTACACGAGAGACCCACTACCTGTCAGCACCAAGTCTTGAGTGATCTTTGCAGCCCAATGGCAAATATTCACCAACTCACATCAAACGATACGTACTTCTGGCATGTTGTCTGCAAAAGGACATTTGATTATTTATACCCCTCTGCTCAGTGTTTTAAAGTAACCTTATATTCACCAATTTCACTGACCTTACTCTGATCACCAGAGAACTTTGGAAACTAGCATGCAACAATCAAAGAAAGAAAAAGGCTAAACAAATTTCTAATAGAAAAAAAAAATTAGCTTACACCAAACAAGGCACGTCTTTAACATCATGTGTAGTATGGAAAAACACCACAGTCACAGAAGCCATGGTGATTTCTTAACAATATTTTAGGTGGCTGAGCTCCAATACCACCCCAGGAGAAATTGCTTCTGACTCTGTTTTTCCTCTGAGACAGCCATCATTGTCCCCTTTCTTTCTCCTGCTTTGATTAACCTGGATCAGGCCAGCATCCGTTGCGGCAAAGACCTTCCTCATTTCCAGCCATTTATTTAACCGTTTAGTCGTATTGCCTCATTTGACGACAACACATGCATGTGCAAGCTTAAACGATCTTGCCTGTCACAGCATTTCAGAAGTTACTATATTCTATAAATGAACAAGATATTCACAGAATAATTTGTTTGTGGTTTGTGTTTTCTCTTTTTAATTTAAATTTATCTGGTACAGTCCCATATTTATAAAAAGACTACACCTGACAGTTGATGAACAAAAGACAGATATGTTGGAGTGCTTTCACAAAGCTGCTTCCTCTTCCATCTCCTCCATTTCCCAATATGCGTACTGGGAGCCAGTCAAGGAAGATGAAAACCATACACTGCATCGGCTCTTTTATTTTAAAAAGACTGGAAAAAACAGTGAAGTTAAAAATAAAAGCCTACAGTGCATCTCTCCCCATATCAACTTTAATAGTTAACCAAATACTCTTTTTTGTCTCTTTTTCCCTCTTTTTTTTTTTAAATCACCTGAAAAACCTCTGAGATAAATTGCACTTTCTTCCACAATAAAACATACCTGCTTTTTGTCACACAGCAAAGCAAAGCAAATTCTTCAGGCTTATGCAAAGCTGTAATCAGAAAGACACTTTTCAAAGAGGAACAGCCCAAACCTTTTGGCCTCTATGTTGCAGAAGCAGCATAACTTAGTCCTCCTAATGAATGACAGTTGACCTCACAGTAGAAAAATGAAAATCTAGCCTTGCCACTGGATTGTTGAACAGGGGCAGACCTTCACAAGCTTTCCACTTACAGGGTGTTTTATTATACAGTTAGAAAGCAAGACATCATTTGAAACATTCATTGTACAACAGCATAAATTTTATTGGACTAAGAGCCTACACAAGCCACTCTTTCCATCTCAAGTATTTGTCTTTCCAAGACTGTATTAATGCATTACAGATGCATTTTACTGTATCACAGATTCTTCACTACTGCTTCACCATATGCTATAGTTACTGCAACCTGCTTGAAACTGAGAGCAAGGGGCAGAGCATAATAGGACAGAAATACACAGAGGGATGGCATCTCACATGAAGCCAAAAAAGGAAAATAAGCAGACAAATATTGACAGCATGAGGAAGAGGAGACAAAGGACGTCAAAAAAAGATGAGCGAACCACAGGAAAGAAAAACGCTACCAAGGTGCTTGAAATAGCATAATTTCTTGGACTAGAAAACACATAGAAAGGCTATCTCCTATCCCCTGACTTCAGGACCTAAAATCTAACACATTTTCAAATCCTACTCTTCTACTGGGAACTCTAGTGAAAACTACTGAAAAAAAATATATTCCATTCAAGTATTGTCTTTATCAGAGTTTAGACATTCTCTACTTAACAAACACAGCTTACACAGTGAAAAAATAAAGGAAACAGCAATATTGAGTACACAGACATGGAATTGTTTGGTAGCCTTACAGTGAAAACCATCTACCTGCTACAGAAGCTTGCTTTTTTCAGCAGGATTTTGTGTTTCTGTGAAAGGCATCCTATTTGTTCTTTGAACCTGAAAGCTTTACATATTCACCAGCATTACTGTAATGACAAACGTACCTTTCAAGAAAAAAATTAGCTTCAGATAAACTACATTCTGGGTAAGTTTTTGATATGTCTTCAGAATATACTCTTGATGAATGTTGTTTTATTTACAGAGGTCTACACAGATTTTCTGCTTTGTTTTCAAACCTTTTTTGTATAGTCTTCTTGAACTTTGACTATAGGAATAGATTTTATAACTGTGCACTTTTGTCTGAAAGCAGTTTGCCATCTCTTACTCCAGAGTATTGCACTTATTTAATAATTTCAAGGTTTACTTTGAGGTGTAGAACAATTGTTACCCTTGTGCACTAGGACACCAGTCAAAATTTAGCATTTTGTTTCAAACAAGTGTTCTCAACTGTTGAAAGAACGCATCCTATGGCAGCAGAGGACCTATGGCAAGCCACCTGCCATAAAATACCTAATTTTATCAAGCTACCATTTAACACAGCAGTAGAAGAAAGACGAAGCAAGCTAGAGTACAACACAATTATACACCCTGCCCCTGAATTTTTCATTTCTTATTTACATCAGTTGGAAAACACAAATATCAAATTGAGAAACTGCATTATTTTCGTAACTTCCTCCTCATAACTACAAAAATTAAATGCAGCAATCATGTATACCTTTATCTTAAGTATAAATCAAGCCCCTTAAAGTTATCTGGCTGTGCCTATACCAGCAATTTGGTTCAGAAAAATTTTGAGGCAAATCCCTTGATCACTTTCATTTACCATGTACGGCTTCTGAGTGGTGGTGTTGCACACAAACTAGATTAATTCCAGATAGAGATAAACTAGAAGCTCTTTGACAATGCTAGAAATTAAGACACTAGATTCTTGGGTCACACTAATATAGAGTCCTCCAGTATGTTTCTAAACTGTTCGCCTTCAGAAAGCTGAGCCATATGCATAATAGAGATGTTTGAACCACAGTATGGGACCATATCTTAGCGTAAACCCCCCAAGCCACATACAACAAATTAATCAGGATCCCCACAACGACCCACATGAATCTAGTGGTACACTTGTGTTGTGACACATTCCTTGCTAACGCAGACATTACCAAAAAAGCCAAAGCAAAAAAAAGCACCACTAAAGGGGAAGCCACATTAAACAAAGTAAACGTGGTAGAGGGGTTTTTTGCTGATATTTCTTAATATTCATTTGAAGGTATGCAAAGCTACCTGCTATAACAGTGGCTGCCTTCTGACAATAGTCTCCAGAAGCACTAATATTCACAGCATGTAGTTTACAGACAGTATTTTCTTTTCACCCAGGAAAGATACTATGTCTCACAGCAAAACTGCAACCCTTAAATACCTTTCTGGTTAGAGCTCTATCCATGCAGCTACCGTACTAAGAACAGAGATAAAAACTGGCATCTCAGCTGGAATTGTTATCTGCAGTGCTGCAAGAAATATTCTATTATTTGGCCTCGGTTACAATTCAAGACATTTGCATTAATCATAGCTGTTCTTATAGTATTGATTACCAGTAATTAAAAAAAAAACAACAGCCAAAAATTGTAAACTACATAGTAGCACTCAGCACGCTTTACTCGGGCACAGAGAAGTCACTTGGTCATTAGTTTACCTTTTTTTTTTTTTTTTAATTCAAAGATTAAGGTTCTTATAATCTAACTTTACTTCTTTCCACATTTCAGGACATTCTATACCATTACTAGTAACAGTTCAGAACATTACATAATGGTTTTACCATTTGGTCATGTCTCCGTTACTAAAGGTGAGCTCTAGTCTGATTTCACAAGTAGCATATAACATACCTTTCCCAGCAAAAATGTAACATATGCTCAAGCATGCAAAACTTAATTTCTGAGAAGCCTTTGAATTTTCAGCGAAACGTTAGCAAATGAATTAAAGTTGTTTCTTTATGAAACTGAAACTACTTTTCTTCTTGATAATGTAAGAAACAATTAGGCATTCAATAATGACGTTGCTAACAATAGTGTTTTCACACATTGCCTATATACAAGATTTCAGCTTTTATTTTAACTAACAGTTTCTAGCTTCAGAAGACAATCTAGCAACCCACTGTAACGTGCATTTTCTTAGATCATATTTCACTTCACAAGGATGACATTTTTTTAGTAAAACCTGGAAAGCTCACCATTTGGCTGCAGTCCATTTGGTTTAGCATAAGACTCTTCAGAAGATAAATTAACAACTTGTACCATATATAAATGCTCCCTTGGAAAACATTAATTGTATTATTCCATTTAATGGTCATCAAAAATGTATGCTTGTCTTCACTGTTGAAAAGGATTTGCTAGGTGACCAAGAATTGGAACAATATCAGAGGTCATGTGTGGTACGCAGGCCAGCAGTAGGAAATTCTCTCACATAACTGAAATGCCTTCAGATTCACTGACGAGATGGATGGCACACATTGGCACACACAGATTAGTTAATAGAAAATCCAAACCAAATAAAATTTCACTCTCTTTGAAAATATTTGTGCAGGGTAATAGCAGTTAGTGTTTGATTTAGGTTTCATATTCTATTTAAACTTCTACAAGGTTGGGACAAAAGTTAGAGTAACTCCATTGTCTCCGAGTCAACCATGCACTTCAGAACATGATAGAGTGCTCATTTCTTTGGACAATGGCAAACATGGGCTAACTGAATGGCTCTTCAGAATTATAATATTACACAACCTGTACTTTAGATATCCACTTGGAGATACCTCTTCAGTCAATTCTTTTCAGCTGTCCCAGCTGTGTCCCCTCCCAAACTCTTGCCCAACTCTAGACTACTCCCTAGCATGGGGCAGAGTGAGAAATGGAGAAGACCTTGACACTGTGCAAGCACTGTTCAGCAATAACTACAATTTTCATTGGTGTGTTATCAACACTGTTTTGGTAACAAATCTAAAAGACAGCACATATGGGCCACCATAAAGAAAATGAACTCTATACCAACCAGATCCAGTACGCTCGCTCTCTTACACCTCCAGTTCTATAACTTTGTGATACCCCTCTAACACACACACAAATACACAAAAGCACACATAACAAGATTTTTTTTTTAAATCACATGCATTGTTCTGTCTGAAAACTGTCTGCGAGAGAACTTAAGGTAACTGGCCCTAAGAAAGCATGAAGGGTCCCTGACTAAATTCCTTTGAAATTCTCTTTTGCTCAAGTCTTAAGATGTGCCAGAAGTTACGCAAATGCTTTACAAATTTCTCTACAATTCTAAAATGTATCCAGACTTGTTTGCTAATATAATCAACAGCTTAAAATGCAGCTGCCACCAATCACTAACTTTGTGCACGGAACAGAAAAAGATTTACGTCTCACTTCCACGTGTAGACTCAGCCAAGATTTTATTTTAGATTCCAGGAGAAAGAGTTTACCATTACGTTTAATCATGTAAGCTCTATAAATAAAAACTTGTTCTGATACAGTAAATATTAAACTATAAAATATATGTCAGATTAGAGACAAAGTCACCTTATGAAGGGCTGTCAGACTGCGTACATCAAAGTTGTAAAGGGAGAAAAGGGAAGTGTTTTTAATTAAAACAGAAATAAAGAGTCACAGATTTCACCACGACCTTCACAATGACTTACTTGCAGTTCTGAGCTTCACAGGTGCTGAAAGTACACAGTCTCAAGCTATGAAGCTAATTTTATACATGATTCAGTGAAAACAATGTCAGCTAAGTCCAAAAACTAAGCCTAAAATTTGTTTGCTGT
Organism: Phalacrocorax carbo; assembly: GCF_963921805.1. Lineage (NCBI taxonomy): Eukaryota > Metazoa > Chordata > Aves > Suliformes > Phalacrocoracidae > Phalacrocorax > Phalacrocorax carbo. The sequence continues at coordinate 16,716,956 of NC_087520.1, forward strand.
GGAGGCAATTTAAAAATCAAACATAAGCATCTCACCCAGATGCCTAACAATGACTGACTGTTCATAAAAATAAAGTCCTTACCATAAACCAGCGTTCTTAACAATGTACTTGCTACCTGCATAACCGAGCAGCTAGACTGAAGAGACCAGTGTTTGAACACAAGGATCTGATGATTCATGTGTTCTCACTCGCCAGACAATGCAGGGCAAAACAGTAGAGCAGAGCTGGTAATATCACATTATCTTTTTCTTTGACAAAGAAAATACATTCTTCAAAAATTCTGCAGCAGCTTCAAAGATCACCTCGCAATATAAATTTTGACCACACAAAACAAAACAGCTACCACTGCTTCTTTTCTGCCCTTTGTGTATATTCTACTTCTGGTGATTTTTACAGAATAAATCCAATGCAAAAATATAAGTTAAGTCTACAAAAAAGCTTTCAATACTAATCCAAAATGAGATTTCTCTACTGAGATGGAAAAACGGAAGGAACATGGACAAGATGTTGGTTGGTGTTTTCAAGACAGAGTTAAGCTTAAAATTAATATTGTAAAATGAGTCTGCCACTAATGCCTGAAGTTTTCTCCTCCAGTGGGTCAAATGATCCATTTTCTTAGAAAGTTGCTTAGAGATACAGAAAATTAATTGTTCAATAGAAAACTGCATTAATCTTAAGGTTCAAGTGCAATCTCATAAGAACTAATTTGGTTAATTACCAAAACAATTCTCCATATGTAGATCACATTGAAGAAAAGCATTCTGAAGGAGACCACCTAAATACTACTATGATGATAACCTGGCCATATAGTGAACCTTTTCCATTTGCCTGTACGAGTACAGGATATGAAATATTTCCCATTTTGAGTCAAATCTGTATATCCCTGAAGCCAGATTTTTCACTTTAGTTGGAAAGTAAACATCTATGTCACACTCAAGAGAAATCTGCACTATCTCTTAAAGACAAATTACTACCTGATGCCTGAGATACTGCTGTATTGAAAGTGTTTCCTTCCTTTTGTCTTTTTTTCTCTCCTTCAGAGAATTCATCTCAAAAGCAGATTTTTAGTACTGAAGCATCTGGTTCTTTATGTCCCAACTATTCTACAATGTTTCTTACGCTCATGAATACGATGCCTCCAGAGGAATCATTGTATGCTGATACCACTACTGAATTTAAACCTACTCCAAGGGACTCTTCTCCTTATATTAGTAATTCATCAGTACTTATTGCAAATGCAATACGTAGATAACTGCCACCCAAACATCCCACAGAGAATCTCCAGTTTACAGGTCACCCTCCTTAAAACAAGCTATTGAAGAAATGCCACTGGTTTTAAATAAATGTGAATGTGGGTTTTTTTAAATGCATGTATTTTAAACTCTTAGTAATGTTGCCTAAAAGGCCATTGTTTGTCATAATGCAAAAGGTTTGCCTGGCTACCTCCTTCAATAGGAGTAAAAGCACATAATGAATTACATGCTTTTACACAACATCATTCTATACAAATTACATAATTTTAATTTAATTGTTAAAAAACTGAAGTCAAAACCTATAAAGAATACTGTCACCCATTAAACCTCTGTTCTCCAGCTGTGTTTAAACTTACACACCATACTGATTGGTGAAAAAAACAACAAAAAAACCCCCTATTATTAAAGGTCACATTCTCCTCAATGATAAAATGCATTTGGTTTTAAATACAGCTAAGCATTTGCCTAATATCAAGGGAGACCATCTGAAAGAAAAAAAAAAATTAAAAAAATAAGAGCTTTCCAAAAGCTCTTACAGCAGTATCACACTAATCAAATAGTTTTCAACTAAAATGTTCCCGAATGAAATATAAAGTATTTGTCTTTTTCAAGTTTTTGAGACATATGTACATTAACTCATTTACAGGACTGTCCAAAACGAGCAGTTACAAACCATTCAAGCACTGAACTTATTGAAACAAATGCTTGTGTTCTTCAATCATCTTTGCACTTCATTTACACCTTATTTCTATAGACATTTCTATAGGAGATTTATCAGTTCAGATATAGGTCATCTTCCGTTACTCAAGCTTTATGTTTTTACTAGTATTGATGAATTAAAAAGAAAACCCATCTACACTTTAAACAGTTTCTTCCCCAAGATGGAAACCTACAAGCATTTCCAAAAATGAACAAAAATATTTATTAGCAAGAATTCTACTTAGTAATTGGTTTTGTATCAACAGTCACACTTAAAATATGAATAACACACAGGCTGAAATGGGTGTTTTTCTTTAGAAACAGTAATTTGAGAAACAAATAAACCAGGATGCCTTTTTACAAAACTTACATTTTCAAATGTTTAATTTCTGGTAAACAGCCCGTCGTGTTTCTACATCATTCTAGATATATCAGTTCCCACTCTTGGAAACTGGACAAGTTCAAATCTGCAAAATAATCTTCAGACTGTGTGGGGCTACATATATGCATACGTAGCAACAAGAATTCACCTTCTTCAGGCTGTTCTGCATATAGCATAGTTCTCACTCATGCAAACATGAGCTACAAACCCATATTTTCAGTAGCCACTAACAAGTCTTTGACATGTCAGCTACTGTTACTATGGACGGCAACTTACGTTTGAAAATAAACTTAATTTATGTGGTACACATGCAGAAAGTTATTAATCTATCTTGTTTTATGACTGTGTTTCACCCTTTGAAGTATACAGTAATGAAACTGGTTTACTTTAGATCATAGCTCTATAAACTTCTAAATTCACTCTTTGCCCTATCCTGCTTTCATCATTTCTCATACGAATTGCATTTGAAATTCAAACGTTGTGATACTTCTTAAGTAGCGCCTGGTGTCAATCCCTCCTGAAGTGCTTACATCTAAAACAATGAGGAAAACAGCAAAAAATACACATGAAAAGATTGCCCTCTGCCATCAGACAGGACTCTTCAGTTTTAAACTCAAAGATTTTTATGAAACCAATGCTGTAATGCTTTCATTGCTAGAAAATAATTGAAGGATCCACAGTGAAAAACAACTAAATTGACAACTTGCCTTTACCCAAAGCATGCAAAGTTGAACACATGTATCAGAAAACTATAGCTCAGGAGAAAATCAGCACATATTCATAGGAAAAATTACAACTTTCCTAATATATTCTATATGAAGTTTCCTCAGAATAAATTCCTCATTATCGTGAAACTTCATTTAATAACCTACTGCTCATTAAAAAGTGAGGGACTAAAAAGTCAATTCAATAGTTTCTCAAGTGAGAAAAGCAACCACCCAGATCACAATTTCTACAGTGCTCCAAAACTACAGGAGGCTGAGAAAGAAACTACAGACACGAAATGAAGTATAGTAAGGAGTAATCTGTTTTACACAGACGTTGCTTAAAGCAGAAACCATAAGCTATAATATTTGTGCACTAAAAACCATTTATTTCAGAAACTATTTCTTTTTATAAAAGAAACAAGATTAAATTTGAAAATCATTCTGAATACTTAGAATAATCATAGAAACATTTAATAGTTTGGGTTGGAAGGGACCTTTAGAGGTCATCTAGTCCAACCCCCTGCAGTGAGCTGGGACATCTTCAACTAGGTCAGGTTGCTCAGAGCCCCGTCCAACCTGACCTGGGATGTTTCCAGGGATGGGGCACCTACCACCTCTCTGGGCAACCTGTCCCAGTGTTCCTCTACCCTCACTGTAAAAAATTTCTTCCATATAACTAGTCTTAATCTACCCTGTTCTAGTTTAAAACCCCTACTCCTTGTCCTGTCACAACCAGCCCTACTAAGAAGTCTGTCCCCATCTTGCTTATAAGCCCCCTTTACATATTGAAAGGCTTTAATAAGGTCTCCCCACAGCCTTCTCTCCTCCAGACAACAACCCCAATTCTCTCAGCCTGTCCTCATAGGAGAGGTGCTCCAGCCTTCAGATCATTTCTGTGGCCTCGTCTGGACCCACTCCAACAGGTCCATGTCTATTGTATGCTGAGGACTCCAGAGCTGGACGCAGCACTCCAGGTGGGGTCTCACCAGAAGGTCCCTGTAGATGGCATCCCATCCCTCAGGCTTGTAAACCACACCACTCTGCTTGGTGTCATCAGTATCATTGATACTCAGCTTGATATTATAATATTCTAATTCATTTCAGAATTTATTCCATCGAACTTCACCAGTTAAAACTAAAAGTGCCTAAACCTCTGCTAGGAAAAAAAGAAAACAGCCTCACTGCTTTCAGTGATACTATGGTGATTTACAGCAGCTATTTAAAGAATATAGAATTGAGAAATAAAAAAAGGTAGCACAGATTTCAGTACTTCACCTTTAATACCTCAATGGCCTTTAACTTAATTTTATGAAAAATAGGAGAAGAGTTCAATTTGCCACTGACTTGTATTAAAAATTTAAGTGGGATTCATCAGCATCAATAATTTACTACCTAATCAGCTCAGGCTTACTACGGACTTGGGCCATCTACATCATCAATACTTACAGGCTCCTGGCAGCTCAGAACCTCCAGGATGCTGTTGAGTAATTCAACACAGTACTTCTTCTCTTGGACCTGGAGCTGCTGATCATCCTTCTGTTCCAGTAATTCTTTCAGCTCTTTTGTAATCACAGGAAGCAGAATGTCCCTACATTCTGAAAGAAAGCAAATTATCTTAACAACAAATAGAAATCAAATACTACTTGCAAATAAATCCTCCTCCAAACAGTGAAACACGATATGCTTTAACAGCTACAGTCCCTTCCAACATGGAATTGCTGATATTCCAGTCATGCCTCAGGAATACTCTTAAGCTTCTGTGATATTTTTGTAAGTCACCACTATTTCTCATCTATGAAAAACATAACTCTCTGATAAAAATAATTTGTTTTAGTTAAATTCTGGAGGCTGTTTTTTAGCTTGTCCCAAACACTGAGGAACAAATTATTCACTTGACATACAAAGCACCTGGAAATAAGCTATGTTTAAGTAGTGACAGAATTTTAATGCAAGAAGAATATTACACTTACTAAATTATTCTTTCAGAAAATAAAACACAAACGGCAACAGAATTTCTCTGCATGCATCATTTTGAAACACACCTTCTAAGAACACATAAAAGAATGCAGGCAATGAAATTACTCTAATGCAAGGCCTATCAAGCCTGAGAGCAAGAGCTATGCATATATTCATCCTCATTTAAATCTAAGCTGACACAAACAGTAAATTACGTTTCAATCTTTCAATCTCATGTGTACATTAACTTTTTAAGACAGAGGTGCATACATAAATAAATAAATAAACAATTATTATTCCAATAATTTGAAATGTCAGGAGGGCAAGATCCACAAATTTGCAATAACTTCAATGAAGGCACTGTCTACCTAGGAATAAATGATACAGAAGATTTTTTTTCTAATTTAATTGATACATGCCACTGAGTGATGTAAGTAGGAACTTACTTGTACAGTGCTATGTAATTAAACAGAGTACAGCACAACAGCGTGAATAATGCTGAGCAGATGCGTCAAAGATTTTTTTTATTTATGAAAATAGCCTGGGAAGAAAACAAAGCTAAACGTAGCTTCAAAGGTTCCACCTCAGAATAAAATTCGTATGGAACTACAGAAGCGTTCTAGTCACAGACAGTGAACTGAAGTTCTTACCCTGTTCCACTGAACTGATCTCTTACTGCTTAAAATTCTTGTCTGTCTTAACTCTTTGGAAAAATATTTACATCACCAATTGGAAAGTATTTTCTATCAATACCACACATCACAATTTCTAAAAAAATAGGAAAAAACTAGAAAACTTCTTAATTACTTAAGAACTTAATCACTACAAACCAAAATGAAAATGTGGCTTTTTATTTTTTCTCTTAAGAATGGTTTGGAACACCTTTACCTGGACATACAGCATACTCACCGATAAACAAGTGGAAAGTGAGACATGGTGAAACTGTATTCAGTGTGATTTAAAACTAGCCAGGGGCTCAGAAACCCCCCAAAATATGGGTAGAGCACAGGAAGACAGGAGGGTAAGAAAGAAAGAGAGGAAAAGAATGGGAAGTAAATTATAAATTTCTGAATTTCGCAGAGGAAGCAACAGATGGCTATCCATGCAGATTATTCTCATTGCAAGTAACAGCTCCAAGCCATATAAAGCCAGGAACTTTGAATCACATCTAAGGGGCACCATAATTTCTTGCCTGAGAAAGTATCTCTACTCTTGGTAATGCCACAACATTAATAAAAAGCTATTTATCTGATTTTTCTATAACTCCGTTCCAAGCTACAAGAAAAATCTTAATGACTAAATTACAAACTCACTAGTAAAACAGCAGTTAAAGACCACATATCAACACCAAATCTCTTCAAAGAGCAGCATAAAAAGGAATTTCACACAGCTTACAGCTCATTTATGTGACCAACTCCACACGCAGACAAGCTTCCTGCACTTAATGCAGGCCATAGATTACCCTTCCAATTCAGAAACCAAACAGCTGCACTTACAAAGCACTTCATACAGCATACTAGCAGGGCGTACTAACACAGCTAAAGCACTTCAGTGTGGATTTGTGGCCATGGAGACAGAGAAAACTCCCCTCCAAAAGTCATCGGTACCGTTAGATTTGTAGTCACCAGCTGAAGACAATAAACATCATAGTTTTCTGAAACTGAGATGTAATTTGATAATTAGCAAATTCTTTCCTGATTTGCTCATATGAACCACTTCTAATAACTAAGTTAAATGCAGCAGATACAATGCCATTAGCTTCTTGGCCAAAAACAAAAAAGAAACATTATCAGCAAAGTTAAAAGTTACATGCAGTACCTTAAAACTTGCTGAAATATGATAGTACATTTTTTTAATGAAGGGTTTATATATTCAGTCAACAAATAAATACAAGTTGTAAATTAGATTATTACCCACCTATTTTTGAAAAAGCTAGGAAACAAACTTTAATTCTGTTTTCATTGCAATCTGTGGAAACTGTCCTTCAAGACTCCAGGGTTATTTGGGGGGGCAACAGTTCACAGTATAATCAATTCATGATTCATTCACCAAGGTTCTGACCACTCCAAAAATTTTGAAGGTATTTTTCCCTTTGGACATAACATTTATTGCTAACCAAGTTCCATTTCATGATGGTTATTAAAAAGACCATAAGTATATTAGTGTAAATACCCGCTAAACCTACTAGTATAAACACCCACTTCTCTAAAACAGCAATGACTGTTTCATTCCTACCACAGAGTTGGACTGAAAGTTATTTGCCAGACTTTTAACTTCTCCATACAGTCCATTATGCTGCTGAGATAGAAGCTGAATGTCACCTCAGCAAGATACATGCAAAAACTTGCTTATGAAGTTGCAAGAGAGAAATTTAAATGGGACTGCAGTGGATTTCCAGGCTGTTACTTGAAAATGGCACACAATTAACAGATTTTTAAAGTTTAAAAAAAATTTTAAAGACTTTAAAAAAAAATAAAAAGACTCACAACTGAAACAAGCAGTTCAAACTGGATATAGGGAAAAACTTCTTCCTCATTAAGACAGTCAAGTGGTAGAATGAACAGTTTGCCCAGTATCTGTCCTTGCAGGTTTTTAAGGCCCAACTGAAGCAAGCCCAGAGCAACCTGGTCTCAACTAACAGCTGACCCCAGTGGAAGGTTGGACTGGAGACATTCTCAGGTTCCATCCAACCTGAACTACTTTATGATCTTTTATTGCAAAAATTGCTAATGAATGATAGCATAGCGGTAATTTGGTGCACTGCAAATGGCCAGTTGTTAATCCTCAGAAACAGAAGACAGTAGCTGGCTACTGATAAGAAGTAAGTGCCAGTGCACAGCAAGAAATTTACAGAAGACTGCTAGATCTTGAATCTTTGGAAAATGAACGGAGACCATCAGAAAACTAGGAACAAATATCATCTCTATACCTATATATGCACATCATGACATTTTTAGGGCTTCTCAGTTTTTTCATCCATAGACTCAAACATCAGTGTTCCCTATACCAGAAGAGACATCAAAATCATGACTCTAAAGACAGATGGGAGAAACCTATTTCTTCTCAATTCAGTCCCTAGCACTTACACAGCATCTGTAGAGAGGCAAAAAAAAAAAAAGATATTGCTTCACATATATTTATCCTGTATGAAAATGCACATGCAGCAAGCACTGAGGAACACCAAAAATTCACTTTATCTTTTCTAAACACACTCTGCCTCATCCCTGTCTTCCTTTTCAGATTCTCTAACTGCATGCCAGATATGCTGAAGTAATGATTCATCACAAGCTAACCCCCCATCCTTCATACGGCATTGTGGATCCAATACACTAAGTCAAATGACAGGCAATAAATCTCATCTGCATACAGTATCACTGCACATACTTGTCTTCAGTTATATCTATGTCTACACACTGCAACACTGTGTCACAAGTTCTCTGCTCTAAACCTTCTGTGTACAAACTCTGCTTTTTATAAGGATGTATAACTATAACATTCTGCAATAGACACAGTAACAGCTACAATTAATGCAACATAAAGATGGACATATTTAGACAAACACATCCAACCTTCAACTATTCTGCAATCACATGTCAGAGGAATACATATTCCGAATCAACAGCATGTAAGGAATTTAGCTGGCGACTGTGTTCTCATAACTACCACTCTTAAAAATTGTGCTTTAAAACATTTTCATTTCAGAAAAAAGGATCAGTAGAGACTGCTATGCCAAGAGGCCTGTTCGTGACAACAGAGGTCAAAGTCATATCAAATTACATGACATCTCAGACATTTTTCAGCACTAACAAAGAGGATAGAATGTTGTAGGCACATAACAGTTTCACATCTGCTGGGATAAACATACTTACTGCCCCCACTCTACCAAAATAATATCCAGCTCAATTTTTAAGCCATTAAGATCTCCCTTGAAATGTCTGACAGCTAGCAAATAAAAAAATTCCCTTTGGCTAGCTTTTAAAGTTACAGGAAGTAACTGGATAATAAATCATAATAAAAACCTATACTTAACAAGCATTATTTCAAAAGTAAAGTAAGAGACCAGTCTGAACAAAGTCATTGATGAAGGAGGAACCTGTACTTTAGCTAAAGTACATTTTAGGTACTCACATCGAAAAAAGTTAGGAATTCAAGGTAGGTATTATGTGTATATTAATCACTAAATTGCATCTGACTTCACATGGTAGTGATTTCCATTTGACTAATTGGGAAGTGTAGAGGAGATGATGAGTTACAAGCTGCACTGGAAACCTTAAAGAGGAGTGGAAGTAAACTTAATTGAATTTAGAATTCCTCCATACCAGGGCCTTAGAGGCCACTTAAAACTTTTCCTGCCAGAATGCAAAATGCCCACTGTTGCCTTTAACTCATTTAAAAACCATACACATGTATTTTGGTAAAAGAAATGTGTCTTTGACATAATTCTTCTGTGTAAAGCCATTCCACACTTCTTAAACATTAAGAAAAGCAGGGCTTCTTGCCTTGACAAATTTTCCTATTGTACTGAGAGGATAACTGAGGCAGAAGGTACAATTAATTTCCTCCTGTTTTAAGAGCTAATTACTCTGCAAGGTTCATTACTCCCAGTTGTATTTTGCATTATAAATTAAAATTTGATCCATATTTGATACATAAGAATCTATTAAAAGGACTTAACATATCACAGAATCACAGAATGGTAGGGGTTGGAAGGAACCTCTGGAGATCATCTTGTCCAACCCCCCTTCTTGAGCAGGTACACCTAGAACAGGGGGCACAGGAACGCATCCAGGCGGGTTTTGAATGTCTCCAGGGAAGGAGAATCCACAACCTCCCTGGGAAGCCTCTTCCAGTGTGCTCTCACCCTCAAACTAAACAAATTTTTCCTCATATTCAGGTGCAACTTCCTGTGTCCCAACATGTGCCCATTGCTCCTGTCATTGGGCACCACTGAAAAGAGTCTGGCCCCATCCTCCTGACACCCACCCTTCAGATATTTATAGGTATTGATGAGATCCCCCCTCAGGCTTCTCTTCTCCAGGCTGAACAAACCCAGGTCTCTCAGCCTCTCCTCATAAGAGAGATGCTCCAGTCCCCTGGTCATCTTGGTAGCTCTCCACTGGACTCTCTCCAGTAGTTCCCTGTCTTCCTTGAACTGGGGAGTCCAAAGCTGGACACAGTACTCCAGGTGTGTCCTCACTAGGGCAGAGTAGAGGGGGAGGATAACCTCCCTCCACCTGCTGGCCACAATCCTTCTAATGCACCCCAGGATACCGTTGGCCTTCTTGGCCACAAGGGCACATTGCTGGCTCATGGCCAACTGGCTGCCCACCAGCACTCCCAGGTCCTCCTCATCTAACCCACACTTCCTTAACTTGTCTGTGAGGGTATTATGCGAGACAGTGTTGAACGCCTTGCTGAAGTCAAGGTAAACAACATCCACTGCTCTCCCTTCATCTAACCAGCCAGCCATTGCTGATGATATGAAGCTGACCTATTATTTACAGTGCATTTTCAGATGTGAACAATGTTGAAGTGTCAAGCTGCATGGAAACTCAAAGGTCATTTAACTAGCCTTAGCTATATTATTGCTTTTTTTTTTTTTTTTTTAAAAAAAAAAAGGCTGTAGCTGGAATTAATGGAGAAATTGTTCAATATATTTTAATAAGAAAATTGTATTTTGTGTTAATTATTTTGGTTTAGATTAACGCTATATGCCTGTAATTTGTTGTTGGCTGCTAGATAAACTCAGCTTGTTAGTTAAGGCCATACAGGAGAATTACTTCATTTCACTTGTAGTAAACAACTCAGACAATGTACTTCTAGGACATTATACATAAACAAAAGGCAATAGTCTTAGAAAAGGAAAATTAATTCCATGATATAAGATCCATACCAGTTAAAGTCATCCCAAATGAGGATTCAATTCCAAGACGTTCTGACAAATGCATACAATCAAAGTAACTGAAAAAGATTACGGTTTGTTGCAAACAAGCCCTAGTCTCAGCCTGAGCCTGCAGGTGGACTAGAATTACCATAAAACTGTACTGATGTCTTCTCATCTTTAAAAAAACCTGTTAAAACTATTTCAGTAGAACATTATACACCATATGAAATCCCCCTATTAAGTCAGGATGAAGAAAAGTTTATTGAATGAGTATATAAATTCCAGATTATGACACTGAACTATCACTGCACAAGTTAACTAAGCAAAATGAACCAAGTGCTCATTTGACCATCAACAACTTGTTGGCTAGGAAAAAAAAAGAAAAAAACAATATGAAAATCATGGAAGATAGTAATGAAGAAATAGCCAAAGTAAAATTTATTGTTGTAGGATTTGATGATCTAGATTCATTACTGAGTGCACCCTCAGTAAGTTTGCAGATGACACCAAGTTGGGCGGGAGTGGCGATCACCTTGAGGGTAGGAAGGCTCTACGGGGGATCTGGACAGGCTGGATCGATGGACCGAGGTCAGTTGTATGGGGTTCAACAAGGCCAAGTGCCAGGTCCTGCACTTGGGTCACAACAAACCCATGCAGTGCTACAGGCTTGGGGAGGAGTGGCTGGGGAGCTGCCTGGCGGAGGACCTGGGGGTGCTGGCTGACAGCCGGCTGAACATGAGCCAGCAGTGAGCCCAGGTGGCCAAGGCAGCCAGCAGCACCCTGGCTTGTATCACGAATAGTGTGGCCAGCAGGAGCAGGGAGGTGATTGTGTCCCTGTACTCGGCTCTGGTGAGGCCACACCTCGAGTACTGTGTTCAGTTTTGGGCCCCTCAGTACAAGTAGGACATCAAGTTGCTGGAGCGTGTCCAGAGAAGGGCAACAAAGTGCATGAAGGGTCTGGGGAAAAAGTCTTATGAGGAGCACCTGAGGGAACGGGAGTAGTTAAAGTCTGGAGAAAAGAAGGCTGAGAGGAGACCTTACCACTCTGTACAACTACCTGAAAGGAGGTTGTAGCAAGGTGGGTGTCCATCTCTTCTCCCACATAACAAGTGATAGGACAAGACAAAATTGCCTCAGTGGTTGCCAAACATTGGAACAGACTGCCCAGGAAAGTGGTTGAGTCTCTGTCCCTGGAGCTGTTTAAGATGTATAAACCTGACACTTAGGGACATGGCTTAGTGGTGGTCATGATTTAGTGGTGGACTTGGCAGTGTTAGGCTTACAGTTGGATTCAATCTTACGGGTCTTTTTCCAACCTAAATGATTCTATCATTAAGCAATCCACATATACACATCTCCCTGACGTGCCCCAAGAAAGCTCACGACAGATGGGGGAGACACATGGTAGGGGGCAGATGCCTGTTTGAGTACTAGCTGCTTTTTTACTTGGTAAATGATGTGATAAGTTTGCCAGACAGATATAATCTTTCTTAATTTTCAACTGTTCTGACTGACTTTTCTTCTAGAAGCCAGAAAAAAAATGTGTGCTGGCCCAAACTGTATTTGAACATATAAAGCATATAGTTTTAGGATCTTGCATTTATTTCATTAAGGTCTGTTAGAAGACATAGTTCTACATATTTATCAACCCCAAATGCCAACACACTTCTGAAAGAAGTTCCCTGGTAACGTCTTCCTGCATAAGGACAGGTATATTCATTCTGGTAAAATATTAATCACAGTTACATGTTTTCAGTTTTAGGTTTGGTTTGGTTTTTGGATTTTTTTTTTTTCAAAACCCTTTATTCACCTTATTCTCCTTCAGAAGATATCTAATAATTTCTTCTGTATGAGGTAAGTGAAATTCAAACTCTAAGTCATTAATGCAATAATGTCATTAAAAAAGACATCTGGGTCTCCTTCAGCAAAAATCACAGGCGTGCTGCATTCCTGACTGCCTCATATGCACAGCCAAAATGGTAATAAAGATTTAACACCACTTTTGTCTCCCTTAGGAAACACTACTTTTGATTCCCTGGCATGCCTGTAGTCATATCCATCTGTTAGGATGGCTTCATGCCCACTTAAAAACTGGCATGCCAATTTAATAAGGACATAGGTGTCATCTGAACACAGATTTAGAGCAAAGCCTTAAAAACAAAATCAGTGAACAACATTCTTTCAACAAGAAGACACTTCTGATGGTAGTCAGTGCTCTATTAAAGTGCCATGCTTCTTCACAAAGGACATCTGTTCACAACTGCAGGCACCTTTCTATTAAAAGTCTTCCCTCTTCATTTTTTGCCATTTAGCTGTTTGTTGAAATCCCAAAAGTCATGAATATTAAATTGTATATATTTTATTCATTATTAAATATCAAATCAAATTTCACAGTTTAGATAAATGTATAAAGAGGGGAGGTGCCATAGGTCACCTACAGACCCCAAGAGCACTGAAAAATGCAAATTCTTTTTGTTTCCTGGAATCGAGTACTAACATAGGAAGGAGAAACACAGTGGATGATCCTGTGAAGCTAGCACACAACACTGTAGCTCACCATTCAAAGCAAATGTCAACAAGTATGGTTAGATACAGAACAGGTACAGCATTAATGGTCACAGTACACCACAGTGACCAAACACAACACTGCAGAATACATCCACTTCCCCACTTCAAGGTGTATGTTCAAGTTTCTCCACTCCTCACGGGAGCTGAGTAATGCCATGTATTCAAAGGCAGTCAGAGCAACATCTAACACTATCATTGCTGTAGCCAAAACAACACTTCAAGTGTTCAGTGCCTTTTCCAGCTTGCATTCATTATAGTCTGCCAGCCTGCCATGAACGCTTGTCAGCATATCCTCTCTGGCAGATTTAAAAGTTTGCCTTGTGTTTGGATTATAGAATATTGATGAATTCCAACTCACACGTTTCCACATTTCATTTAACTGACACAAAAAATTTTGCTAAAGTAACAGCTTCATATCAACTTCTGTAATATGTCTTTGTTCTCTCTTTTCTACTTGAAGTAGCTGTAAACAGAGGTTTTTACACGTGCATATAGAATTTAATTGTTAAAACTAGTTCACCTACCTTGATTTAGATTTCCCTCCATATATCAAGCTTTTTATAAAAACACAATAAAAAATGCTGCCATAATTGAGTCAAGTCTAACAAAAAGTTCCTAGTAGCAGCATGAAGCATGTCACCTTCTCCTCCATGAACGGAATCACAGAAGACAATAATGGCTTTAATCTACATGTGTGATAAATACCTACAGATATGTATATGGCATCCTTATCCATATCAAAATATTGCAGGAATGGAACTGGCAAAAAATGAATACAGGATTTGAAGTGATGCTTTAACGGTAATTAATCCCTAGAAACACTACTGCACAGTACAAAAGGAGGAAGGATGAAAACCCCTACTACTCCGAGTGTGTTTCTTAAATGAATCTTTTCAGAGTTAAGTACAAAATTCAAGAATGAATCCACAGAAGTGTTTTTGTGTTTCAGTACAGAATCATTTTAAAGGAATTTATGAACAGTGAGAATTTTCATTTTTTCCCAATAGCTAAAAATGGGAGAGTCAAAAGCATTAACAATCCCCAATGTTCAAATGTTTTAAGATGTTAAGAAGTTTTGTCGAAAACAGTGCAGGAAACCAATCACAGAAAATGAAAAACAAAACTTTGGCTTAAGAACTCATATCATTAGAAACACAACCTATTTAAAATAATTAAAATCAATACCTATACCTTAATTCCGGTAACAATTATTAAACTGAAAGATGCTTAATCAGAAATTAGTGTTCCTTCTACTTTTTTTCCAACTTTTTCCTTAACAGTACTGATGCTAAAACAATACACTTTTTCCTCAGTCTTTAACTGGATTACATAGAAGAGAGAACACAGACTTGATGATTATACGCCACCATTTTAACTCTAACATTTTTCTTAGTTGACCCTGACTTGCACATATCTGAAACTACAACATGGACTTACACTGTATCTTTAAGAAAAAAAAAATTCAACGATATATATTTCTCATGAAATATAGGCATTATACAACACAAATTTGCATTTTCTGTCAGATCATAGCCCAGAAAACAAATTCAAACCTTTAGAAAGAAGAATTCCAAAGAACACAAAAGTACAAGCCATTCTCTTCCTATTTTTTCAGACAGAAAAGTTCATTAAGGAGTCTAGCAGAACAATATTAGATTGTACAAAAACATTACCAAACCCATTTGCATTCACGTCATGCCATATTACACATGCTATATTACAGTTCACCTATTTTACTGATTTTTGCTTAAAATTATTATGGTACTTAAGATCAAAATCTAATTGAAAAGAGGCCACAGTTTAACCTATATATAATTAATAACACACACACACAATATTCATAGCACAGTACCAACCTATGGACAGTTTTCCTCAGCTGCACCTCAAAAATTTAGGACATATTTATATGTGCATTACTTATTAAGGAATAAATCTCAGATGAGTTAAATCTTTGCTTTTCTAGATCACCAACACATGAACTATCAATACTTTTCAAGCAGTGAAATAAAAGAATCAGAATATTTCACAGGTAAAACTCAGCAATGTACACATGAATGTTAGGAAGCCAGTCTAATTATGGGTGTGTGCAAGTACCTATCTTGTTTAAACAACAGTACAATAGAAAGAGTTCTTCAGTTAGGAAAAAAAAGATTACTACACTCTCAGCATTTCTTCTGGCATCTGGCAAATTAACCCCTACTGCTAACATATGTCTCTTGCTGCTGTTCTTCCAAAATCAGCAAGTGGTTTGCATATGCTGAACATGCAGTACCTATGTCTACAGCCACAGTGAGCAGAGGACCTGGATTTCAAGCCAGGAGGCTGAAACTCTATTCCCATCCTTGCCAGTGACCATCTGTGTGACCTACTTAGAGTTTATATTCTCTGGAGTAGATCTCATAGTGTTCTGCTACAACACAAGCTTCCCATCAGGAGTGGACCTCTGAAGAATACAAAGTCAAAAGCAGCAGTGTGAATACACATTTTATTATATGTTCAAGCATTTTGTATTCATTTCGCACCAATAAAAACCAATTCGCCCAAGGCTAAGTAATTTACAAATTTCAACATAATGTCCATTAATATTCCGTGGTCATCTTAGAATGAAAATCTAGCTCCAAACACCACAAGCTCAGAAACACTAACTACAATAAGAATTGCATGCAGTTTGTCAACAGCTGTGTCTTAATCTGGTGATCTCTCAAAAAACAGAGAGATGGTCAGGGAATTTTGGCAATAGGTTTCCTAAAAAAACAGTGATGCATCAAGAGTAGCTTTACATAAAAATGAAGTAATTCTAGCGAAGTTTTTCTTTGGCACGTCCAATAGGGAATTTGACAAGAGGGAGAAAATAATCCATTACATCTCAGTACACAAAGGGAAAGACAGGAGACGGTTTCTTAGATCATGAATGAGACTCTGAAAACCATTTAGGGTGCTTAATCAGGACAAGACAACCATTTCTTTCCCTCTGGTATTTTTAAATAATGAATAACTGAGTGATGTAAAAGGAAAACGCCAAAAATTAAGTTTAAGAAGATTTCTTCTCCTCTGATCAAGGATATAATATTCTGAAGACAAAACTGAATAAATGTCTGTGCATTTGCTCCCACATCCTGTAAGAATGTTCCTAAACATTACAGTGAAAGTGCACAAGCAGTTGAAAGTGCTCCTACATTCAGCCACTCTAACACCTGAACCGCCATAACCCCTCTAAGCTGTATTATAGTTACAGAGTGGGAACAAGAAATCAATGCCTCAGCAAAAAAAAAAAAATCTGTCAATGTAATTTGAAGGTTTGTAAAAGTACTGTAGCACTGTGAGGCTTCTGAAGATCAATTACAGTAGCACTCAACAGAACTGGGCACCCTACCTGACAAAAACCAGGACAGTCTACACTGAAAACTATTGAATGCCTGGGAATACGTACCAATAAATTCAGCTTAACCTCAAGGCTTCCAACTTCAGGCTCATGTGTGACTTACTAAATAAAAACAAATTTCACAGGTTTATTTATTTATTTATTTGAGAATACATCTTCATATTTTCAGAATTCTACTTCCTCAGAAAATGCTGTGAACATCAATGAGTAAAGGAAAAGAAATACCAATATATGAAATCCAATTAAATTATAAAGACAGTCCATTGGGAATAGAAGTAAATGAACTGAACTGGAACTGTAATGAACTACATGGAAAGAAACTGGAGGAAAAATGTATAATCTGAAATACACACAAATTAAGATGACTTCATTGCAATTAGCAATGTAGTTAAATATATTCCATACTCATGGCAGAAAAAATACGACCTGTTCTAGATAAATGTGAACTTTAGTTAATGATACTGTTGGCAATCTTACCTTAATTATCATGCTGCATCCTATTTTGTGATACACTATACATGCTTTCATTCTTGTAAATTACCTTCCACCTCATTGCTTAGAGTAATGAATTAGGCATTGTCTACACCCTGCAAACACAGTTGGTTCTCTACCTGATTAATTGTAGAACCAATTGTATTTCCTGTAGAACAGTAAAAGTGTCTTTAGAATTTTCTATTTTAAACCACAGCACTCTACCAGAAAAAGGACTTTTTTGCTACTTACTCTGCACAATATTACAACAGCACAGTACAGAAACTTTTTCATACTACTATAATGTCAGAGATACTTAATTTTGAATTGGTCTTTCCACATTCTTCGGTGCCTGCATTTAAAATACTTTGTGGACTTTCCCCTATGGTAATTACAACTTGAAGGTTAAATCCAAGTTATATGAAAACAAAACAGATATTCAAATAATCATAAAGTATCAGTTAGATACAACACACCCGACAACTATCCCAGGGCTGATTTTCTACCATAGCAATGTTGGGGCAGGTTATGGGAAAGTTATGAAGATCATCACCAGAAAGAGGAACTCTATGATTAAATGCCCTAACAGATACCTGGGTAACACTGCTGAGGCAACAGTAACATTGTTAGCAGACCTTACTAAGTGTCATAGGAATGAAAAGTTCCTCATGGAATGGTCTCATGAAAAGGAAAATACACTTGCAAAAGTCTGTTTAACCCTGACTGTGTTGTACTGAGGATGGTCAAAAGGTATGCCTGCTGCCCCACCCCCAAGCAAAAGAAGGGAGGTTGTCAGGTTCAGGTATGTATAAATTTTAGGCTCTACAACAAGTTAGAAGCAGTTTTATTCTGTTTTCAAACTACTTCATCAAAATACTGCAGAGCAAAATCTCTAATATTCTATGGTTAGCAATATCTACTGCTAAAACTGTCATGACAAAGCTAAAACAAACTGGGCATGTTTTAGCTTTATTTTAAAATTACATCCACTTGATTTCTCTATTTTGGGAAACTGCTTCTTCAGAGGACTGTCTCTTATTTACACTTATAACTAAAAAAAGATAAATCTATTTCCCCTGGCTCATCTAACAACAACAGCATCTAACTATTAATATATAATTAGGTACCAAGTATTACAGTAAAAATATTTTAAGGTAGACCTTGCGTATGGAATCACCATAAGCATATAAACAAGCTGTTGATTTGTACATATTATCAAATGCATACACTTTAACTGTCAATTACCAATGCAAGTTTGGATCACAATGACCTATTCAGACATTCAGACAGGACCCAGTGTAAAGCAGCTAAGCTGGCAAACGGTTTAAGTATTATATGCTGCCTTTATGGCTTTACCTCATTGTTTCACTGTCAACTGTTTGATATGAGAAAAAAAACCAGCACAGGGAGGTTTTGGACTTTTTTGGTTTTTTAAATTTATGAATTTAAGACTAAATGAATCCACTAACTACCTGTCTGGAAAAATGAAAATGTATTTATTATCTGGCCAGTATACAAAAAGCACCATTTTTTGTTTTTATAAAACCTCCTCAGAATCTGAAATCCTCTTAGCAAAATTTCTTATACATTATTACCTTAAAAATATACAAACAGAAAATATATACCCTTTTTATAATTCACAACACATTCTGAGGTAGACATTTTCCCCTATATACCAGGTATATATTAAAGGCATCAGACAAGCTACATTTACAAGCAAACAGCAATCCATTATTATTATTTATCTGCAAGCAATAAAAGCTTTACAGAACATTTTGGATTAACAGAACCTAGCTAAAGCAAAGGCCTGTTAAATACACGAAATGAGAACCACACTAGGCACTCTTTTCTCCTTTGGAGCATACATTGATATGGAAGAACAGAGCAGTGGGATGTACACTAAAAGGATTAAGATGCAAGTCAATAGAACTGTGAAGCACACAGGTTGTTGTATGCTCAATTATTTTCCTTCTGGATCTTTATTAGGGCTTTATTCTTTACTATACAAGCACAGGATCTGTTGTCCTGACCAACACTCCTGATATATGAACCAATAACAAACACATTTCAAAGAGACAAGTTTCTTTAAAGAAAAATTATTGAACCATTGTTATTCCACAGCAGTGCCTACTCTTATTCTCTGTCTTCTAAAATTCTGAGACAGAACGATAGAAAGTTGAGTTTTTCTTCCAGAAAAATAGTATTTGACTGGAGACTAACTTATCACACTAAAAGCATAAAAGTTAGCAAAAGGCAGATTAAAAAAAGTAAAATCCTCAGTACTATTAGAACTAGAATTACCCTGTTGTTTTAAGTCTCTAACTGTTCTTGCTGACAGCAAAGCAGTGGGTTTACCAGAGATGAACCAAAACTTTCATAACCTGAGTCTAGGCTGGTCTCTTATATACCTACACGTTGCATAGAAGATCATTACTAATGCACACTTATACAAAAAAAAAACCCAACAAACTCTTATAGCTGACAATTAATTTCTCAGTATTAAAATACAGCCAAGGCAACTGACTGAATTCTAGTAAGATCAAGAGTTCAAGAGAGTGTCTTACTTTAACCTAAGTCTTTCAGCTTAGGGAAAGGATGTTTTCCCTTGTGGCTACTCGCCACAAGAAGCAAAGACAATACTAAGACTGGCACTTCTGATCTTGGAAGCAGCAGCAGTAAAAGCAACTGGTAACGCAATGACATATCAGACCATATTTTTAAAATAAGGATACAGTAAACGACTGGAAAAAAATGCAAATACAGAATTAGATCTGTTTGAAAATCAGCTAGTTGGATCTGCTCTTAATAGCTTGTGTCCTGGTTTCAGCTGGCGTAAAGTTAAATTTCTTCATAGTAGCTAGCATGAGACTATGTTTTGGATTTTTGCTGGCAACAGTGGTGATAATGTGGAGATGTTTTAGTTGTTGCTAAGTAGCACTTACACTGGTCAAGGACTTTTTCAGCTCCCTGTGCTCTGCCGGGTGCACAAGAAGCTGGGAGGGGACACAGCCAGGACAGCTGACCCCAACTGACCCAAAGGGATATTCCATACCATACGGCGTCAGGCTCAGTATATAAAGCTGGGGAAGAAGAAGGAAGGGGGGACATTTTGGAGTAATGGCGTTTGTCTTCCCAAGTAACCATTATGCGTGATGGAGCCCTGCTTTCCTGGAGATGGCTGAACACCTGCCTGCCCATGGGAAGGAGTGAATGAATTCCCTGTTTTGCTTTGCTTCCGCGTGCAGTTTCTGCTTTACCTGTTAAACTGTCTTTATCTCAACCCATGAGTTGCCTCACTTTTACTCTTCCAATTCTCTCCCCCATCCCATGAGGGGGGAGTGAGCGAGCGGCTGCGTGGTGCTTGGTTGCTGACTGGGGCTAAACCACAACAGCTTGGATCAATGTCTGCAGATACCCAACCTATAGCTCCTTAAGTTCCACTAATTTGAACGAGCTGGAGTCTTACACGTAGTTTAAAAAAAATCGCATCTGATGACCATGAAATCATTAACATAAACATAGGTTAAAATACTATCTATTTTTATCTAAACAATAAAAACAACTACATTATTTTCTTGACTTTGTCCAGGAGATTTATAATGGCCTCAAGACACAACAGATAGGCAATTATTGTTATAGCTTACAATATAAATTTCCATCTCAATGTAAGTCTTGAAATGAAGTTGAAATTTTATCTGTCCTAGCTAGGTAGAACTACATCACCGTTCTGGCAACGCAGAAGGATGAGATGAGCGGAGCCATCCTCTCTTGCTCTGCTCATGCTCAGTACTATTTGCTACCACTGTTGTACTGTCAAGTCCCTAGAGTCATTACCTATAAATTGTCAGAAACTGAAATTCTGATGAAATGGTCATCCGAGTAGCTCGTGTGCCTGCCAAAGTTCTGGAGGTCTTCCACACAGCAGTAAGATGCTGAGAGAAGCAAGACACCCAGTCCACAAGAGTGGAGACAGAACACATGTCAGTGAAGATTAAGTCAACCATGTAAAACTGGGCTTCTCTGATAGGACTCCTTCAGCAAAAATTCCCTTTTTGTGATAATATGAAAGAAACCTAAGCACACGGCTGATAAAAACATTTCAGTACCACTTATCACTCCTGTTCTGAGAGTAAAGAAGGCCACTAATTTCTGGTAAAGATTAAGAAACATCATAATTCCTATAAATGGAGATTCTGCACTACAGCACAAACAGCCTTTTTTTTCTCTGCCCGGGCAGAGGCCTTATGTAAGTTGTGTTCACAAGGTTTCACTTCATGTTCCTATTTCACTATAGAGCTTACAAGTGAGTTGAAAGGATGTATATATAATTCCACCCCTCTAATCATTACATCATAGGAAAAAGACACAGAACTTCCTCTGAGACCCACCTGTTCTTTGTTGTGGGCTAGCAATCACGCTCTGCACAATAAACATCTTGTAGAAAGAGGTAAATCCTCTCCAGAAGTCAGACTTCTGGCAATCACACCCTCTCAGTATTAGTTTTACTCAATTTCAAACATGAATAGCACAAAACATAAATCAGTCAACATCTTCACACCTAATTATTTTAAGCCTTAAAGGCATTTTATATTTACCTTGTTTTTTAAAAAGGTTGCTGTGGACGATTTCCTTCATGGACTGCACCTTCTGCTTCTGTAGTTTCACTGGTGGAATGCAAGTGTAAAATTCATATAGTAGTTGGCTGCATGTAAAGAAAATGTGTTAATAAAGACAGAAAGAGCAAAAGACCATATATTTCTAAACATCTATTTCTTTTTAAGACTTATTTACCATATCACAAACATTGAGAGGAAATCAGTAGTAGGTTAGAAAGAAAACTTTCAAGTGAAACAATATGAGGATGAACTAAATTTTAGCCATGTTAATGAATGTTTATTACTTTCCATTGTTTTCAACAGAATAAAGATGTTTTTCTGTGTGGTGGAGGCAATTTATCTTTGGCTTACAAATAAAGATACTTATTTCAAACTACTAAAATCAGATTTCATTTTCTGTAATAGGGCTTATTCTGGGGGTAGGGTAGGAGGAATTGAAAAAAACACAAAAGATTGTTCCATTTGCTCATTTTATTCACCAAGTTACTGCTTAAGTATTGAGCCTCCATAATGAATTCCGATGTTATGTAAGTCAGACGAGAATTCCCTGTTAAAAATGTATGCCCAGAGTTCCACCACTATCTTGATCAGCACAAATGGGCATAGCTTTGTTGGCTTAAACCGATGAATAATAATTTCTTGTTTACAGCAGTGTTACATTGTATACACCACATGACACATCTACTAGATGTTCAAAAGCAGCTCACCTCAGTAACTTGGCATCAAAGACCATCTCAACATCATGAAGAACTGATGGTATGTACTTCAAGGCAGCAACCTGTATTGACACACAGATTGTGTTAATGTTGTCTTTTTATCTGCATGTACAGCATACAAACAATAGAGAGCGCACCACTGAAACAAAGGCACACAAAACAAACAACGATAAATTTGGACTTCTTTCCACAGACTGAAATATTACATCACATTTGCGTATTAATTTCACCCCAGAGCGCTAGTCAAAAAAGGGCTCTTATGCCAAGGATATGCAGAGGAACTTAAATACAATAGTACCAAGTGGATCATAATCTTGTTGTAGACCACTGGAACTGCTAAGACCATCTTTGTAGATCATAATCTCTTTGTAGACCCCTAACAGTGTCTTTATGATGCAAATATGTAAACCAAGGACTGATCAAAGCACGAACTCTTTGATCATATTTTGTACCGATTCCATCCCAAAAATGTGTCATGCAGGAGGCAGAAGTCAGGATACCAGTCATCTATCCACCCCAAAGCTACATTTTGTGGAATAGATGAAATGGAGGATCATCCCCCTAACCAATCATCTACAGTTAAGTTATCTGATGGCTAATCTTATCCTATTTATTTCTGAGGTATATTTTGACTCTGTAGTGGAATAATCAAACCTTAAACGATGACAAGGGTCAGAAAAAGATGCACATTACTATTCTTACACGGACAAGAATACTTAAGCAGGTAATTTTCAGGTTCAAAATCATCACTAACATTTAAGGCAATTTAGTCATCTGTGAAGACTAACTTGCAGTACTCTGTGTCATAATGGTCCTTTGTGGGTTGAAAGTATTTAGCCTCTATAACACCTTTCGACAGGAAGCATAGTGAAAAATCTTGCAATAAAAAGAAAAAATGTTAAACATATTTAACATTTGCTGGGCCATCATCCACTCATTTCTCTACTTATGCTTTAGATAAAAAGCTGCCTGCAATGATTTTTATACTCACAAAATGACCTGTAACTTATCTTCCTACTAACAGGCTTGTATTTCTCAAATGCTTTACATATCCAAAAGGATATGCCATGCATCTTGGCCAAGAGCTGTAATAAATTCCAAGCGAAAAAACAGACTCTGCAGTTTTAAAAGTATTTTTGGTGAAGTGCTACATAATTTGTCAGAAAAGAGGACCTGGCCACATTGATATAGGTCTGAAGCAGGATGTCAGTCTCTTTCTTCCCTCCTATCTTCCTATTTCAATAGGTCACCTACAGTAGGTCCTTTTCATAGAAGTTCAAATCTGCATAAAGATGCTATGCAACCACTGACTGCCAAAAGAAGCAACATCTAGGGATAGTTATTTATCTAAAACAGGTTAGCTGTTTTCTGTTCTCATTTCAGATGAAAACCAGAATGTCTTCGCGCCAAAAACATTTCTCCCTACATAAAAATCTGACCACAGAATCAATTTTTAGTAATTGTGCAAAAATTCTTAGCAAAAAGCTATAGTTCATCTCTGCTGCATTACGAACTTACGACTGAAGAGAACAGAAATAGTCATATCGATTACGTTTGCACGCTGCTATAAATCCAACCATAGGAAAGAGAATTAATTTACAGTGTTTTAGTTTGACTAACCTCTTCTTGGTCCAGACCATGAGAATTACAGAAGTAATAACAGCTTCACTTCATTGTGCAATTTTAGAGTGTAAATTTCTACTAACATTTTGCTGAAAAATAAGTTAAAGTAATGCGAAGTCTTCTATTACTGATATAGCTCTATTTTTCATAACAGGCCTGTTCCACCCATGACACATCCTAGCTTAGTGAAAAAATTAGAACAAATCCCCAGACCATACATTACACAGATGCTTACCATCTCTTCCTCAAGGTAATATAGTATATGCTACAGGACTGATTAAACACGTTATCCAATAAACGCATGCTGAAATTGCACAATTTCTTTTCCCTCAGAATAGTGGAGTTTACTGCCCACCTTGGGAACAGGAGTAACTCTTGCTTTATGTCACTTGTTTATAGGGGCTGTAACACAACAGTAAAGATCACTCCATTTTACACTGGCAAAGCACAAAATACAAACGAATTTTAAAAAGCCCAAAGAGAAGTATGCTTCCACTAACCCCTGAAGTCTGTACATATTTTAAAGTACAATAAGGGATAAGCTGATTTAACTACAAGGAAATGTGATTTTTTAATTATGAACTACCACTACACGTCATAGGAAGGGTAAACAGACTGTAAACCTGGAATCAATAGAACACAATTCTTGACTACTTACATATCAAATTCAATATAAGGTAGTTTAAGTTACAATAAGGAAAAAACACTTATTTAAACCTACAGTAAGGTACTTATTCCAAAAATTACCAGAAAGTGTTCTACACTGCGCGCATTCAGGTAGCTTCCTGAATACTTATCCTTGCCTAGACACAGGCCTAGCATTGTTTTAAGTGAAAGCACTTCAGGTTTCACAGTTATATGCTTTCAAAATAATACGATAAAATCAGGTTGCATCTCTCATACCAGGTTTCAGAAATCACTGCTGTAAAGTGATTTGATAGTTTCTATGAAGAAACAGCAAAAGTCAATGATTTTAGCATGACAGGGCAAAAAGCTACATCTTGCTAATAAACACCCATGGCTGTATATCACAGAAGATGCTCCAGTCATTTGAATCAGGCTCAGTACTACTCCTATGTTAACTAAGCTAAATGCTTCTCTCCTGTAGAAGAAACTCAAAAGGAAGTTTGCAAGTAAAGTCCCAAAAGCCTTCTTGAATCATGATACCCAAGTCTTTGTCCTACAAAATCTTACACAACAAAAAGTTTACAGAACTACCTGGAGTCCACAAAAACTGGATGAAAGTCCTGATATTCCATGGGAATGCTACATTAACTGAGGGCTCCATCTGATACAAAGCCACACTGGTCTGGATTTTTACAAAATTGAATAAACAGGGTAAGAAATCATATCACCATATGCCTGCTAGCCTTTTAAAACAGACCAATTGTAATTTCTTGTACCACTTACATCCCTTTTCTAACTGAAGAAAAAAAACAGGTAAGCAACACAAATTATATTGGACCAGAAATAATATCTAGTTTTGTGCTCCTGTGCAGTGAACTCTAACTCAATGTGTCAATATCTATCAGAACCATATTGCATGCAGTCAACAAGTAACCGAATCTCAGCCACAAAAGATGATAAAACACCTAACATACTATTTGAATTTGTATTTCCTGAGATTTTATAACTTGGTCTCAAACAACAGGAAAGTCATTTGAACTATCATACAAAGATTAGTCTAAACACAAACTTTATGAATGAGCATTGCAGATTAAAAAAATGTTTTTACAAATATATCAACAACAAAAAGAGAATCTCCATCCTCTATTGGACCCGGAGGGCATAATTTCAACTGAAGATGAGGGCAAGGCTGAGGTACTTAAATGCCTTCTTTGCCTCAGCCCTTAACAGTCAGACCAGTTATCCCCAGGGTATTCAGCCCCCTGAGCTGGAAGGCAGCGACAGATCACAGAATAAATCCCCCATAATTCAGGAGGAAGCAGTTTACAACCTGCAGTGCCACCTGGGCACTCACAAGTCTATGGGGCCAGATGGGATTCACCCAAGAGTACTGAGGGAGCTGGCAGAGGAGCTCGCCAAGCCACTCTCCATCATTAACCAACAGTCCTGGTCAACAGGGGAGGTCCCAGACAACTGGAGGCTTGCTGATGTGACTCTGATCTACAAAAAGGGCTGGAAGGAGGATCCAGGGAACTAGAGAAACTAGAGAACCTAGAGAAACTTGTGGCTCATGGCTGGAACAGGTGTATTCTTCACTGGGTAAAAAACTGGCTGAATGGCTGAGCCCAGAGAGTTGTGGTGAACAGAGCTAAATCCAGCTGGTGGCCCGTCACAAGCGGGGTTCCCCAGAGCTCAGCATCAGGGCCAGTCTTGCTTAATATCTTTACCAATGATCTGGACGAAGGGATTGAGTGCACCCTCAGTAAGTTTGCAGATGACACCAAGTTGGGCGGGAGTGGCAATCACCTTGAGGGTAGGAAGGCTCTGCAGGGGGATCTGGACAGGCTGGATCGATGGGCTGAGGCCAATTGTATGGGGTTCAACAAGGCCAAGTGCCAGGTCCTGCACTTGGGTCACAACAACCCCATGCAACAGTACAGGCTTAGGGAACAGAACAGTGGCTAGAAAGCTGCCCGGCAGAGGAGGACAGCTGTCTGAAATCCGGCTGAACATGAGCCAGCAGTGTGTCCAGGTGGCCAAGGCATCCAGCAGCACCCTGGCTTGTATCACGAATAGTGTGGCCAGCAGGAGCAGGGCAGTGATCATGCCCCTGTACTCGGCACTGATGAGGCCGCACCTTGAATACTGTGTTCAGTTTTGGGCCCCTCAGTACAGGAAGGACATTGAGGCACTGGCGCATGTCCAGAGAAGGGCAACGAACCTGGTGAAGGGTCTGGAGAACAAGTCTTAAGAGGAGAGGTTGAGGGAACTGGGGTTGTTTACTCTGGAAAAGAGAAGGCTGAGGGGAGACCTTATCACTCTGTACAACTACCTGAAAGGAGGTTGTAGAGAGGTGGGTGTTGGTCTCTTCTCCCACGTTACTAGTGATAGAACAAGAGGAAATGGCCTGAAGCTGCATCAGGGGAGGTCTAGACTGGATGTTAGGAAAAATTTCTTCACTGAAAGAGTGTTCAGGCATTGGAACAGGCTGCCCAGAGAGGTGGTAGAGTTGTGTAGACATGGCACTTCAGGGCATGGTTTAGGAGACGTGTTAGTGTTGGGTTGATGGTTGGACTTGATGATCCTAGAGGTCTTTTCCAACCTTAATGGTTCTGTGATTTGAAATACATACTTGTCACCCCAGAGCATCAATATTTCAGATTGGTCAAGATAACAAATTTATGCACACAAATGATAAGACAATAGTTATGACGGGTGCATTAAGACATACAACATAAAATTAGAGCCTATTCAAGTATTTCTAGTGAGGTGGAGTGTAAGGAACAAGGCAACACCAACAGGAAAATGAGAACCACATCAAAACCACAATCAGCAGTGGGAGAATATTAGTATGAATGTACGGCTGAAATGACAAAGACCAGGTAAGAAGTATTTTACTTTCCAGTTACCAATTTGAAATTTTAATGTGCCGATGGTTTGAAAAGCTTTTGGTTTTCTCACTAAACGAGCAGCTGTCTACTGTTTCCTCAATAGCTATCAACATCACAGGCCTCTATACTGAAACTTTCAACGATGAAACAGCTACTCAGGAAGAGGCTTAGAATGAAGCCTATCTCGACTCAATACATCTCTATATCTCGTTAACGAAGAGTCTGCAGTATAAACTTAGACTCTCCTTTATGAGGGGTAGGAAGGTTAGAATAAAGACAATCAGAGCACAGCTTTCTTTGGCTCCCATTTAGACCTTTTAAACACCACAAAGCTATCATTTTTATTTCTATAAGCTTCCCCTGTATTAGCCAGCTTGCTTTGCTTTTTTTTTTTTTTTTTTAAATGGTAACTATCCAGGTCTTGATTGAAAAAGAAAGTATTTAGTCTGCTGCAAGGGTGTATACAGTATTTCAAACTGTCTCAATGCTGGTTTAAGATAGCTTCAGATAAATTCATTCCTTTGCAGATCTCATCCCCACATTCATACACAATCCTGAGAAGGTCAAAGGAGTGTTTAAAAGCTGTTGCCACTTCAATAAAAAGATTGTATCTTCTACTGATCTTAGCCATTATTAGCTCCTTGAAATAGGTTGGGGAAAAAACGCTATTTTTTTGAAAAGCACAAGATGAAAAACTGGAGCTATTTAAAACATTCATACAGATACCTGTGGTGGGCTAGAAACTTGTCCTAGCCCCAGTTTTACTTCAGCACTGTGTTATTCCTTGCTCTTCACACAACAAATACTATGTGAAGATACTGTACAATAGCAGCATCTGAATTTCATTTTACACCAATTCACAGTTACTGTGAAAGATGTTTGATAAAGGATAGGGCCACTAGTGGCCACGAAATATTTCAAACAGTACTCCACTGGCACTTGGTCTATTGTGCTGTCTGCCTTCCCACACATTCCCTGTTCTGCACTTGCATGAGGAGGGAAATGGGAAGGCTAGAGTTACCATTTCTCTGCAGATCTGTAGTACCAACTGAAGTACAATAACAAGTACATCCCCTGCATTCTTTTAAACTGCTAAGTTTCATTTCCAATAATTGCTTCAAATGATGCACTATGGACACAATTGAGCACTGCCCATAAGGAAGTCATAAAAGTCTCCTAGTAAGCAGTACGAGACGTTCTGCATTCTTCAGACCTTAGAGATTAATTTTTTAAGTGGGATACAGATAAACCCATGCATCGCAGAAAATAATTTCATACATATACAATATACAGCTGACTTTATTTTAACCTTTACTCCTGACCAAGCTTATTTTCTTAGTTGCCCTATTTTGCAACATTACACTAAACATATTCATGAAATTCAAGTACCCATTAGATGAAAAGAATATTCTAAGAAATCATCATTGCTCTGTTTCTTAGTCTAATTTTATCTGCCCAAGGCAACTTTGACAAGTTACTATGCCATCCCCTACTGTACACCGCAATCAAAGCATCACTGTCAGTACCTTTCCAGCCTTATTCTCTCACAAGTAACCTATGCACCTCTGTACAGTTTTAAGTTCTTAGAATCTACTACAGCACTATGGACAGGTCAAAAATGTGTGGGTAAGAATGAGAGGAGAAAGGTAGCATCTTCATACTACATTATTTTCACAGCCACAGACAATTTATTTCTATTTTTCCATGACCTTAGGAATGTGTCATATCAGGTTTCTGAAACCACGCATAGAATTGGGAGTACTACTTTCTAAAAATCAGTGCCTAAGAGCAAGCAGGATATAGCTGACATTTGCAACAGACGAGACCATCTGTAGGTCAAATGTGATGTGTCAACTGGGAGACAGAACAGTTTTTGGAAAAGAAGCCAGGGTTTGATTTGTAATTTAAGGTGGAGAGCACAAGCTTGTCCATGAAAGGGCACATGCACAGAGTACAAATCAGACATCAACAGTATGACATTATAAAAACACATAATCTGAAATTTAAAAATAATTAATCAGATTTTATTCCCCCAAAATACAGGTTGATTTACAGAGACACAAAACATATCTGCAGAAAATTATGTTTTTTCCCTGACAGTTAAGAGAAAGAAGGTACTAACACCTCCCTAATCCCCATCACGCCCAGACTCTCCATTGACCAAACCAAACTATTTGCAGGTTCTGGAAATGTATTCCCATGCTTCCAGAGTTAAAGTCTATCCTCAGCAGTACAGACTTTAGGAAAAATTATCTCTAAAAACTACAAAAATTTATCAGCAATGGCTACAGTGTAGCAACTTATAAATGAAACAGAGGTGTAACATCATCCCTGCCAAAATAAATCAGAAAAGGTTTAAATCTAGTATCTAGCAAGATCAGTGCCAACACCAGTAAGCCAGTGCAAGTTCAGAAATGACTGGTTTAAATAATCACAAGAAAAATCTGTGAAAAGTCTCTTAAAAGGAAGAATCCTTGCCCTGCATGCCCACACTCATACTAGTGAATTTCTAACATTCCCAATCTTGCCTACAAGGAGCAATCTCTTTACAGAGTAGCATCCCAGGACCTGAAAACAGGTCACTCTCCAGTTCATGCCTTCACTTTCAAACATCAGGAAATGCTTTACATGAAAGTCAGGATATCGAAATTATAACCCTAATTGTAGCAAAATTACTTTATGCAATGCTGAGGTTGAGAAGCATTCTGTCTGTATCTTTAAACAAAAGAGATAATGTCACCAATACCAGAAGATGGGGGGAAAAAGGCTCATGTGGATTTACATGTAAATTTTCAGTTTACCAACAATAAATTAACAATTCATTCTTCAGCTGTTTAGAACTTATATAAACAGTACCACAAACGAGAATACCCTTCTCAAAGCTCGGGCAGTAAAAGAAGTCATATCATCTATCCACTTCAGCCAACTTTAGAACAAGAGATTGAAAAGCTAGATTTTTAACTTTTTGTAAAGTTATAAAGCATGTAACAGATTAGGAGGTAAGATACCATTCAGAAGATAAAGCTAAATAGAAACAATAAAGTGCTTCTGGCACTGATTAGGCCATTACATATGACATGTAATTTTATAAACAATCTTTTCATGACTGAATTAATATTCCACACAAGTCTGAGTGATTGCTCTCAGTAAAAATGACTGGGAAATTGTTATTGTTGCTGACTAAAATACTGAGTTCAAGTTTAAAAAATAAAATCATTAGCAAAGACCAATAGACATTTTGGGTTTCAAAATAGTTCTTTCACTCGTCTAAAGCTAAATCTCATATGTGTTTGGACAACCAAGGGTGAAATAAGAGAATTCACATTCCGAGGCTCTGCAAACTAGTTCATTCAAACTAGTTTCAATACTAGAAAAACCCAACTACTTTAATTTTAACTTTCTTCAAGGCTCCTAAAACTTTCTTCTCTGGTATCTTCAAAGTATAATCCATTTGAACTCATTCAATTGATCCTACCAATCTATGTTCCACTTTAATTCATATCAATGATAATTTCAAATGTGACTGGTTTAAGGCTGTTTTCATATTCTGATTATTTGTCTGTTTTTCCAGCAGACTCTGTGAACTTTCCTCTCTGGATATGCAGGGTGTAAGTCCTGTGTTTGTAGTACCTCTGAATAACCACCTGTCCTTTATCCTGCAAAGTTAACTTTATACTACTACAACAGCGATCACTGTCATCCCAAAACTTAATATGGGAGCTGGGGGAAGAGAAATAAGTGTTGGTTTTAGGCAGAGGCAGACTTACATATTCATTTCTACCCCTTTCTGCTCCATCTCACCCAGTACAGAAATGATCTCCATTTTTTTGGCCTGTTATGGATAACTCATATCCACCCTACCAGAGCAGGAGTCTCAAGTATCATAATAGAGGGCTCCTCCAAATAGACACAAAAACCCATATTGCCCATTGTGAAAGCTACTGTGACTGACCTGCCCATGGAATTTATGATGGAGTGAGGTTTTCATTAATTCCCCCTGCTCCTTCACCTCCCCCCCAATAAACTTATTTCCAGCAGCAGGAACTAAACACAGTGGGACACTTATTCCGTTCCTCTCCTACTAGAATTTTGTAACATTAATGCAGTAGTTTTTATTTACTGTATGTAAAGCAACTACTTAGTAGGTTGAATTTAGAAACATATCTGTATGAGTTATCAGTAGTGGGGACAACAGCAAAGTTATGATATAAAACAGTATCTCAGATCTGCCATGAAATCTTTCAGCTAAAACAAGAACTTAGAGTAGCTGGTGCAAATTTAAATACTTAAAAGCCCACTACCGCTTCATGGTTATGAATAAATATGATTCATTTTTCACAAATGACAGCACTCATTAGAAAATCAAAATATTCATGTTTAAGATGGTATTGAGCAAAGCGTAAGTGTTAAATAGCCAGCCTACCTTTAAAACATGTTTATATGCTCATTAAAATTAGCAGAAAAATCTCTTGCTTAGTTCTTCTAAGAGATGTAAAGATAAGAGTATATTTTTGCTAAACAGCTGTAATATTAAGAACTAGCATTGAATATGCAAATGTAGGAATCACAGTAAGCGCAATCAACACCCATCAGTACATCCAATGCCATACTGCCATTAGCGTTACAATACCACTTGGTTTCTAAACACACCCGTCAGCCATTTCAGAGTCAGCACTGTCACTTGCAAACCCATTAATGTGTCCCAGCGACAGTTAAGCAAGCATAACAGTCTTCTACAACTATTTCTTGTCACTCTCAAGAAGAAACTACCCTGCTCATTAGAGGAAACATAGACAGACAATCCCACACACCCATTTTGAGATTAAGGCAGGGAGGCATGCAGTGACAAGACAGGCTACTCCTGAAGGGCATAAAGCCTCCAAGATCTATTTGTTAACATATTAATACAAGTATCACAACAACAAACATTATTATATAAACTATCTCTTTCAGTATTACTTTACTATAAAGACATTTTTCCTCCTTCCAAAGTTTCTCCTGCTTCTGGTGTGGTGTCTTTCAACTGTATAAACTACTCCCAGGAAGGCCTCTACAGAATTGTCACATAACAACAGAGATTATCTGAATGATTTTAAAATGCATTTCTAATATTACTATAATCATGGTAGTATACAATTAAGTAGTATTTACTTTTTTAGCTCTTTTGCAGTTGTACATTAATGCTCCGTGCAAAGTGTCAGATAATACAAATCTCAAGATCATCCACCTGAGGATTTATTCAGGACAGAGATTTTTTCAGTGGCTTCTACTTCTAGTTTAAGTCAGAGCACAAGGAATCAAACACAAAACCAGAGGAAAAGTCAAGCCCAATAACTACAATGAGTTCATAATAAAGAATGTATATGGCATCAGTAAAGTCTTCTGCTTCCTACTTTATAGGAAGCCGTGATAATTTCC
This sequence comes from Phalacrocorax carbo, assembly GCF_963921805.1. Classification (NCBI taxonomy): domain Eukaryota; kingdom Metazoa; phylum Chordata; class Aves; order Suliformes; family Phalacrocoracidae; genus Phalacrocorax; species Phalacrocorax carbo. The sequence goes on from NC_087520.1 coordinate 16,750,150, forward strand.
TATTTTAAAACAGAACTACACACCAGTTTATTTGATATTAATGATCTTAACAGCTCCTCCTTTTCTAGTTTTCTTAAAACATCAGATTCCAAAGTGTTAGAAGAACTAAGACTGACATGACTGGGAAACCTTGATCCTATTCTCAGTTGTTTAAATTACTTACCTCCAAAAGGCTGATAATATAAAGTTTACCATTCAAACTAAGATAGTGGAATCCTTGTTTAGCAGTAGCTGAAGAAACTACAAAATTAAATATTCAGCTCCTGCTGGAGGCTTCACTTCATCATATTCCTTGAAAGATTCCTGCATCTGTGCTTTGGTTCTTTCACTCACTACATTCATAAAATTATATATTTATATCTTCTTACCTTTTCAGCCTAGGCTTCAAGCTTTATCAGACAACTTAGTCTACCAATAAAGGGGAATTAAAAAAGAGACTCATAGGATAGCTTTCCTAAGAGTATCTTTTCCTCAATTTAGAGGGAGCAAATACAGAAAGCCCACAAACCAAAACCATATAAAAAACCCAAACCAACTTGTTTCCAAGCACACACCAACCTGCAACAAAATGGCAGTTTTATGTTGGCTTTTCATCAGGTTGTTAATGGATTCAAAGAGCCTCCTCATAGATTCTTCAAATTCTGTTTGTTCTTTGCCTTCATATAATCTGTTGAGAGATGCATTAGGTTATCCTTTCAGAATCAGAAAGTTTCAGAGTCCTAAAAGTACCAGATTTAACATTATCTTAAAAATATATCATATAACTTGACCTAATATTATGCACATAGATATTTCACCACCAGGTTATATCTGCTATTCACTGTATTGTGTAGAAATTCTTCAGCCTGAACACAACATCAGCATTTTCAATTTTTTTAAAAGCCTCTAAAGAATGACATCTCCCAAATTTGAGCTTATAAAGAAGTCATTTAGCTTTCAAAGTGATTGCAAAAAAAAGTGTGACTTTTTTTTTCCCACTACGACTGAGCTACTCTAGGATATTTTTCACACATTATGACTGTTTCTTTCTTCTGCTGCTATTGCCACTTTTTCAAATAGCTATTTTTACTGTCCCCATTAACCCGTCTGCTTTGAAGCATCAAGTAGAGACTTTTTTCAAAAAGTTAGAAGTGCATTTAAATTAAGCTCACTCCGTTATTTCTTCATTCCCTGACCTAAAGTTTGAATCTTTCAGATTCTGTCCCCTAAACGGTTCATACTAGCTATTAATACTAAATACTGCTTACATAAACAGTAAAAAACACTGGTGACATGTTAAATTAGTTATCTGAAACAGCTGTCAAAAGTTAAAGACAGACAAGCTAAGAAAAAAGCCAAGGCAACAAGAGAAGCCCGAAACGTGTGTAGGATACTGTGAACTAAACGCTGTATCTCCAATGTACTGCCTTCTCTATCAGAAGAGAAAATTCCCTCTTTTTAAAGTCATATATTCCAGCATCACGTGCTTTTCTTTTCAACTTGAAACTTAAGTCCTTACAAGAACTAAAGGCAAATTAAGAGCTTTTGTCTACAGCAAGGACAAAAAATCCAAACTGCTATTCATACAGCGACTGGCAAGAAGCTTTGAGGAAAGGAGAACACTGGAAGGTACACAATTCAGGCCCATGGTCTTTGCACTGTTTAGGTCAATGCTTGTCCATGAAATTTAAGTCAGTTATTGGAAAGGAACCCCAAGATCCAAAACATCCAAGAGGAAAAGAAGTTATCTATACATGTATACAACATAAATGATACACTCTACTTGAGGTACATCCCTACTGAGGTGTGACTGCTGCATAGAAAATGCATACCAGAAAAACTTAGATGTGAAAGGCATCTTGAAACAAGTTTTAGTACAAGCACACTTACACAGAAAAGCAACCTTATTTATTATCAAGTAGTATTTTAGGAGCTTTGTTTTTTCGTTAAATGATTCCATCTTTTTAACACAGTGGAGATGTGGGGACTATTTAAAATTATTTTTCAATGGGAATGAAGCACATGTAACAATGTGAATTTCTCAGTCTAAGTGTTTGTTAAAGTTACTTGGCTAATACACTGACACCGCTTTTATTGGCGGTATTTGCATTGCTGCAAAGTAAATGAAGTTTATTAAACTTGTTTTTTCCTGCAAGTGGAAATTTGACACTTTCTTGACTAAACCTGTGGGTCAAGGAGGGAGGCAGGAGCATCACACACATGTATCAAACACACTTCTTAAATTTACACCAGGACTAATTAATAAGCCACGTAGAATGAAAAATTCTATTTCTTGACTTATCTAGCTTCCATTTAAACACAATTTTATGTGTTATATTTCAATTTAAATCACTTGTTCTGAAAGCAAATTGAAAAAGATTACTAATTATTTGCTTGGAAACAACTTCATCACAACAGCATACATGAATTTCACCACCAAAAAACAACCTTAGGCAAATAAAAGGAGGAAAGCAAACATTTCATGTTTTCAGAGTCTGTATTATGTAAACCTTTGGCTAATATGTATGACCTTTCTACAAAACATAGTCACTGAACAAACAGCTGCAAGACATAACCTTAGTTCAGCCGACTGGAGTAAAAATATTTTTGCTTTCATTACATCTCTATAGCTTCAATAGGACTGAATGAATGCAAATTAAAGTAGAACTTTGTTATCTTCAATGTATCTGCCTGACAAGGAGATTTAAAAAGTCTCCCATTTTATGTCTAACATTAGAAGTCATTATTCATCTCTTTCCTACACAATTTTCACTTTGTAATGTCTCTTACCTTTCAAAAAGGCACCTTAGTTTCTTATGCAGCCCATCAAGTTAATGAGAGAATAATCTAAAGATCTGTCTCAGCTCTATTAATTCACAATATTTGTCTCCAAGAAAGCTAATCTCAACCCTTGAAAGTACTTGAATCATAAACACTAACTTTTCTCATGGGAAGAAAACACACTAATCATTTTTTTCCATTTTTTCTTCTTTTTCATGACCAGTCTTGACAGTAGGAAATCGACTGCATAAAGTTAGATCACACCAGCTCTAGATGGATATACAGACAATACTGTTCACTGTTTGGTTATTTTTGCCAGAAGCTACCATTTGCAAGAGCTATTACTGCCTATAATAATAATTGTCCAACTGAATTTAGAGTTTCAGACCTCCAGTCAAGGTGCTTATAGAGACAACTAAAGGAGTAGATATGTATAGATGATCACTTGAATATGCAACATACTGCAATAACCTACTTTACCACAGACTGTCCAACGTACACTTTTTGCTGCCAGCTAATACTAGGGATTAAAATGGAGACCCAAAGTTCTCCCTGCAACAAAACCCTGCCTTCTGACCTTCATCCATACAAGAAATTTTCCACAATCCTGTACACAATGCTTCCTTCCACAGAACTCTAAATGTCCCCTTTTGCCATGACACCTATTAAAAAATTTTAAAACAAAGCTTTTGAACTACTAGCTATATTCTGTTCTTATGAACACCGTCTTCCTTATACAGATTTATCACTTTGTTTATCTGTATCTGTCTAAAAATAGTAAGTTCCTAGAGACAAGAATATTTCTAAGGGACTATCTAAGAGCAGTGAATAACTTCTGAATCTACTCCTACTTCAACCAAAATTTCATTATTCAAACATACTTAATTTTACAAAACTATAAACCCACATGGATTTTTTTAAAAAATGGGCAGTGGAATAATAGACAAAAATCATATTAGAGCTCCCATGGAGTAAAGGACAGACAAACCAGAAGGCCTTTCAGTTCTGTTGACTGCCACAAACATAACATCCAACCACTCAGTCTACCTATAGCCCCCTGAGTTTGCCAGTGCATGTCTTCTACCACTGCATATCTTCAGCCACACAGCAGAGGAACAACAGAACAAGCATTATGGCGAAATCAGCTAAGGATAAATGGAAAAAGATGAAGCAGAAGAGAAAAGAGGCAACAGAGGACTTGGATGGGATCTCTGGGAGAGGGTGAGTGTCTTTAAGGGCTCGGGGACAAAGTGGGGGACACCGTTACTGTAGTGTAGTTTTTGTCCTTCCAGCTTTCATCTCCTTCATTGTCCCCATCTCCTTTTCCCCTATACCTGAATACCACTTGTAAATACTACACCTCATCTGTTTGGCTGTATCTAGTCAGCTAAGTGTTCCCTATAAATTAATTAACTGGATCTCAGAAACTCTAAATTCAGTTGGACAATGATTACTGAAAATGACATTGTTCTGAGTGCAGTCTGAGCTGTTGAACACCATGATATCAAGGACAAGTATCTAGCTTCAAGCCATCTGTCACAATGTTTGGCCATCCATTGGTCTTAGGCCAAGCCACCTGATGCAAAGAATAATCACCGTTTGAAATCTGCTGCTATTACTAAATACATCCCCAGAACTTACGCTGTGAATGATAAAGATTTTTCAAGATTCCCTCTCCAGAAAATATCTCAGCAATGTCTGTGTTTTAGGCCAGTTGCCAGCTTTTATGTTTTATTTGTAAAAACAAAAAATACAGTTCTGTTCTGGTATCAATTTTTTCTATTTCTCAGGTCTACTTCTATTTCTGGCATTGAACTGCTAGTTAAATGGCAATAGCCTGGGTACTTACTGTGAAAATAGTGTCCTTGATCTAACAATGAACTTGAAAACATATTCCAGTGCTTTCAGAGTTCTTAGGATAGGTTCACATTGCTCCCCTCGGCTGGAGGTATCCAAGTAAGTCTTCAGAACAGTCATTAATTTCCTGAAGTTAAAAAATACTTTTAAAATAATCTTTCTGTTGTGGTTTTGTTGCTTGTTTGGTTTGTTGGTTTCTTTTTTTGTAATTAACTTCTCTAACTTGTTTGGCTACTCCAAATAAATGTTTATGCTTAGTCAAGCACACACAACAAAATGTACTGCATGTACTTTTGTGTTCATGTTGCACAAATTCTACCAGTATAAACAGATGAGGAGAAAATTCTTAACCGTGCAAGCAAGAAAGCAATCTGAAATCTCAAAACAGCAGCATAACTTTACATAATCCTGGAAGCACTTTTACATAAGTTTATAATATGCATGCACAAGGTAACACAAAATGTTGCTTCAGCCTACCTACATTAAGCAGCACTTAAATACCACTGCATGCTCTAAATTAACTGCATGTAAATAGCACAATGTTCTGGTACACAGCAATGTCTTGTATCCAAAGGTAATTTTTTCCTAAACACACAAGCTGCTAACAAAGTGCAAAAGCTCATCTAAAAACAAGTCCCTTAATTTACAGTTACAGTTTCATCTTAAACAATTAAACTCATATTAATGATGTAAACTTGATCTTAATGTAGCCATAAGAACTAAAATAAGGGTGGTTGGTTTTTTTCTTACATGACTACGAAAACGGAAACCTACTATCCCCTACACTAAACAACCAAAGAACCAAACCAAAACAACAACAAAAACAAACTAGCATTTGGATGTTGATGCAACTTAACAGTTCACCAGCTGGACTGATAAAACATTATTAAGTGATCACTATGATATTTGAAACATATCTGCATGCAAATAATAGCTTCAAGAACTGCTCACTACTACACAGAGTATATATATATAAATATGCAGATGTCAAGAGATCTATATGCGTGTGTGTGTGTCTCTCTAACTAATAGACATATCGCCTAACTCACATCTCCAGATGAAAATACAAGGCTTTCAAGCCTCTCAGCCATCTGGGCACTACATCCATTGTGTGATTCCCTTTACTCCTTTTTATAGTTTCTTGAATTCACAGCTTTGTACTGAGTTGGAACAAAATTTATCCAAATTGTGTGCAGGTCCCTCAACTGTCAATGTTAAGTCCTCTCTAAACCCTATAAAAGCAAGGTACCAATGGATAACTAAATAGGAACTGAAAAAATACCTAACAGTTTGGCCAAAACACTGTGTCATAACACATCTGGGACACAGTATCTCCTTCCTACCTATGAGTTAGGCCACATACAGCTATTAATTTATTTCATAAAATGATTCTTGAAACAGAGTGCATCTTCCATGATATGCATGGAACCGACGACGCCAAGAAAAATCATGACTTGGGGAACAATCAAACGTTTTTTTGCCTCTGCTGCTTTTATTAAATCATCAGGAACTCCCAGTCAGGTAAGTCTTAGAAATACTTTAAGCAATACGGCTGTCCTGAGAGGTTCTGTACACAACCTTCTCGTCTTTCACAATTATATAAAACATTAAATTACATGTGCTTACTACACATGGAGCAAAGGAGGATTAATGAAAAGCATGTACCTTGTACTTGAGCTTTCTGAGCCCACTAATGCTAACCTCAACTTTCCTAGAATGTGAGAAGGGACTGATTGTGCACTACTGCCTTTCAGTTCTAGCAAACTAGTGTTCTAATGCATGATCTGTGTGACATTTCCTGATGCAAATTCAGCACAGGATACTATAAGATATCCTCAACTACAAGATACTCCAAACCTTCAGGTAAGGTCTTCTGTGTATTTTTCATATCCCAGATTGAAGTTCTGCTTCAATCTGCCACCCCATTAAACTGCCGGAACAAGACTTCAGGTAGATTAAAAAAATACATCTATCCTGTCATAGCACTTCCCCAAGATCAGCACTAACTGAAGATGTTATCTTTCTTCATAATTCAAAGTGATTTTATCCTACCATCGTCTGCAAAAACCTTTTTTAAATAAAGAAGGCATCCAATATTAAATTTATTGTATAACACATCTCCAGAGTTTTTACTCTTCTATGAATCCATGTCTTCCCATCCAGGCATTATCTGGTAACTCCAAAAATATTAAAAAAAAAAAACCCAAAACACAACACCAAACGAAAAACCAAAACCAAAAAGTCTGTCCACCTGCCCACTGGCATGACCATGTGCCACATATTAATACTCCAGTTCACAGCAGACCATGTAAAAAATACCAAAATTCCAGTTCACTGCACTGAAACCCTCCTGCTGCAACATCAGACTGTGAACTGCGTATGAAGACTTGACAGTTCCCAAACAATTTTTTTCCCCTTAAGTTCATTTGCTGTAAAAGAATCTGGAAATTTATATACATGGGTTAAGGACATCCTCATGGCCTGATAGCATTTCAGGCTAAGGCCAGGGATGTAAAGGGAGAGACTTTACAGCTAAGTATGTTTTGACAAATTTGACAGGATACAACTAAAGTGCTCAGCGACAGCAAAATCCAGACAAGACAAATGAATGCCATAAGAGTCATTTAACCCCAAATCAATTACTATTTGCCAATTAACTCTACTTATAATCATAATGCATTTCTTACAAGGAGGTTCGTTTCCAGATAAGCAAGCAGCAGCATCAAAACAACAGTCATCATTACTTACATCAGAAATATCACAAACAGGATTTGCTTTCCTTAATGTGACAGTGGAGGTTTAGAAAATAAAACAAAACTTACTTGTATGCCAATGTTGCACTAAAATGCTGTTGGATATATGCTTCCAAAACAGCGTTGAAATGTTGAAACTTGCGGTCTGCAATGAGTCCTATGATATATATCTAAACAGAGATGGACATAAATAGCATTTTTCCTAAAGTCACATTTTTAATTTAAATATTAGTCTTCTGAAATATTTCTGATAATCTACTCATAAGAAATTTTTAAAGAAATTTTTAAAGAAGTTTTTAAAGGAATATTACAAATAGTAATATCCCTTCTGTTCTGTAGAGGTTTTAAAACTAATTGCCTGAAATAAACAACTTGATAGCTCATTCAGAATTACAGGGTTCTGTTCTTTGACAAATAAAATCCTTTAGTGCCGATTCTTACCAGTGCATCAAAAACAAGGATGTCATACTCATTACTGTGGGAATGTTCCATCATGATGTTAAACAGGGCATCCAGCGTATCTTGGAGAAACTATACAACAACATGAAATGACAAATTGGCAACCAATTCACCTTGAACATCTCACAAGTCAGTTTTCAGACAGTAGACTTGGTTTTCCTCAAGTTAGAATTCCAAAGGCCTTCACTGAAACATCACTTAAATTCAGAAAACACTCCCGAGAATTTAGGCTCTCATTTCTTTAATTTTAAGAACCTACATCCTCAGACACATCAGCAATCTATAATACATGTTTAGCTCAAAGCTTACAGGAAAACTGAAAGTATTATATCAACAACATAACTACCTGAAACGGCATTCCTAGTTCCTTAGCGAGACAGATTATTAGTTGCTATTTTCACATGTACATGATGATTAAATACACACTTCATACTCCGTGGTCTGATTCAAAGCCCAGTTTAAATCAAAAGAAACACCCCAGTGACTGGGGAACCAAATCTTTGTTTGGTTAAAAAAAAAACACAACTGTTTTTTTTTTTTTAATTTCTCCTTCCTCCTTCTCTCAAGGGAGGCATCTAATGCTCTTTTAAGAGTAACACAAATGTAATAGACTCCTAATGTGAATATTGGAGTCTGACACTTTCCAAAATATTAACTAGTTTTTATCCATATTGAATTAACAAAGCCCTTTACTGGGTACATAATACACCTTTTTTAATATCAGCATGTAAATTAATATTAAGAACTGTAAAAAAGCAGAAGGAATGATTTGTAATGTTTCAGACAGAAGCAAAGAGTTGAACAGAGATTGTGGGAAATATTTTACCATTACTGCCTTCATATCCTATCAAGTTTTTAAAATAAAATTTTCTGTGCATGCTCAGAATTAAAGTTTACTTGTGACATACACCTAAGCACCTGACCAAAGCAGTAATGACTCCAAATAATACTCTTGGTATAGAATTCTCCATTCATGCACAAAATTTCCAGCAAAATAAAACAATAGAAAGCAGAAAAGGATCGTAATAAATTAATTACCAATGAAAGCAAGGAAATTTGACCAGTAATCTTGCAAATCAACACGGCCTAATAGTAGCCAATACCAGAGATTGTCTGGGAGTAACAAGCAGCAAAAAAATTTCTAACACTACAAAGAACCCTGTCCAGGTGCTTTTTTCCTTGCTCCTTCTAATGAAGTGCTTTGCTCACATCTTTTGCAAACTATCCCTAACAAAGACATCACACTGAATGACACTCAGAAAGAATAATTGACAGGCTTCTTTTACGTTCCTATGTTTACTGTAACTGACCCTCCAGTTTCTTTTTCGTTTTGAAACGATGTAGCATTTTTTCTGCCAAGGCATGAAAGGACATGAAGAATAACTATTATTAGAATAACAATATAAAGATATACCTTCACAACTTCCTCTCCATCCACAATCTTCAGTTTTTCCAGGTTCTCCTGAAGCAGCTCTGGCTTCATACGCCACTTCAGGAGACCTAGCAATCCCACTAATAGAAAATAAATGGACAGACATTAAAATTTAAAATGTGATTTATCATTTGTGCAACATCTTCTAAAACTTCTACCTGTTTAGAAGATACATACCATTCTGAGTTAACTTTGTAGAACAAACAAGAGTTGAAATATAAAATGCATCTCGTGAGCTTACTGAAAGCCCCCCTACAATACTTGAGTTCCTGACCAGGGTTGCTCCTTTATTTTCTATGTGTTGACGCGTAGAAGGTAATGTCAAATAAGCACTAGCATCCTCCATTTTTTTACTGTCCCCCTGAAAAACAGCATACCATTTATGACATATTTCACACCACTGAATTTAAAAAAACAGAGCAATTTTTAACTTTGTACAGCAGTAAATAAAAAGCTATGTTTCTATGGACTTAAATGCATGCACTAAAGGACAAAGAATACCCAAGTCCCAGCGTGGCACATACAGGTAAACCAACAGTCCATGTTAATCAGCAAAAAAGGCTGCAATGAACCTGTAGGGGGAAATACTATGCTGAAATTATAAAGGTATGTGTTTTAAGGTGCAGTAGGGAATCAGGAGGGTGACATGAATCATGAGGTGACATCACTGGCAAAAAAAAGCAAGTGCAGATTTCTCATTAAAATGTCAATAGCTGTGGAACACAACAGACTATTGAGCATCACCTTGAAGTATGCATACAAGATATAGACAACACGGTTCTGATGTCTGCACGCAATTCAAGAACAGAAAATGGGACTGCATAAGGAAAGAACAGCAGCACTATTTTGGTATGCCCATTATAATTTAATACCTGGACCTTTAACATGAAAGATCAGGATGTGGTAAGATTATATTTTAAATTAGACAATCTGCTGCAGTGACCAAGTGACACAGATATCACAGAATTCATGCTTTTCAGTAGAATGAACAGTATAAAACCAGAGAGCCAACAGGTATTTTTCTCTCCTCTATTTCAAGCTGTGTGCCACAACCCTCAGATTTTTTTTGTCTCTCAACTTTTGACTCGTACCCCAGAGAGGAAAGCAAGTTTGAGAGAATAAAAATCATACTCCTAACAGTTTAGAGAATATAACTTTTCTGTAACAAAACTACTCAAGAAAATTTCCCCAATGAGTTTATAAGCTCTGTCACTTAAAGCTACAACACCATGACAGATCTGACTCAACTGCAGACCCTTATCTACAGTTGTACATAAACAAGGAGTTACAACAACTATAATCTAGAATGACTTTCTAAAGTTTTGCCTTTTTATCTGATTCAATGACTGTAAGTGTGCAGTCTCTACATCTTATCAAACAAGAACTAAGGTTAAAAATTTACTCTAAAGACACCTAGACAAAAGGCAAAATCCTCACGTGGCAAAAGAGTCAGCATTACTAACTTCTATGATTGTATCAAGCTTGCCAAATAATTATTTCTCAGAATTTCTGGAACCAGAAGAGAATCTTGACTTCCTCTTTGAGAGAAGTTAGACAGACAATAGGGGAAAAGACTTGAAATTATGATCCAAAAATTTCTCAAAAAGATTCAGTGGCTGAAGGCAGTGAAAATAAAGTACACTGTAAACTTTGTGATTTTGAAATTACTTATTTTGAGAGGCCAGATGTATGACTGTTTAAAACACAGCTTACAATTACTGTGTTTAATACTAGAATAGGCAAACATATGTCAGAAAATCTGCCTATTTCTCCCAAACATAAACTAGGTCAATTCAGTTTAGCATTTCTTGTCTATGCTGTCACTTAAGGGAAAATTACCAGGTGATACAGGAATGAATAAGGTGGAATTTCATAACCACATTAACCACACACTCATACAACATGACCACTTTTTTCCTTCTGGTTTAAGTGTTTACCAATGTTGGTATCAATAAAGAGAAGATAAATAACTATACACTGCCATTAATCATCTTTGGACTACCTAAACAACTTGATTTAGTGGTATGCATCTCACTGCCATTAATGTTAGACCAAACTACTTCACTGAAGAAAGCACTAAGAAATACCTAAAGTAAATTTTTTTCTGTATTGGTAGTGTTTTCTGATTCTTAGTTCCTGCTAGGCAGTATTCTCCAAGGGGAAAAGAAAAAAACAGCAACAAAAAGACTAATCTTGAAACATCTGTTCCCTGATTCAGTTCAAAGTCAAAAATGCTACCTGTATCCAATCAGGGCTAGCCAAAATTATTCCTCACATCCAAAAATCAAATTCCTGAAACATTCACTTTTGTACCTGAGTGACTACACAGAGCAGTTTCCAACAAACAATTCCCCATGATTACATTCCCTGATTATTAATGTGACAAAGATTCTAAATGAATCAAAACAACTTTCCTCCGCTTCAGCAAGAAAAATGGTACCCACCCAAGTACTGAGCTTTAGCGTGACTTACTCTATGCTAGAGGTGACCAAAAGCACAAACTTCAGTAAAAAGAGTATAAATAGTAACCATGCCTCATTATGGTTAGATAACCTCTCTCTCCAATGAATATCTAGAGAAACATTCACTGGCCATGGAATAAGTTACATCTTTTTTTGTTCAGATGAAAACCATAATATTTATCTTTGATAGAATAATAAAATTAATCTAGTAGTAAGAAAGTAAACAATGCAGTCAAAGACAACAGTGTGAAAAGAGTCTCGTGGGGGAAAGAAGGGAAAGAAAGGAAAGAAATTGATCCAGTACCTTTAGGACTAACAAATCATGGATGCCATCTTGAAGAGTTGTTCCATCCTCCTTCATTAGTCTTATGTAGGCCATTGCAAAATTCTTTTCTCCTTTATCTTTAGCTGCAAAGCAAAGTATTTTCAGTTGACTATCCATCAATGAATTAAAATTCGCTGAAGTAAAAATTCCCTACTTACACTCTTGAGATGACCTGTGTCTGAACATGAAACGCAGATGTATCCTCTGCATGTCTTCAATAGGGACTGCTACCTTTTGTAAAATCAAAAAATAATGAATAGAGTTATGGCGGGGGAATTCCCAGGTTTCACCTATAATGAGCTCCTATTTTAGAATTAAAAAGCACCACTTCTACTGGCGCCATAATGTCTTTCAAAGACCATTTAAAACTATTAAGCCTGATCACAGTAGCAGAAGTAGCGCCTTATAAGCAATTATCTGTTAGACTTTGCTCAAAGTCTAGCACCACCAAAGCACGGAACCCGGTGAGTTAAAGCACAGAGGTGCTTATGCACTAGGAAATAAGTATACTGCAGGCGTATTACTTACCCTGTTAACTATACAGAATTATGCACCACCTCTGCACTATGAAGCTTCCACATTTCATACATATATATAAATCAATGATCAATTTAATAAACAGGTGAAAAAGGTAAGAAAATTCTAGGAAAATATATTAAATGTATTTGTGTTACTAAATTCAATTTCAAAGCCTTCAGTAAAATCCCAGGAACTCATGACTGCTTTATTCTTCAAGTAGCATACCTACTTAAAACAAACATGCACCAAAAAAGGCCAACTGCATAAGAAAAAGCACAAACTTCTATATAATCAAGTTTACAGTTCTAAAACTTTAAAGACTTGTGCTTCTTTATGTTCATTCACAACTTTACCAAACTTAGTGCATAACACTCCTTCACATTAACTACAATTTCCAAAAGGATCTGCTGTTAATGATTCTGTATAAGAGTCTAAATTACGGAGTAATTATAAAAGGAAACCAGTACATTAAGCAAAAAAAGACAGTAGTGCCATATATGACAAGCTGGCAATTATTACACTAAGATGTATTGCTGAGATTGGGCAGGACAGGGAGGGAATGGAAGTGTGATTTGAAACAGAAACTATTTGGGTTTTTTTTGAAAACATGGACCCTTTCTGTTCAATAGTCATCTTAAAAAGAAAACAAACAAACAAAAACCACCCACAAAACCATGCTTGCTAGCAAGCTCGAGATATGCTTTAAGTACAACTTCTGGAAGCTTCTGGCCATTTTCCAAAGACATTAAATCTAGAGTAGATAATTCTTCATATGTTTCTAAATAATTTTTTTTTCTCTTAAATCGGAATATCATGGGGTGGGGGGGTGGGGTATTTTGGTTTGGGAGCTATATTCTTTTTTAAATCATGCAATTGAAGCTCCTCATCTCCATTGTTTCATCACAATAGAAGTAATGCTGTATATCATTTTTGATGAGCCATGCTAGGACATAGGGTTATCTAAAATGACCTCATTTGTTTTGCTAAGCAAAATCTTTAAAACCTTTTCTAGGCCAAATTTTAAGCCTCAGTAATCATGTATCTCTAATAGCTGATGTATGACTAAAGCTCCATCCTTCTAGCTGTATGCAGGACCAAGTTATTTTTTAGAAAAAGCTGATGCTGTGCAACTTTTCTGGGTGATGTACCAAAAAATGAAGGGGGGGAGGTGTGGGTGTGTGAAAAGTGTCTCCACTATACCTTTAACGTTTCCATCCAACGTGGCTGTTTGACCTGATAGTAAAGAACTGATCTATACTCACTCACAGGTTTGTCCCCCGCTCCCAAGCAAACAGCATTCTTCACAAAAAAAAAGAAAAAAAAAAAAAGGGAAGAAACAGTGCTTAGTGGCTCATTAATTCCTGTAAATTTTTATTACTTGAGCAGACCCGAAGCCAGAGGCAGGCCGCCGAGCGGCAGCCCCCGGGGTAATCTCGCCGCGGGAAGCAGCTTCTCGTCAGCGCCCGCCCTCCCCTGCCCGGCGCCGGCACGAAGCCATGGCGACCGCAGCGCCCCCGCCCGGCCGCCCCCAGCGCCTCCCGGGCCTCGCTTCCCGCCCTGCTGCACCCAGCGCGGCGGCGGGGCGCAGCGCTGCCTGCGCGGCCCCGGCTCGGCCCTGTGAGCGGAGGCAAACCTTTCCCCGCCTGACGGGGCGCTCCGCTTGGGCCGGGCCGCGCCCCAGGCCCTGCGCGGCCCCAGCCTGGAGCCTCTCGAGACTGGGGACGCCATGAAAGCCGGAGGTTCAGGGCCAGCACGTGTGGCGCAGCATCAAGACCTGTCTTGAACAAGCAGTTTCGAATTTGGATATGGCATCATTCAAAATTAAATAATAATGAAACCACCAGCAGAGAGGAAGCATCAATATGAGGATACTGCTCTTTCCAAGCGAAAATAAACATTTTCCACTGGACCGACCCATGGATGGCATTTTACAGGGGCTATACAGCAGGCTTTAAGAGGAGCTGGGTTATTAACATACATAGATTTGAATTCTCAAACGGACTATCTTAAGTAACCAAGCCATCATCTCAATTAGTAGAAGAAACACAAAATGTAAAAATGATCTAGCTTCATTGAGAAATAAATTGAATAATTTACTTTAAAATACTCTATTCCAGCAGAAACTCAGAAGCATTTGGCTGCATACCAGAGGTGACTCCCAAACTAAACGTTGTAGAGTGGCCAACAGTATGTACTCCTGCATTTTTTCAATATTTAGAATTTCCCATTCTCTAACAACTATCAGAACTAGTACAGATCCAACTTAAAGTTTTGATCAAGTTCGAAATTTATTGTAACCTACGAATTCATTTTGTTTAGTGAACCTTTGGAGAGACTTGGCCTACATCTGTCTTCCCTAGCAGATTGCGGTTGAGGATTTTACGTGCAGAGTAACCACTAATGCTGATAATTGAAGACAGCAAGATCGCTGACACCAGGCATCAGACTCCTCAGAATTGCTGCTTAAACCTGTCTAAGTCATATTAACCACAGAAAGCAGGCATGATTCAAATATACATTTCAGATCGTAGACTAACACATCTACTTTCTCCTAGTATTTGGAGAAAGGATGCATCTGCAGAACTGAACATACGTAATAATGGAATGCAAGATTTAATGCATTGCAATCAGTTAATTTCTTTAAGGAATACTTTGGCATTCCTTGTGTATTTTAAGCATATTATATGGGAATAGGCAGAGGTTGCTGAAGTTCATTTCACAACAGAGTTAACTCTGTATACGCAAGTCGTGTGGTTAGGTGTTTTCATAGGTATAGGCAGCATTTTGTAATCAGGGTTACAGTTTGTGGTGTGGACCCTAGGCATTAAGTGTGGTTAGGATTTTCTTCAGTCAAGCTTTAAAGTTAAATTTTAGGTCAGGCTTTTAATTGTAGTTCATAAACACACTTCAGCAAGTCATGAACCACAATGAGTTACTCCATCTTTATTTTATCTCAAGAAGTGTCATTGTGATTTCACCCTCATGACCACAGTACTGATTTAGTGGAACAGTATAAAGCTCACAAAAGGAAAGGCCAAAAATCCCCTGAACACTGAACTGGTATTAAAAAGCCCGGAGGAAAAGACAAAAATTCCTCAAAACAGAAATAGACAAAAAGACACTGTAAATATTTATGTTGCATATATACAGTGTCCACACTTCTCTGTGGTCACTAATTAAGTTATTTGCTATGTACTTCATTCAGGGGACAATGTCACAGTCTTCCTGGCACAAATCAAGGCTTTCTTGTGTAGCAGAAATGGTACTTCTAACACTAATGTACAGATTGCATTCCTCTGGGAATTTCCACAAGAAAAACCCTAGAGTTAAGAACACAGGAATTGTCAGAAATAGCATTTGTTCCTTGGCACAGCTAAAATAGGTCATTCGGTGTTATTTCTCATTACAGTTTTACACAAGACATTTATAGGACTTTTAATACATAGGTCACTTGAAACATCATAGAACTTGTCAGTCACGAGATGTCACAAGATGACACAAGTGAGGAAACTGCAAGTTTTTGCACAATGGTATTTTATAAAAATTTTTAAGAAGTGTAAGGCTTACTTCTGTAATGTAACTCATCTCTCTATGTCCATCATACAGAAAAAAGAAACACTTACTGGCATCACTTTTCCTTCTTCATCACAGACACACATTATCACTTCCACATTTCTCTGAGTTGTTTTATTGTATTTATCAAAATCTCCATACAGCAATGTAATATAAATGTCATTTCTTATATCTCCTAAAAGACAAATGGAAAGGTTAAAAAAAAAAAATTAAAAAATTAAAATCCTGTGAGAGGATAGGGTCAAGTGAAATTCATAAGAGTGTCTCTTTTCTGCAGTGAAATAGGTTAAAAAAGTCTTATTTTTCATCTGAACATTATTTTTCATCTCTGTTATTGTTAGCAAAGATACTACGATATGATGGGAAACGAACCCCACGGGAGTCCTAAGTGACTTGAGGCAATTCCCGTCCTGCACTGACACCTGCTGGTGAGGTGGTGGATGATGCCATGACTGACTTTTCCCCAAATACACCGCGCGCTCGCTCTCTCTAGAGGGAGCTTCATATTTTCTCCTGTGAACAAATTAATTACTTATTTTAAAATAAGAAATATCGATATTTGAATTGAAGGGTTGGGGGGCGGAGGGCCTTGTTTTTAAAAAAGGAGCACTGCAGGCAGTGAGTGACTTTAATTGGAATATATCTTCGCATAAATCAAAAAAAAATCAAGAGATTGTAAACTTATATTTTTATTATTATTTAAGGGCAGTGACAAATTACAGCTAAAATAAGGTTAATTTGAAATTTAAGTAAGCATCCACCATTATCTACTTAGAAGATAAGAAAGCTATGTACAAGGAGCTGGGATTATCCCTCACTGTTCTGATTTTTTTTTTTCTGTTTAAGTACTAGAAAATACTTTCCAAGGGCTTCACTATTTTATATAAGCCTCTAATATTGGAACAAAACTTACCACAAAGAGTGAATTCTAAAGAGCCTCTGAGTTACCCATTACAGAAGTAGATAAGGCTGCAGCCGAGCCTCATTAACCTAGGGAATGCAAAAAAAAAATCCATTCCTGTTACAGAACCAAGCACCTCCTACCTGGCATGATTATTTCAGGAAATCCTAGCTTTCTAGCAACAACTGTGGTTCTGTCTACAAGGTGGGGGTAGTCCTTCCTAGTTTGAATTACATCTCCAACAAGCATTTTCACGGTTACCCAGAGACCTATTAAAAGGGGAAAAACAAAAAAAGAAAAAGTTTAAATTTGTAGGTAAGGGAAAAAAAAAACAAACAACCAAACACAAAAAACCCAACCTGCTTTCAGATGATTGCCTCTCCTACCCACCAAAATAGTGATAAGAATTCACTTCCCCCACCTCCTATAGCTAAAGGTAAAAGCTCTATAATCCAAAACTGTAGCTACTTATTTAAATATTGTCCAAGATTCAACAACAAACTCATGATTCATCGCTTTCAGCTTCAAAGTTGACCCACCCCCATGGGCGTGCCACAGCTCTAGAAAGTCTTTCTCTAAAATGTAAACAATATAAAATGAAGTTCCACAAAAATACCTTGTTTAAAAAAAAAATAGAACCTATTTTACCTTGTCCACCACTGTCTCCTTTTGATGCAGTGACTTTGCTTAGGAGACTGTGTAAAAAGTCATTCTCTGCCACTACCCTGCAGGATAAAAAACAGTGTCTACTAGGAATTAAGCACTAAATATATCAAACACCATTCAGAACATAAATGGCAGACAGCCTCAGTCATCTTTGCAGTACTTGACTTTATTATGATATGATCTGTAATTTCATTATTTCTCACTCTGAGTTGCAAACCACTCACATGAAGCTTATGCATACACTGAAGTGAAAAAGCTTAAATCAACAACTTTAGGAATGGCATTTTGTGACAGATTGTCAATATGAAAGCTTATAATTTTGGAGGAATGCACAACTGAATGCATTCACCAACATGCCAGTCCAGTCCACTTTCCCTGCTAACAGCATGACAAACAAATGAACTTTGAATTTTTTTCAGCTACTTTTTAAATTAGAAACAAATTCTCACATAACTAAGGTGCCGGATCAAATTGTAAAAAAGGGAAGTAATAAAGAATTGTGACATACTTGGATCTTTCAGAATTAAATTTATTCTCCACAGTACATAGCAGCAGCGCTATGTAGGATGTACAGACGTATTTCCGGTGAATACTGGCACCTGTGCATTTTATCTGTGTCACATTTTTAGGCAGCTGGTCTGGCATTTCTTTTGAAGATAGTTAATGTATGACAATTCAACTACTTTTTAACTGAAACCCAATATTTACTGCGATTTTTCTCAAATTCAAAACAGAATCAAGTATATAAATTACAAGTTATCTGTACTTGTAAAGATTGCTGTTGAGTATGCATAACTATTTATCTTGAGTTTTGTTAACTAGGACATGGTACCAGCTGTCTGAAGGAGCACATTCATAGAAATATACATTCATTTAACATGCAATGTAACCCATATCAAGTCTTAAATGCCTTTTAAAGTGATACTTAAATAATTAGCAATATTACAACACAAAATTATTAAAAGGAAAAATTAATTTTTCTTGAAACATTTCACAAATTGTTACAGCCAAAGAGACACAGAAGTTTTTTTGAGCGTTTAAAAAAAAAAAAAAAACCAAAACAAGATATCCATGAGTATCTTACGGGTGAAAGGGAATGAAATGCTGCTTTTCTTCATCACTTTCAGCTTTTCCTTTTATGATATCTGTAATATCCATAACTAGAAGAGTAGAAGAAAAATTAGCAAAACATAAAACAGCATTGCAAAATATCTCCTTATCTATGCATAATACACATTAATGTTCTTGTGTTTAAAAGTAAATATAGATTTTTCACTAGTGAGCAGTGTCGCCCAATAGGGGTGGATTTGTGGGCCAGAACATTTAGTGCAAAGCCCATACTACAAACATGACGTTGTGTAAAGGGAGAATTACTTCAGACTAGTTTTGGGCTAATCCTGTGAATACAGGTACAAGTACATTGGGGGTGTTCTCGGCACATAATTGTTAGTTTTATTTCATCAGCAAGGAATTCTGTTATTGTACTCTGGTACTGTGCTTTGGTTTGTGCTGCACAGCAGTAAGTATGAATTATTAGAAAAGTAAATTCTAAAGCACATTTCTGAGCTGAACGAAAATGCTAATGTAGGTGCAGTCTTTATGGACTTAAGAAACTAAATATGGAAGATAGTTGATACAGGTATCTTGTATTCCAACATGTCTTGGTAGAGATTCTATGGTCCAGGGTCGGTGAGCTGGGTCCTACTTCAGATATAGCACAGGAGACATCAGTTACCTGCCACTCCAAAAGGCCGCCTTAGTCCCTGCGTGTATTTCTTTGAGTTACTGTCTCTGAGATCCATCCTCCCAACTCGGACTATTTGACAAACTAAATAGATTTTGTCTCTGCTAAGGTCTTTATTTCCAAGATCCTAAGATACAAACAAAGAAGAATTGAAATATTACTTGGGGAAGAATCAAGTTGTGAAATTTAAACAGGACCTTCTGTAATAAATTAAGCCTCAGTAATCAAGGGGTGGGTGGAGGGAACACAACACCAAACTGAGCCCACAGAAAGGCTGAAAAACCTGACAGTTTAAAGATGAAGAAGATGTAAGGGAAAATAAATAGAGGAAATAGTAGCAATCAAGAGGTACAGCTGATAAAAAAGAAAAACGTCATCAGTAAGTTATGAGGCAGCAAAATGCTTTGAAGAGAGGACATTGAAGCATTGTTATCGCCTTAAAGCACTCAATGACTGGTTATCTTGCTCTTTTTCTAAGATTACTTCTGCTTCCTTCTTCATCTTGCTCAATCTTCAGGAATTCTGATAGTGACCACAGGGAAGAGACAACCTGATTTGCAAATACAAAGTAAGGAAAACTGGAAAACACTTACTGTGAACACTACTTTAAGGTTGTTGAGCATATCAATTTCCTTTGGAAAGCCTTTACTCCCCCATCTCACCAAGTAGTTCTCACTGTTTTGAAGATAAATATCTTACTGTCATGTGATTTTAAAATTCTCCCCTTTCACAGCACATTATAAACCACAGTACGTAACAAAGGTTGCATAACAGACAATAGTCTGCAGTGATTGTTTAAATGTAACACCAGACTAAAAAGACAAGAATGCTACACAAAATACCATCAGTAAATTTTGAAAAATAACCCAAACATAGGACAGAATGGCACCTTTTTTGGAGGAAACATTAACATCATTGTAGTCCATTTGACAGAAATCTATCTTTGAATTTATAAGTTACTCTCATTTGGTCCCCTTCCCCCCCATTTCGGCACTTTACTTCAGATACCACAACATTCCCCATCAAGAATTATCTCTTAGTTTTGAGCTGTTCTCAGGCTTCTCCAAAATTCTGAAATGTTTATTCCAGGAATTACCTATCAAAATATTTGGCGTCCTTTACCCTAGAGTTCTTTAGTAGCTGCCAAGAACTAGATCTCTCTGCACTTCCTTTTCCTTTTGATTTCTTCCTCTGGTTTATATATTCTCTGTATTACTAGCATGTTGGCAACTACTTTACTTCATTTTGGCTAGCTCCTTTTGCTACTTTTTTTGCAATAAAAAAAAAAGAAGCTTACCTTATAATTGTTAACTTCTGTGGATCGTATAGTGACATAAAAAGTTCTGCATCCTCTCCAATTCGGCAAACAAAATTCCGCACGAAGACATATAGGCTGTGGGTGGGGGATGAAGACATTCGGGAGTACGAAGCGTAATCTGGTTGATCCTTTGACTACTCAGAAAGAGAAAAATCATCAGCTAGATCCATGAATTAAAATGGTGGGATACTACAAGCAGTTTCAATTTTTATCATATGTAAGAGTTAATCTTGAAAAATCGTAGAAAATTTGGATAAAAAGACTTGTTCCTAGCAAATAAGCATTGTCTCATATACTCCTCTAAAAGACATTGCTTAATAACACAGACATGACTAGCAAATAAGTTTCTGACCCTCCACAATGCTTCACTAGTGTATCAATATCCTTTTTTACTGTGAAGCTAGAAAGTTAGCAGGTTAGAAGGTGCAAAAGTGACATAGGTACAGAAGATCCCACCTTCCTCCCCAGAGCCTTCACTGTATGCAAGGAGATAAAAGCTCAGACTGGGTTCTTCGAGACACTGCACCCAGACTAGGGAGCTACCTCCATGTGCAAATAATGAAAAAGTTAACAATGGAGATGCCTTAAATCAATTTTTTGCAGTACTTAGGGGACTTCCTCAATATTATGAATAAGAAATTCCTTTGTAAGGGATTCTCAGCATATTATCCTTTCCAAGTAGGTATCTCCTTTTAGAAATGGAGCAGAGATTAATTTATTTTATGATTATTTCCAAGGAACACAGTAGTTAAGCTGTTTCTCTCCCTTTCTCCCTTCACCTTCAGAAGCCTTCCTTTCCTGAAAATCTTGTATGGTTTTTTTTTCCAGGAGAAAAGAGCCAGGTTAAGTTCCCCTCCTATGTATGAAGTTATTCAAAACCTTACCTCCGAAGGAAATCAGGCTGCTTTCAATGGAACTATTCTGAAGTCCTTCACTAATATTTTCATAGAGTACTGTGCCTAAAAGATTTAACAATGCTTTTGCTATGCTTGAAGAACTTAAACGCCTTTAGGAGAAGAGAGAGCAGGGAGTTGGACTCAGTGATCCTTGTGGGTCCCTTCCAACTTGAGATATTCTATGATTCTATGACTTCCATATCTTAGGCCAGTTTTTCAGCCACTGGGCAGTTATGTAAAGGGTGAAACATCATCACCACCTTTAAAGAGATGAGGAAGTATCAAGTACAGAGGCAAACCTACACAGTAAGTTATAGCTAAAGACCTACTATCCACATCGTAATGGAGTTTCAGTATGCTAGGAACAATAGCAAAACAAAATATATCTCTTTTAAAAGGAGACAACATATGCTGAGATCAGGACACAGCTGAGCAGGCTCACTGACTCAAAAATAGGGTCATAATTTCTACCTACATCCCATTTTAACCACCTAGAAACAACTACTTAACATTTGATGGCCTAAAGCTCCTTTTGTCCATTGTTTGTCTCTATTTGTAAAGTAAGTCACCACACTCTATTGCAGACTACCAAGTTTAATTTTCCTTGTATTGTGAGTTAATTACATTTTAACATCTGGGAAGCAAAATTTATATAGTGATGCTGATTAGAACTACTCATAAGGCACTCTACATTAAGGAAAACCTAGAATGTATCAAAGTCAACTATGATGACTGTGACTGCTCTATCGAATGCCTCTGGGTTAAAGTCAAAGGGGTCATCTCCAAGCAGGACCTCACAGTGGGCATCTGCTATCGATCTCCTAACCATGGTGACGAAGCTGACAAAGCAATATTTGGGGCACTAAAGCAAGCTTCTGGCCAACAGAACCTGGTCCTGATGGGTGACTTCAACTACCCAGACATCTGCTGGAAGAACAATACAGCAGCTCGCATGTCATCCACCAAGTTCCCGGAATGTGTAGAGGACTGTTTCCTGATACAAATGTGAGATGTGCCAACCAGGAAGGAGGCGCTGCTGGACTTGCGATTCACAAACCGAGAAAGCCTGCTTTGTAATATCTCGGTTAGTGATAGCCTTGGCTGCAGCGACCACAATATTGTAGAGTTCAGGATCCTGCTAAGTGTGCTGAAGGTCAGCTCTAAGACAAGGGTTCTGGGTTTTAGAAGAGAAAACTTCAGTTCACTCAAGGCTCAATTGGGAGGGATTCGATGGGAAGCTTCCATGGAAGACAAAGGAGCTAGTGAGTGCTGGGAGTTCTTCAAGAACTCTCTATTGGAAGCACAAAGCCAGTTTATCCCCTACGAAGGAAAGGGAAGTAAGCGGAGCAAGAGGCCCCCATGGCTCAACCATGACCTCCTGGGTCTATTCAAATCCAAAAGGGAAGCATACCAGAGATGGAGAAGTGGAGGATTATCTGTCGAGAGCTACAAGGGCATTGCCAGAGTGTGCAGAGATGCAGTTAGAAAAGCAAAAGCCCAGCTTGAATTGAAACTGGCTGTAGATGTGAAAAATAACAAGAAAGGTTTCTTCAGACATGTCAACCATAAGCAGGAAAAGAAGGAAAACATAGGCCCACTGTTAAACAGAAAAGGAGAGTCAATCACCAATGATGCTGAAAAGGCAGAGGTCCTCAACACCTTCTTCACCTCTGTCTTTACCAGCACTGTTGGGTCCCAGGCTTTCGTTTTTCGTCCCAAATTTCGTTTGGGAACAAAATTGCCGGTTGATCCAAACGCCAACTCACCATCAGTGAAGGTAGAGTTAGTATATGAATTACTACAGGAGCTTGACCCCTACAAATCAATGGGCCCTGATGCCATCCACCTGAGGGTGTTGAGAGAGCTGGCTGATGTCATCACAAGGCCACTCTTCATAATCTTCGAGAAGTCATGGAGAACAGGGGATGTCCCAGAGGACTGGAGGAAGGCAAATGTTACCCCTATCTACAAGAAAGGCTCGAGGGAGGATCCGGATTACTATAGGCCCATCAGTCTTACTTCAATCCCTGGGAAATTTATGGAACGAATCTTCCTGGGGGCCATCACAAGTCAATTGAAGCACGTGATTGGGAAAAGCCAACATGGCTTCACTAAAGGCAGATCATGCTTGACAAATCTGGTTGCCTTCTGTGACAAAGTGATTTGCCTGGTTGATATGGGGCGGGCAGTGGACATTGTCTACCTGGACTTCTCCAAGGCCTTTGATACGGTTCCCCACAGTCTACTCCTAGAGAAATTAATGCGTTACAGCCTAGACAAGTGGTCTGTGGAGTGGGTGGGGAACTGGCTGACAGGCCGCACCCAAAGGGTGGTGATAAATAGCTCCTTTTCCAAGTGGCAACCTGTCACTAGTGGAGTCCCCCAAGGATCAATATTGGGCCCAATGTTATTCAATATCTTCATAAGTGATCTGGATAACAGCATCAAGTGTAGCCTGATGAAGTTGGCTGATGACACCAAGTTGAGTGGGGAAGTAGACACTCCAGAAGGGAGAGCTGCTCTGCAGGAAGATCTGGATAGGCTGGAAGAGTGGGCCAGCAAGAACCTTATGAAGTTCAACAAGAAGTGTAAGGTCATGCACCTGGGAAAACATAATCCAGGAGTGCAGCACAGACTGGGATCCACCTGGCTGGAGAGCAGCTCTGTGGAAAGGGACCTGGGGGTCCTGGTGGACAGAAAGCTCAACATGAGCGAACAGTGTGCTGTTGCGGCCAAGAAGGCCAACAGGATGCTGGGTTGCATCAAGAAGGGCATCACCAGCAGAGAGAAAGAAGTCATTATCCCGCTCTACTCAGCGTTTGTCAGGCCACACCTGGGGTACTGTGTACAGTTCTGATCCCCACGATACAAAAAAGATGTGGACAGGCTGGAAGGGGTCCAGAGAAGGGCCACGAAGATGATCCAAGGACTGGGAAGCTGCCATATGAGGATAGGCTGGGAGAGCTGGGTTTGTTCAGCCTTGAGAAAAGGAGGCCTAGAGGGGATCTCATCCCCATGTACCAGTACTTATGGGGCAGCTACAAAAAAGATGGAGACACCCTTTTTACACGGAGTCACACGGAGAGGACAAGGGGGAATGGACACAAGTTGCTCTTGGGGAGATTCCGATTGGACACCAGAGGGAAATTTTTCACACTGAGGACAGTCACCATTGGAATAATCTCCCCAGGGAAGTGGTTGACTCGGCCATGTTGGGCACCTTCAAGAGTCGTCTGGACAGGGTGCTGGGCCATCTTGTTTAGACTCTGCTCTTCCTAGAAAGGTTGGACTAGATGATCCCTGAGGTCCCTTCCAACCTGGGATTCTGTGATAAGGTGTTTCCCAGTGATTTGTCATGGGCATTACTGAGGTGTCACAACAGCCTAACATTTTTGTCAAGTGTTTTACTTGCTTTATTACTATTTATTTTCTCAAGAATGAATAAAAGAACCCAAGTACCTTACAAGCCCCTGAACAGATCTAATATAGAAAAAGTAATCTGCTTTGCATTTTAAAAGATTAAATTTATGCACTTGTCAGCTTTGCTTAGGCATGCTAACTTCTGGTGTCTACCAGGTTATGCTGAGTTCACCCAAGTTCCTCTTTAGAGAGCTTAAATTCTGCAACTCCATCAGACTAACTAACAAGCAGCAACATATAGCAAACAACTAGTGTTGTCACAAGGTCTTCTAAAAAAGAGCTTTGCTTAGTCATGGCTCACAGCCTAAACTCCAACTATATAACCATGCACTATGCAAATCAGTCTATTGAATAGCCCACAGATGGAATGAAGGGACGTTTTTCCATTTAGGAATCCAAGAATAGATACAGAACCAGATTTAGACACAGGCATTCAGCCTAGCCCACAGGCTGAATCCAGTGCAAAAACGCAACTAACTCAATTGGAGGATTAGCCATATTTATAACATATGAATGTGAATCTACTCTTAGTTAAGTCATAGGCAAAATTTTCCACCAATATTTATTTTAGAAGGTTACATCCTTCAATCTTTGTACTGGTTTTTCATTTTGATTTTAGCAAAGGAAGCATTCATTTTGGTCTCTCATTCCTACCATTTCTTCCTTAATTCGCTCAGTGATTTTATTAGTCGCTTCTTCATGTGCATGAAATAGGCTGATGACACTGGTTTTATCTGGATCCAAGATATTTCCATCTTCATCTCTAACTATTAGATCTAGCTCAAGTATCCTGTGAAAATACAAAGAGCATAATGGCAGGATTATTTCCTTCTATAAAAATAAAGTTTAGAAATGTAATGCACGAGGAGCTGCTTCAAGTTTTAAAGCAATAAAGTAAGTTTAAATATATGCAATAGTACTTCATTGTAGAAAAATTTAACTAAACCCCACAATTTCCTCTTCAGGCTGTTGTACAGTATTTCTCCATTTTAGGAATTTATAGTAATAGCACAAAAGTATTTAAATGCCTATCACATAAAATAGATTCACCATGTTCAATGACTTCAAGCAATCTTCAATCTCTTCTGCTTTTTAATGTATAACCTTTCTAAACAAGATGCGTAGGTTTTTCCTGTTACCTTCTGCTTTTATGTTGCTCTCTTACTCTCCCAGTCCTGTAGTAACTACTATGCTCTGTTCTCCTTCACTCTCATACAAATCATGCCTGCCTTCCTTCCGCTCTTCCCCTCCACCCCCCCCCCCCCCAATTCAAAACTCAGGCCTTACCTCCATACATCCTACATGTTCTTGTCCACAGTGTCCCAGTGTCCCTTCAGTCAAGAGATATGCTTTCTTGCCTAACCAGGATCTTACTCCTCCATCTCCCCTCTAAAATTGGCCTGCCTCATGCTGGACTGTACCTTTCACAATTTCTGAAACATACTGGGTGCCTTTATGGCACTGCTAATGTTGTTTGAAGCAGTCTGTATCAGACTGCAAGCTGTCTTCATCACCTTACAGGCTTACCCACAACCTCTTCTGAGCTGGTGTTCAGTCTCCTCTCCCACAATGACCCACTCAGCCTCCATTGTCATTCCCCTTTATTCCTTCTCCACAGGTTGGGAAGTTTCCTTCACACATCACAACTCAACCCCACACTTTCAGGCACTTAGAAACATTATCCAACTTGCACTTTTCCTCTACACAATCCCAAAACGGTTTTAAACATCCCTTCCACCCCTGCTCCTCTAAAAGACACAGCTTACTGTCTCATAATTCGCAAAAAGTAATGTGAAAACAAAGAAGTCTGAAAGCAAAGAAATGTTATTATTGTCTTAATCAGAGCTAGGCTTCTTTGATTGGAGCATTTCAAAGTAAAATCTGTCTAGGAGCAACCATTCAGGTCCACACAGTGTAGCAGGATATGTGTATTCCCACAGTGTGTTCTGTAAGAACATAATTTATCAGAAATCTGTGCATCTGAATCACAGTAAACAAGTTCGGAGTTTTGTAACATCTCATGGTCATTCATTGTTTATGTGTAGCCACAGGTAGCTGAAGACTTGCAGCTGCACGTAGGCCTTCAGGCCACAATAACCACAGTCACTTGCAGTAGCTAAACACGGTTTATAAGCAGATTCCAATCCCCTTAACTGATGGTGGAACACACTCAACCCCACATAACTGCATTTTGCCAAGAAACATGTTGTGTTGCAGTGACTTTTCATTAGCAAGAAGCAGAGAAGGCGTTTTGTCAAATAACTATTCTGTCCCTGTTAGTTTCACTTCCATTACGAGAAACAGAGTTCTGCCTGGAAAATCCCTAGTAAGTTGAGGGGGGTGGGGGTGTGGAGGGCTAGGGTGGTGGTGTGGTGCTTTTAACAGAGGCTCTGTACACTTCAGACTGTTGCTATTCATCCACCACACTAAGGTGTCTCAGCACCACTGCTGAAGTTGTAGTGTAACACTACTAGGCTGTGTCTGTGAAGGATGGACAAGTTTTGGGTCTCGAGTACACTGATGTTTTATCTATAGAAAGGACAGTTATCTGACCTCAAATCTTTACAGTTGATGAGCTTATATATCTATAATTAACAAATAAGTTAATATTTTGAGAAAGTGATTTGCTATGAAAAACTTCAATATGGTATCTGCTATTATCACAGGAATAACGGAGAAGTTTGTAAAGGAAGTTTAAATATGTCTACA
Source organism: Phalacrocorax carbo (assembly GCF_963921805.1). Taxonomy (NCBI): domain Eukaryota; kingdom Metazoa; phylum Chordata; class Aves; order Suliformes; family Phalacrocoracidae; genus Phalacrocorax; species Phalacrocorax carbo. The sequence continues at coordinate 16,777,944 of NC_087520.1, forward strand.
TCTCACGTTAATGAGTTACAAAACTGCAAACAGGGAAACTTTATCATCATATCTCTTCTAGCTGGGTGCTTTAAAATAAATCATGTTTTCCAGAAGCAATGTAGGCCACTTACTTGTTACCATAGTCAATTTTGGAAGTGACTTTCTGTTTCAGTTCTTTGAGCTCATCTTTTGGCAAAGTCCCAGACAGAAGCTGTGACCGCCACTCCATTAAGTCATACATCATAGACTGCACCTGCTGGAACCGCTCTTTCTTATTTGTCTAAGATACAAAAGAAAACAATAGGTTTCAAGCTTCAAGTTCAAGTGAAATGTGACAATTACAGATGTGTCATATTAATGCTAAATGATTGCAGGAGCAAGAATTAGGCAAAGTACTGAGCCTGGCTTCCTTCCTCCTCTCATCCTACAAATTAAGGACAAAAACTCCCATGTGACCATAAAGAAATTACATGAAATTTAAGCAGTTTGTATGGGGATAGGGATTTAAGTTATGCTTTTTTTAACTGTGTTGTTCTAAAATTCATTAACTAAGTCTCATCAAGAGAAAACATTATAGAAGCTATTTACTTCTCTATGAGATACTGATAAAAGCATGCTGGGAACAACATTTGTTTGTGGTCACTTAAGAGAAAAGTGAGAGAATGCATAGAACTCACTAAAGCAGGTCCAGTGTCATTCACTAAAACAATAAAAATGTTAATTGTTGACTTTAACAAGAGGAAGACTAAAAAGTTACATGTTTCAGAAAATATATTAATGGGGAAAAAACACCATATTCAAGATTTCTTTGCCCCAACAAAGAAAAGCAAAATGCAACGGCTAGGTTCCTGGAGCAGTCAGTACGAGCTTTGGAGACAGATTATCCATTGGAAGAGACTACTCAGATACTAGAAGATTCACCACCTTTTGATGTTTTTCCAGTCAACGCTTCAACCTACGTCTGATGGCCAAAAATTCATAAACAAGCCACTAGAATCAGAGATTAATGTTGGGTTACAACATGCAAAATATCTCTTGATTTTGCAAATGTAAAAATTAGCCTTCTGTCCTTCAAATTTTGTCTCTCAAAGTCATGTAGTCCAAGGACAGGTATAATTTTATAAGAAAGGTTTGGTCTCTGTATAAAGGATAGTTGAGGCCTGCAAAAATATGTCAGGTTCAATTAAAATAGAAAGTTAATTTAAAAAAAAAAAAAATCACCCCTACAGTTCTGTACTACACCGTGGGCATTACAAGCATACACAAAAGATCACCATGACTACAGGTTGCTTACGTACAAGAAACACAGATGCTGATGCAGACCCATTTTGACTAATACCTCCACATTCATTGCACTTTTATGTATTGGTAAAAGTGCTCACAAGAAAAAGTTTTCTCCAAGATGGAAAAAAATGTTTTTCTTCAAGATATTGAAAGTAAAAAGACATTGCCAGTTGTTAATAGCTACATGCTCCCAGTAACTCTTGAACAACTTTTGTTCTAGCATCCCAAGAACATGGTGACTCTTTTTAAATATATCTTAGCTATGTTTCATACCCCTATCTTGACATTTGTCAGCTCTACAAAGAAGAATTATGACAAATTAATCAGGTACAGGATACTCAAAGTTGAAACTAAAGGCATGAAGTTACACCACTCCTCAGCAGTAAGTCAGCCTTTTCATTTAAAGCCATTGAAGAAAATGGTAATCATCTAATCAGTGATGAAGAAGTAATTTCTTAAATCCTCCCAGATCCTGCACTGCACCTAAGAAGAGATGCTAGTTTAACAAGGCCTCAATATGCATAAATAGGACTAATCAACAGGCCACACATGGCCTGCAGAAATGTCATACCACATAGAGCTGTTTCCAGATGCTTCCCCATTCCCAGAGCGTAGTGGTAACTTCTTGAACTAAAGGAATTTCAGCAGGTATTATATTATCTGTATGTCTAGGAAAGAGAGAAAATTTAACACAATGAAAATAAAAGAGTATCTGAGTTTCATTGGTTTATATGATAGTTACTGTGTTTAAGACATATAAATGCCTTAAAACTCATTCTTTAGCAGATGAGACCCTTAATGTAATAAAAGAGTTAAATTCCATACCTTTTCTTTTCAACAGTGACTTCCTTGATGTGGATGAAAGATTTAGGAAATATTCCCTGTTGAAGGGGAAAAAAAATGCATCCAATCTTCTTATCCAAGAACATTTAAGTAACAAATGAGATCCTTCCAAAACTCACTTCTAGATTTGCTTCATAGCACTATGGCTATGAACATAAACTGTAATCTCCAGATTAACTGCTGCCTATCTAGTTTTCTGTCCAGCTAGATGCATTTCTGTTTGACAGACAAATTATAGAAGTTTTGTCATATCCTCTTCTGCAAACATAGAATGCATAGAATTGCATTTCTGCATAAGAAACACCATCTTTCACCCCCATCCCCCCATCTACTCCCCCACAAACAGTACATACAGTGTAAATACAGTAAAGAAGCATTTTCTATGTGTGGTAGTCCATACGTTTCTCATTCCTGGGAAAAAAATGCAGTCTAATATAGAGATCAGCTTCATTACCAAACCAAAGGAGAGATGCTGATATAGGATCATTGCATCTAGTGAAATAAATATTGATAGACAGGGGAAATCACTCAGGATGAATAGCAAAACAGCCACTGACATGAAGGATAGTAATCTCAAATTTTACTTTGAAGCATAAGAGCTAAGAACATTGTGTATAAGATTAAAATTGCTTTAAGAAAAAATAACCATTCGTTTGCAATGCACAAAGCAGGGAGACACTTAGTAAAGCCCTCCTAGGTATATGTGCTACCACTGCAGCTGAGATTATGGTCTCATTTTGTTCTACTGAGGGCCATGCAGTAAGACGCCCAGCAAGATGTAGCAAAGGAGGCACTAGATTTCATTACATTCTCAACATTTATTTTTAATTGACCTGTGTAGAAAAAACAGTCACCAGAAAAAAATGATCGAATGTGATGTGTCCTTGCTCTACAACAGCTGAAATGTTTTAAATCATCCTAAAGGAATGTTTGACCATGAATCTATCTATGACAATCCTCACATCAACTAGCAAATCTAGTCTTGGTAATTAAACTAGGTTCTTCTTGGATTCTTCTCTATTCGATAACTGACATCAATATGTGGTACTTTACAAAGTCTTCCTCTCAGTTAGACTTCAGCTTTTATAGCCATTTACTTTTAGTACTGGATCTTAAAACACAATCATGTCTTATCACTTGCACAGTTTTTCATTAAGATTTAAGTTCAAAGGGTCCATGAGGAAGCAAAGTAAAAAAGAAGGTCCCATTAATAGTAAATTCAGTGAAATCTTCATATATGAAATTAATAATACTTCTTAAAACATGTTACGCATGTTGACTTTGATGAAACCCTTTAGCAATATTAAGAATTAGTTAAAAGAATGTGGTCAGTTCTGGTAAATATTTTCCCTTTTTAGTTTTAGACTAAATTCTAATAAAATTAAAATAAAAATTTTAATTGGAATACACAGCAATAGCATTTTGAGCCAAAAGAAATATCAAAGGAGGTTTTAAAACACAGTTACAGTATTGGACAGGATGGGAGGATGGTTAGCCATTCTCTCATATCCACCTTCAATTATTGCAGATTGACCAATTGATAGTAACTACTTTGTGTAGCTTTCACTGAAATACTACGCTGTATCAAGAACTTACGATGAACAACCTTATCACTAGCCTGGCCTTCACCTCATCTGTGACAGGCTAGAAATGGAAGGAGGCAAATAAGGTGAACTGTGCAGTTGGAGCTCGTAGAACATGAGAAACAACAGGTAGAAGTCTGGAGAGAACAATTGTGCATAATTATCACAAATAATTACTCATTCCTCTGTTTTTTAGGATGTGTAGTCAAGGAGCAATGAAGTGAAATAGTAAGTGAGCATCTAATGCTTCCAAAAGGAAACTAAAATATTTTAGTATCACGTACAGTTTGAAAATAGACACAAATTATTTGCTTTAAGTTAATGCAAGTCATTGCTAATACCTACAAGCCATTGAATACAAAATAAGAAAAAGGAGAAACAGACAACTTAAGACTGTTCTGATTTTTTGGCATATTCTCTGCCAACAACTGTCCCACTGCTCCCCAGATATCCCTTTTTAAGTGGCTGTGAAGATTTTACACATACTTTTTCCAGGCTACAGAGAAGCAACTTCCACCAAATATTTTTACTGTGATATAGGCATGAGTAACTTCAAATGCCTTTGCATTCCTGCTTCCTAAAAAAGTCTGATACTGAGAGCAAGTTTCAAAAAATGCTTTTCTTCTAGGAAAGTATATTTGAATCTAAAAAGCAATTTTCTTCCTACCTAACTCAGGAATCATCATACCCAGGGTAAAAATTATTTCATTTGTGGCTTTCCATCTGTAGGTGTAAGAATACTGACTTTTTTGTATTAATATGATTTTCGTACATTAGAGATTTATGTAAGGATTTAAGCCTGATGGGGGTTGTGTAGACTGAATGTAGCCTAAAGAATCCTTAGAAAAAAGTACAGGAACAGATACATCTAACAGTAAATTAACTCAAAAAGTTACTTCAAATTGTGTCTTCATCTGTCAACCTTAAGGCACAGTATTTTTTTCTTCACTGATCTGCTTCTCCCAGTTTTCACTTCTAATATTTACCAGTATTGTCCAGGACAAGGGCTGATTGTTTTATTCATATTGAAAGGAAATAGCATGGAGATAGCTGACTTCAAAGATCAGAATAGGACTATCAGAGAAGACATACTGAAAACCCACTTCAGGGGCTGATTTCTTAAAAATGGTCTTACAGGAATGAATAGCGTGGTCTTACCTCTGACCCTTTGTGTCTTACTAGATAACCCTTGTACCAATCTAAAAGGAAGAAAAAGTACACTTAGCATGAGAGAACATATGCGTAAAAAAGCATATAATAAAGTCACGGGTTTTGTTTCATATAAGAACTATCTAGCATAGGATGGTTAAAAATTAATAGTTACTTCAAAAATAACATAGATTAAAGTAAAGTGAATGTCAGTAAGCATATTTATCATGACTTGCACATTAGCAAGTATGATTATATGGTCTACTTTCAAGTCATGCATAGTAAGTCCAGGTAATCTTACACAGAGTTTAACACTCCCACACTCACATAAAAAAGGTAGGATAAGCTGTTTTGTATTATAATATATTAACACACACACACATATCTCTCACTCTCAACCAAGATCACTCGTGATACTGGGTAGCCCATGAAGCTCTTCCGATTGTGTAATGTTAATCCAGTACGGTTCATGATTGCTGATATATCCAACTTGAATCTAAGAAAAGTAAGCCATCTTTCTGCCATGAAGAATTATAGCTTCTGGACCAAACTAGAATAAGCTAGAATAAGCAGCTTCCTCGTGTAAAGTTCAAGTTAGAAGTTTGAGAAAATGAAGGGCTCTTACGGGGCTCCTGCTCCCTTCATAACTAGAAACGCCTTCCAAAAGAAGAGAGTGCAGTATTGCAGTAGTGGCAATTAAAAAACTAATTCAGACTTTATCTATGCCCCACTTAAGTCACAATAAACATCTACAAAGAACATAAAATGAAGAGTTCAACCTTACTAAATTACAGCAGCAGCCACATCACTGTGCACATATTCCATCATGAAACATTACCTGCATAGCAGCAGTATTCAACTCTGTTGAATACTTCTATTTCACCCCAAAGAAAGCATTTTAGAACCAGAAGTGTACATTTTCTGACTTTAATTTCATGAATAGATATTATGGCTTCCCTACCACCTTTCTCTCTCACCATTTCTAACACAGCACAGCTATTTCAGCCATGCAACCAAAGCATTAAAAAAAAAAATCCCAAACCCCAAACCATACTGTGAGAAAGGCAATGTTAAAAGTCACTGGAGAATTACTGACCTGAAAGACTCAGGACAGATTTTTTTCAGATTTTTCAGCACTGGGATTTTTCTTCCCCCATATCTTCTCACTAATAGGATTCCAACTTACTTCTAAAACTGAATTATTTGCACACAGTCTTCAATTTACAACCAAGTGTGTAAAATCTATTTCATCCCATTTGCTGTGACTGCACGTGTATGTTCTGTGCGTATATTTTGTGCACATGAAACAAACTAAAATAGTACATAAAATGAGTGCAGGAAAAGAACCTGTTACTGTTGGTTACTCTTCAGCTGCAGCTGGCAGCATATTTTTAAGATATCTGATAAAAGATGAACTTCCTCACTTGCACAATATGAACGATTCCACTTCTTTGTTGACAAACTTATTTTAAAAAGCAAGCTGTGACACAGTGTGTTAAGGGCAAAGGATTCAGAAAAGACTTTTAGATAAAATATAACCCCATAAGATCACCACTCAACTTGCTAGGCTGGGCTGACAACAAATGCAGGAGTCAGAAACCTGAAATGATGTTTCTGCAATTAACAGAGACAGTATAGGGATGAGGAGGTTTCTGGTTTGCCAATGTATTTTTTCTTAGGCAAAATGTTTAGAATGGAGGCTTAGAGAATTATGCAGACCGTTCATTTTTTTAGGAGAGGGCAGAAATCATTACTCATAACTTTGACTGATGCATCTGTTGACTGGTAGTCTAATGACTGACATAAATATTTTCATTGATGCTTAGAGATATTGAATTTCTCCTACAAACAGAAGAAGAAAACATATGCTTCGGTGCTCCAAAACATTGGAGATATGGTTCCTCAGAGACTCTTCTCAAATACTTTGTTGTTTCTATGCAAAACAACCCAGAACTCTGTGAAGTGGAATGGTCTGGGCTTAAACACCTTCAGATTCTGTGCAGCCTTGTGACCACAACATACAAAGTATCTTTCAACACTGAGCTGTCTCTTACTGCATAGTGCAGCAGTTGGCCTTTCTCTTTAACATAGCTACAGTTAATAAGATACAACTGGCGGACAGTGGAAGCAGGTTGAAGATGATAATTTTACAACACATTTTGTAAAGCATGAAGCACTTCATGGTTTTTCATAAACTCTTACCTGGTCAAGAACATCACTGCAGATTGAAAATATACTACTATTACAATGACATTTGCAGATACCTAACTATTGAATTAGTAATAATAATTGCACCCTTTTTGCTTTATACTAAAATAAACTTAAGTAGCTCTGGCAGACTTGGGAAGGAACTCAATCAAATTGTGAAGGTACAGATCAAATCAATATGAGGACTATGCTGTCACTACAGTATCGACAATGAATTCAGCTTCACAGATGTACAAAATTTCATGTTTGCCTATTCTTCCGCTGCTTGTATTTATTTTACACTTATGCCAGTTGGTCAAAGATCCCACACACCGGCAATGTAAGTTTGACTATCTATCATGCATGACTTGACTTAAGCTTCTGCTGTTTAGCAAGCTCAGTAAGTTGGATGGTTTTCAGAAATGTTTCTATCTTGCTGACCTACAGACTACTTTAACATACTAGATTTCCATCTTATACTACAGGATGACCAGGGTGCTGAACATCTAGCAACAAGTATTTAGTTTAGAGGCAAAAATATACTCCATTAAAACTTCAGTCAAATCTAATCTAACTTTCATCAGGTATATTACAAGCTGGCATGAACTTCACAAACTCTACATTCACCTCGATGACTTCCTCATTTGATAATGGCTTCCCAAATAAACCACATGTTCTGTAACATTTCTGATTTTGGCTCTCCAAAAATGAATAGGTTCTTCCTTAAAATAGAACACCACTACCAATACAAATAAAAGCATTAGACAACAGCTTACGTAACATGGGGAACTGCTGTGAAGTAAAAGGATCAAGTTATCCATGCAGAGAAACCTGCAGCCTGAAGGCAACTAACTTACCTTCACAGGACTCCAAGATATGGACCACATCACCAATCTGTAGAGGTAGTTGTTGTATTCCTGTGCCTTTGAAATTGTATATAGCTGGAAAATAAAAGGACAAAAACACTGTTTTTTTCAATACAGCCATACACTACAGTTAAACTGAAAACCACACATGGTTATTAAGATACTGATACTAGGGTAAAAACACTAGAATAACCAAACAGAACCATAATTCCATCCAGAAGCTTCATCTGTTACCATTACTTAATCTCTTTTCTTGTGAAAATGTGAAGGTGTTGAAAATGGCCAGTGCTGAAAACAAAAAACCCAGCATATGCATGAAAACAAGCTATTCATAACAACTGCTGCTCTGCACAGAATTTAGAAGCACCTCTTTAGATGCAGGTCTTCAATATATACATGCTCATTGTGCTGGAGAACTGTTAGTCTATTGGTCTAAGAATTTAAGCGTGCATTTTACAGAAGTTTATGGTAACGCTGGTGAGAAGGGGTGCAGAGACACATATGAAAACTGAATTTACTGAATTCTTTCCAAAGATGCTTCGTCTTAACGTGAAACCGTGTTTTATATGGAAACAGTGAAAGTTTTGTAATTATCTGCATTTAATCACTCTGAAAAGAGCACAGAACAGTGGATTTTTAGTGTGTTCTAATCAGAAGCTTATCTATATGTGGTTAAGAAACAGCTAAGTTTCAGAGAGAATTCAAGAAAATAAGCTTCTTTACTAGTTCTTACATTCTAGGATACAGGATGTGGGCTGCTACGGTAAGCATTTGTTTCTGTATTTTTTTTTCTTCATGTGCTTGATTATAGACTTTTACAATAGCATTACAGAGTAGAAGTGGTTATTGAAGCTAGTATCACACAGGGAAACTGATTAAAATATGTAAGCCTAAAACCGCAATTAAACTGTACCAGTAGGAACAGCACTCTAGTTACTGACCATGACCTCTGTTGTGCAGTAAAGATATCAGTCAGCAGCGTTTTCTTCCTTTTCTCGTGACAGTGTCCCAGTCCATCCCCACATACAGAGCATCCAAACTTGCAGTATTTTGGACAAGGGGAAAACTGATCTAGAAAGCTGAACCTACCTTCAGTATATTCCTGCATTCCTTTGTCTCCCCCCTCCAGGCTTCTAAAGCAGGATATTCATTTCTGCTAGGCTATACATTTTGTATACCAATGACACATTTTGCTGAAAATTGCGTTTAAGGTCTCAAAATAAATTGCCTTTCATGAAAATGTGCTCCTAAGGTCGGAGTGTAGAGCTAAATAGTTTGATCCTCTTCACTTTTTCAAGGGTTCCATAAATTGTGTTTCTTGTTTCTTTTGCCATCATTATATTAATTATATTTCTGGAACAGAAATTAGAGGGAATTTCAGTTTTAATTAATAGGACCAAAAATAAGTTCTTATTTTTGTTGACCTGAAGAGGTCTTCCTGCCAGTTCCTCCTCCTGGCTGGAGGAGAGCTTGAATCATTAAACATAAGAGAGGAGAAAAAAGGAAAAAAAAATCTGAAGTGAGGCTCTGCTGTCCAGATTCAAGAGAATCTAAGACACTTCCTCAGTGATCCTCAGAGAACTGCCTTAGCTCAACAAAAACTGAGTTTAAGTAGTTGATGTGTATAGTAGATGTGTAGTTATGTTCTGACTGGCTTCCTTTCATTAGTCTTGATACAGATTTCAAGAAATGGAAGATGGCAAACAACCTTCCTACGTTATCATGACATTTAAAGACGTGTTCCCACTGGAGTGTTTGGGGGGGGGAGGGGGGGTGGGTTGAGGGGGTGTGTGTGTGCTCTTACTGTTTTCCTGAAATGTCCATACAGATTAAGATTACTGTTGACTGGTATATACTTTATATTTCAAAATATGCACTGCTCTTATGGTTGTATTTTTCTCACAATATAGATGCAAATTATTGAGTCACAGATTCACATTGCATATGGGGTTTGCTCTCTCAAAAACTTCATTTAACGGCAATTAATGTATTAAAAATGAGAAGTGCAGTAATAAACCGACAAAGGAAGTGGCTATATCAACTAAGACTTTTCTAAATGAGTAAGTGGAAACTTAATGAGTTGATTATGAGAGAGATTTTACTGTAGAATTTGGATTGTTTGGTAGGATGATTTTAACAAATTCCTTTACAAAGTGTTAAGCTATAGACCTGTCCAGAAATTTTATGATATGACATTATCTCCCATACACCATTACAAAAAACTCTATAAACAGTCAAACAACCTAATACCATCAGCTACATCCAGATGTATTATCTACAGCACCAGACAGCTTAACTATCACATCTGCTAATTTTTGAATTATAAACTGTGAAGGCAAATATGACTATTATATCCAATTATATCTTCCATCAGCTGTATCTGATATAATTTCCCTTACAAACTGTGACCCTCTTATGCTGTGAGTATCGCCTCAGAGTTCAGCAGCCAAGAGGAGGGTTCCCTTTCCTCCACCCTCTGCTGAGATCTTCGGAGTTGTGTGTGTGCAGTTTTATGTGCACAAATGCATATTTCATTTATTTTCCTCTTCAAAAATAGCATATGAAAAACTTGTATGGACTTAAAGGGATTTTTTTTTGGTAGGGTAGTCACAACAGGGTTTTTGGGGAGTTTGGGGGCGGGTTTGTTTTTTGGGAGGTTTGTTGTTGGTTGGTTGCTTGTTTTTTAAATAAACTCTCTGGCCAGTAGAAATTAAGGCCCCTTCAAATCACTCTGAATAACTTCCTACCACTCCACTCTCTGGCATCCTCAATCCCAGCCATAAATACAAAAGGAGGCATTATCCTCAAGGCACAGAAGGTGGCCTACTTGAAGACCCCAGCATTCATCCTAAACCCCAATAGCAGTTATTGTCCTCAAGAGCAACTGATGTCATGGCAATAAGATTAGTAGGAGAGATGTGGACAGCATATGCCCTCCCCAGCAGTCAGCATCAGGCTAAGGTGCTCCCATCAGTAGCATATCTGTGCACAGATGCTGTCAGATTCTCCCAAAATGGCACAGAGAACCCCCAGGAACTCCAGCCTGAAGGCAGTGTTCCTAAATATGGACTTTACAGTTCATTGAGAATAGAGTTAGCAAATTTCACCCCAGATAAGCAAAGAATTAAGCTTGTCTTTTTAGAGCTCTCCATAACCTCAGTAGTAATTTTATAGCAGGACACACACAACGCACAGAAAACAAACGAACAAGAAAAACCAATGCAAAACCCCCTGAGATTCCAGGTGTTTGTTTTAGCTCCTTCAGGAGATGAGCTGAAAGCCAGCACACCACCACCACAACATTGGTTCAGAAAGCAAGCCTAACAAATACGAGGTCAAACTGCTAACATAAAAGATTTGTCAACCTGAACTCTGCTCAAGCACAAGTGGACTTTGAATTGTACCTCAGGAAGATGGATGTGAGTCCCATCATTCCCATGAAGCACGCACGAAGAGTCCTTTGTCCAGCCAAACAATACATGCTGTAGAGACAGTTGCTCTGAGCTCCCGTGTCTAATTCTGCTCTCACACATTCAGCCACCCAGAGCATAAGTGAAGACATCTACCAGTGTCCATTCCAAGAGCAAAAAACCGAATATGAAGGCTAAAGAAAATTCCAATGTTTCCATTTAATTCCTACTTATCTATTAAAGTTAGTGCTGTCAAATATGATATGCACATTCCCTCCACTAGATATATACGTGTGTATGCTGCTGAATATATGCATGGCTATGAAGCCTGTTTCATTAAGCCACATAGGTATGTATATGTTTTCTAAAGCAGAGTAATGAAAACCTGTAGAGGATATTTCTCTTGACGTTCCGAGACACAAGATAAATGAAACAGTCAATCTTTGTTCAGAATAAGATTCCTGTTAAAAAGTAAATTCAAACAACCACAGATTGAGGCAGGAGCACAGTTAACATTTTATAGTTTAAATTATATGTTCTCCATTTAGAAGAGAGCAAGTGGAAAAAATGTATTGCAAATCACGCTCAGCAAAGGGTAACTGTTGTATCAGGTAACAATTGAATACAGGTTTCTTCGTATGCTTAACCTTGGGGCCAGATGGAGGTTTTTAGCTGACTTGAGCTACTTATTTTCCTTCTTAAACTCAACAAAGCCACTATAAGAACCAGGAAGTTCTAACATACCCAACTACTTATATGGACATATTATTTCTGACTCTTTACTTTTTCATAGCAAATAGTGGCATGTTCATTTTTCTTAGAAGTCTTTATTGAGAACAGAACATTTAACTGTGCTTTCTCCTTTTCATGAAAGACTGTGTATAAAGAGATTCCTTTCCCAGCTTTGTCTCCATCTTACTTCAGTTGGCCCTTTGCAGTGGGCTACACTTCACGAAACTGATACTGTTACCCAAGCAGCCAGAACAGTCTGTTGGGTTCAGGGGCTGCACTTCATGAAGTAGTGAACCTACCCTGAACAAAGCTCTGCCTCCTTTACAGCTCAGCCTACACAGATTTCACATAGATGTAACATAATTTTCAGAGCTCTTCAGCAGATGAGATCGGACAAGCCAGTCACAGCCCTTTGCACTCAGGCTGGGCAGATGCTTTTATACTGTTTCAAAGAAGTCACTCAGTCCCCCGTCCTGTCCCCCCCCAGCCCCCAACTTATGCTTCAGATTGACACCCATCTTCAGATTCAGCAGTACAGGAGTAAATCTGACACTTGAGTTCAGCATGCCAACATAATATTTCACCAGCTCATAACTTTTTCACAAATGCGATAGTTTCCTCAAGGTCTGAGCAGATTTCAAACACTTTTCATCTTGCACATTAGTAGGAGATTGTCATCCAAACCCATTAGCCTACCATGACTTTTCCGTCTTGGTACCATCCATAAAAGTAGCTTACTTTTATGCTGGGAACATTTCAAGACTAAGAAGGAGCTTCCTGTGTAAAATCAGGAATATGGTTTCCAAGTACAAAGCTGAATATCAGTGATCTGGAGTATCCTATTTAATTAAGTAAAACACAGAAGTGGGCCCATGGCGTGCATTCTAGCATAACCAAGATTCCCAGCTGGGATTGTGTGGCCTTTCGAATCCCCTCAGCATACTACTGCTCATCCAAAGGTTGGGCCACACGCTTTCAAGCTGAAACTCTGCTCATCAGTGGAAGCTGAAGGCGTCAGGCAGGCCTCTAATAAAAGGCTTAGAAATTCAACATGAGAGTCATTCTGCAGAGACTTGAAAACAAAGATTTCTGAAAACATATTCCAGGCCTCATTACTCCATGAGTTTCCTATAGTTAAAATTTAGCAATTACACTCTTTTCCCTCCAATTTTTAAGAGCAAAAATTTATTTAATTTCCAAAACCTCTTCGAACACCCTTCCAAAACAAAATCCTCAGGGTCACTATTTTCCTCATTGGTTTGGGTTTTTTTGCAGGGGTGGGTACAGGACAGGACAACTGGGGGTGGCGGTATGTCTGTGTGTTTACTTGGGGTTTTTTTGTTTTGTTTTTCTAAATTACTCTGGGTGAAAGATTCACCCACTATTCTTACCAACTTATATAGTGAAACAAATACATTTTGTTTCAAAGATAAATAAAGGGAGATAAAACAGACCATGAGCCAACAGCTTGGCTAAGAAAAGGAACTCCTGGGTGTAAGCTACGGCTTATTGAGCTTGTAGTTATCCATTAACTTAAAGCAATTTCGCAAAAACAGAAATGGAACGCTCCCTACTGAAGACAACCTGCAAGAAAAAGCAACATGTATGAATACTTCTATAACTAGTATTCTGTTACCGTTGGAAAGTTCATTTGATTATTGTTCTCATTTTCCCTATTCTGCTTTGCAACAGACTAAATTGCAGACATCGGTACAATTTTTATGTGGGTTTTTTTTTAACATACAAGTATAAGTTGTCTTATAATACAATGTTTAACAGAAAAATCTTGTTTAACCCAGGAAATTGACTTACTCAGGGTGAGTGGAGAAACAGCAGCTAGTAGTACTATTGTCACACACAATAACACAGCTTGCACAGATTCTCTTTTGTATCAAAATTAAATATGTGCTTGTAGCCTAGAACAGCAGGGGAGCAAGCCCAGGGTAAAAGAAATACCACCAGGTCTGCAGTGTCAGTTCTCCCCAGTGACCTATGCTAGAGCTGAAATTATGATATTCTGTTTTGGACTTCCCATTGGAAAGCACAATCATACCTACTCTTCTTCAAGGAGCAGTTCAATATGCATGGAGGGCACATCTAAAACATTTTGTAGAGCAGGGCAACAATCGGTTATGGCTTCGGTAACTACAGCAAAGGGAATGTATGTTCAAAGTACATGTGACAATGTTCAAGAGCTACCGTTATTTTCCAGCTTTGAAATGCTGTGTGTAATGGATTCCTTAAGATCTGGTATCTGCCAGCTACAAATTTTACAGACTAAATATATTTACCCTAAGCCTCACAACCATAAAACTTAAGGCATTATTTCTACAAAGAGGAGGCCGAATTTAATTTGGCCCATTATTAGCCCTGCACCGGCAAGGGTGGACAGTCTTTGTTGTTGAGCAAGTTACTTCATGGCTAACGAGGTTTACTTTCTTTTATGCGTACAAAGGAAAAGGTGTCATCTTTGAGAATTATCAGTGTATAAGGCAGAAGTCCATCTGCTGCTGCATCACAAACTGGATATATCACTTCCTTTACCTTTTTAAAGGAAATTTATCAAATCTTTGATAAATTTGTTGTCTGCATTTCCTATCTGGTCATCCTTGATAATCTCTTCTCATTATTCATGTTCTCTGCAGATTTCTTTTAGTTAAACAGTGGCTGTTGCTTCTTTGAGCTAATTGCAACAGTGGGTCGAGTGTTAACTGGCTTTTTCTTAACTTGCAGCAGGAAATAAATTCTAAAAATTTGCAAATGTTAAAAAAAAAACAAAACCAAAATGTATTTTGCCCTTGTCTTCACTCTTCCTGACACAAAGCTACCACCAATGTCCTAAATCCTTGTATGACAGCAAGTTAGTCTTTCAGTTAGTTCTAAAGTTAAAGGTCACTGTTTGGCACCTGGAAACTTCCCAAGTCTCAGGACTCCTCATCCACATCGTACAACAGGTTGCAGAGAATTCAGTGATGAACATGAATGATCCAAAGTTGTCTTTAGCACATGAGCAATTGTAACAATCAGACTTCTTATGCTAACAGACATTTTTCAAGAATTCCAATCTCTGTTGTAAACCCAAATAACCAGACTGAAGGAGACAACAGTCTTATCGGGGAGGTGGATGAGAGAAGGAGAAGCAATACTTTTAGCAGACCATGTTTCCAGAAAGCAGGATCTGTACATAGCGGTGATTGCACCGATACCACCCTACGAGCTACACATAGTACATACTCTAAAATGAGAGTGTCATAGTTGCAGAGCTGACAGTATTTGAAGAGCAAGAGCACTGCTCCACTGCCGGATCAAATAAAACCTAGTCTGTCTGTGGTTTTAGAAACCCCCGAATTTGTGTTGTCTTTATGACAGTTTAAACTTAACATTTAATGGCAATATTTTAATACTGTTATTTTCTATTATTTGCTTTCCTTTTATGCAGTAAAAATGTTCATAATAAGTGATTCAGTTAAAAAGCTTACTATTTTGAAATAAATGTTCTTAGATCAGAGGTCGAAGAGACTACTGCTATACAAAACTGCATATTCTGAATATCATTTTTTAAGTCAAATAGTGCAGTGAATTGTTCAATCAAAATACACTGTAGTCATGAAAACACACTTCCCTGGATTGTTTTTAGGTTACGAAGTAACATATTTCACAAGATGTTTTTTATCATGTGTGGTTTCCTGTACCTTTCAGTCAGAGACTACTATATTGTCCAGTCTCTATCGACCAGTCAGTCACAGAGACTACTATATAGTACCAGCATTTTGTATACTCAGTGATCATATTGGCTATCAAGTTACAAACAGGCTAAACTTCACTGTAAACAAAGCACGGCAGACGGACTGTTGAAGAAATGGCAGGTCACAACCGAGCACCTTTTCAGGGGACGTGCAGTGGTCAAACCCTGTAGGTTGGTCTGCTGCAGGGGTGTGTGCAAAAAAAACCAACCAAACCACTAACCTATATCACACTCAACATCAAGTCAGGTTATTTGGCTCCCATAATGTTAAAATCATAGCACAAGAGCAGCAAGCCTTTTTTGTAATTACATGAAACTCACCCTGACCCAAAATGCTCCCTGGAAAAAGCTGCTGCAAGTGAATAGTTTTTTCTGTTATTCCTGTCAAAAACTGATTAGTACCTAGTACTTTTATCCATATGCAAGGCAACACCCATCACGACTATAGGGCTACAGAGACCACATCCAACAAATCCGGTAATTCTACTAGATCAATAGCTTCCAGAACAAGTACAAAAATTAAGTACTTTATACTATTTGTGAAACTGAAACAGAAAATATTTACACCCTTTATTTTGTAATATAAACTGCCACCAGAACAGGCTACTGCCATTTCACAATTCTGCCATTGCTGCACATGGAAGTTGAACAGGAAGACATTCTTTTCCTTTTATTAATTCCTTGATGATTCATTTCATGAAGCCAGTTGGGTGGGGTTCACAAAATATTATAGCCTTCGTAAAAAAAAGAATTGTCTCTAGAAGCATTTGGAGATTCCAGATTAGTAACTGTGCACTAGTAGGTAAAACAAAACACAAGAAGTACAAGATTAACTGTCTTCTGTGCTAAGAACCTGCAGTTAACTTCAGCAGGATGTTTCTTCAGCTTTGATTCCTAACTTTAAGGCTTTTCTTTAAATGGCAACTCAGTCCTTCATGCAACATCATTTGTTTTAAGAAAAATGGATGTTGGAAGATGGCTTTCCTTCCAAAAAGTATTGCTTTCCAATTCATACATGTGTTTTTCTGTAACACTAACCTCAAGTGACAGTCTCTCAAGAACCAACTGTAGGATTCCCCTTCCCCTACATTTCTTCCCCATAACTTCTAGCTACTACTTATTATACACCTACTTACTTATTCAGTCTGTTTCTAAAATGTTGAGGTGGGAGAAGCTGCATTACTGTGAGAATTCAAGCCTGGGGGAAGGGGTGGGGTGTGTACAGTGGGCTGGCAGGGTTACATCTCCCAAGCTGACACTCATGTATTTTTTGTCGCCCTGTTTGAAAGGTTAAGACTTTGTACAAAATTGATCATTTCAATTAAGCCACCGTGGTAAAGTAGAGGGTGTTCACCCATCACACTACAGAAAACACCTGCCCACATCCTGTTCAGAATTTATGAAGACAAAACTCAAACATCGGTTTACCAGGTTACATACCCACGCCACTCTTCTTGTCCGTCTTGTGCCACCTCGCCATCATACATGAATCCGTGAGACTCTGAAGAATGCCTGCCCCCAAGGAAACAAGAATTTATAGGACGGAGACTTGAAGATAAGTAGCGAACCAAGGCACTGGAAGGACGATGTGTTTCCCAGCTGCTGTCACCAACAACCTGCAGGCAGGCTGAGGCAGCTGTGAGGGTTCTGCGAGATTTGCTGCTCTCTGAGCTCTGAGCTTCCTTCCTCTTTTCTCAACTCAAGATATTGTACCCCAGTGTCATGGGGGAGGGGAATCCCAAACTGGTGTTTCTGCTGCATGATACTGGCTGTAACACAAGCAGGAAAAAAGGACAAAAACCAATACAGTCCTCTTCTGCACCACCCCTAAACTTAAGACCTAAGCTGGAAGGCTACTGTGTGCAAAGCCCAGCTACGGTAACAATCTCTGAACATCGGTTAGTTCAGTTCTGAAACGTCATGGGGGACTTTTTTCTTAAATGACACCAAAACCAGATTTTAAAGATTTGACCCCACAAGACACTGCTTCTTAAAAACTACTTTCTTATAACCTGTCCTGGAAAGGGGATGTGCTTTCCGTAATGGACCACCCCTTGTAAGAGAAATGAAGACAAAGCCACAACATTTCAAACCGCACCCATTCCTTTTTATTTCTGTCATGTTACCTTTAGAGGAAAAAGTAGGAGAGTTTCTTTTTATTCTCTAAACAAAGCAGCACTGTTCTTAAACACTTATTGTCAAGACAAAACTTCAAGAAGTACTTTATATTTACAGCCTTTACTTTCACACAGGCTCCTGTATGAGCTAACTTACATAATGATCTGTGCACATCCAAAATGTCAAGCCAAGTTGTTTGTAATTTGGATAAAGGACAACATAGTGAAATGAAGACAAGTATGTCACCTTCGTTCATGTTCTTTACTTATAGTTTGGAATTAAAAAAAACAACCAGAAAACACAACAGAAAATGCTTTAAAGATTTAGTGTTTATCTCCTGCTCAGTACAAAGTCATACAACTGTTCTGCCCTCTGGATATTACCCTGCAACTTAGCAACCGTTGTTTATCAAAACTGTTTAACAGCACTGTGCTACATCCATCAGGATATAAACACACGATGTGTCGGTTCTTGATTTTAACCAGCAATCATGAGAAGCCGACCGCCAGTCTGTCTCATTGCACATGGAATCCTGATACCGATTTCTGGAGGAAAACCACCTTAAACTTTACCACAGATTTGCTTGAACTGCCCTAATGTTAACCACGTCTACATACTAGTATAGCAAAAGGATTTAGCTCGTTATTGTTTTAGCTGTTTCCCCCCCTAAAATAACATTGAAATTCACGTTATGTTTATTGAAGCAAGCTAGATTCTCAGCAACTCAGGTTATCTCCATCTACAGACAATCAGCTTCACCCAAGAGCTCTAAATCCAATCCAATTTCCATTGTTTGTCTACCAAAAAAAGGTTGAGGCTGAACCGTTTCATCTTTTAGTTTGTCCTGGTTTCAGCTGGGGTAGAGTTAAATTTCTTTGTACTAGCTAGTATGGGACTATGTTTTGGATTTTTGCTGGCAACAGTGGTGATAATGTGGAGATGTTTTAGTTGTTGCTAAGTAGCGCTTACACTGGTCAAGGACTTTTTCAGCTCCCCGTGCTCTGCCGGGTGCACAAGAAGCTGGGAGGGGACACAGCCAGGACAGCTGACCCCAACTGACCAAAGGGATATTCCATACCATATGACGTCATGCTCAGTATATAAAGCTGGGGAAGAAGAAGGAAGGGGGGACATTTTGGAGTGATGGCGTTTGTCTTCCCAAGTAACCGTTACGCGTGATAGAGCCCTGCTTTCCTGGAGATGGCTGAACACCTGCCTGCCCATGGGAAGTGGTGAATGAATTCCTTGTTTTGCTTTGCTTCCGCGCGCAGTTTCTGCTTTACCTGTTAAACTGTCTTTATCTCAACCCATGAGTTGCCTCACTTTTACTCTTCTGATTCTCTCCCCTGTCCCACCAGGGGGGAGTGAGCGAGCGTCTGCGTGGTGCTTGGTTGCTGACTGGGGCTAAACCACAACAGTCCATTTTTGCGCCCAATGTGGGGCTCGAAAGGTTTGAGATAATGACAGATTTGATTGGAATGTGCTAGATGGAATTTATAGTGGTTATTGCTGTTTAGCTACTAATGGGCAGGCTTCTGTGCTTGCTATGGGGCTTGCCTGACTTACTGTATGCCTTAAAATCTAGTGCTTATTAGTGGTACTTTTTGCTTTTACTGCTTGCTGTACTGCTGTACTGCTTATCACCTTACCCTGCGGGGCCTGGGAACGTTCTGATAACAGCCATGGCAATGCGCCTGGGCTGGCAAATGGCCAGGGCCCAGGTGCTGTTTCTGTGCTGCTGTACTGGACAGGCTGGAACTCCAGTGTAAACTCGAGTCAAAGGGACTTTGAGCTGTGGATGAGTCCATGTGGGAGCAGGACACCCCAAAGCATCTGTGGCTGTGTATAAGCCCGTGCCAGAGCAGGTATATCTCGAAGCATCTGTGGCCTTGGTTATGTCTGTGCCACAGCAGGTATACCTCTGAGGCAATTGTGGCCCAAGGATATATCCATCTTGGAGACGGTACACCTCAAAGTGTCTGTGGCTGTAGATAAGTCGGTGCTGCAGCAGGTACACCTTGAAGCATCAGTGGTTGTGCATGAGGTCATGCCAGAGCACCTCAAAGTGCGTGGCCATGGATAAGCCCACAACGGAGCAGGCTTACTTCTGGAGGGACTGCAGCCATGGGGCAAAGCCATGTTGGAGCAGGCTTTGCAGGGACTACAGCCATGGGCAAGGCTGTGTTGGAGCAGGTTTACTTCTGGAGGGACTGCAGCCATGGACAAGGCCGTGTTGGAGCAAGTTTACTTCTGGAGGGACTGCAGCTGTGGGTAAGACCATGCTGGAGAAGGTATAGCTCTGAAAGCATTGAGGCCCATGCAGATGGCCACTCTGGAACAGGTGCACCTCGAAGCGACTGTGGCTCTGGATAAGTCTATGCTGCAGCAGGTGTGCCCCTGGAGAGACTGTGGCTCCCGGGTAAGGCTCCACTTGGAGCAGGTACCACCCTGAAGGACTACAGTCTGTGGATAAGTCCAAACCAGAGCAGGGGCAAGGGGAGGAGGTCATTACAATGTTAAACCTGGTGGTCTGATCCAAATGGACCAGGGGCAGAGATTGTAATGGAAATACCTTTAAATTGTTCTAACCCGGGATTTGAGTTACGTATTATGGAAATTACTATAGCAGAAACCCCTTGTTGCTAGCCAAGCTGGGAGCAAGGGGAGGAGTTCATTGCAATGTTAAAACCTATAACCTGGCCCAAAGGGGCCAGGGGTGGAGACTGTAATGGATATACCTTTAAATTGTTGTAACCTGTGATTTGAGTTGCATGTTATAGGAATTACTACAGCAGGAACCACCTGAACCAATGGAGGACAAGCCTTTCAAGAAGCAGTGCAAGTGCATCAGCGACCCGACCTGAGCTGGCTTTGGTGCCCATTAACTCCATGCAACACACCACCTCTCCTGTCCTGAGTGACCACAAGAACAGATGGAGACCAAAGCCATGCACTAAATTATATCTGTGTATTTTATCGAAGGATGGGAAGGAGGGGGTGGAAGTTAATGAGGTTGTATTGGATAGTGTGGAACCTGAGCATGATGTAAATGGTATGGAATAAGGGGTGGATACTGTCCTGGTTTCAGCTGGGGTAGAGTTAAATTTATTTGTACTAGCTAGTATGGGACTATGTTTTGGATTTTTGCTGGCAGCAGTGGTGATAATGTGGAGATGTTTTAGTTGTTGCTAAGTAGCGCTTACACTGGTCAAGGACTTTTTCAGCTCCCCATGCTCTGCCGGGTGCACAAGAAGCTGGGAGGGGACACAGCCGGGACAGCTGACCCCAACTGACCAAAGGGATATTCCATACCATATGACGTCATGCTCAGTATATACAGCTGGGGAAGAAGAAGGAAGGGGGGACATTTTGGAGTGATGGCGTTTGTCTTCCCAAGTAACCGTTACGCATGATGGAGCCCTGCTTTCCTGGCGGTGGCTGAACACCTGCCTGCCCATGGGAAGTGGTGAATGAATTCCTTGTTTTGCTTTGCTTCCGCGTGCAGTTTCTGCTTTACCTGTTAAACTGTCTTTATCTCAACCCATGAGTTGCCTCACTTTTACTCTTCTGATTCTCTCCCCTGTCCCACCAGGGGGGAGCGAGCGAGCGGCTGCATGGTGCTTGGTTGCTGACTGGGGCTAAACCACGACATAGTTTAACTATGTATTTTGAGAAAACTTCCTAACCAGTGACAACTACCTTCCTTACTCCTCTGAACCTCTGCTGCAGCAAATCACTCCTTCCCACATACCAGAGGTCATAACTTGCATTTATGTTCTTGTTTTATGTTGTTGCTCTTCCTCATTATGTTTCCCTGTAACAAAAAAATCCTGAAGAAAATTGTTCCTTTCTAGAACTCATTTAAAAACATGCTTCATCATGTAGATCTAATAGTCCTAATGAACACAACACCACTATATTTTGAAAAGAAATGATCCAAAGAAGTGATATACAGAAATTTCACCTCTAAACTGGGATCCAGTTTACAAGACTCTTCTGAATCTCTTCCATCTCAAAGATCTGATTGCACAAGGAGAACACATCTAAATACCGCCCTACATTGGAACACAGCTCTGCCCTCACCTCAGAGTTCGCGCCCCCTTCTTGCTGTCCCAGCTCACCACAAAGGCTGGCTGGAGCGCCCAAGCTTCTCAAGCCAGTGCTGCTTCCCACCTGCCACCCCACTCCCCCATAGCCAGCTCTCAGCAATGCACTCATCTCCTGCTTCCTCCTCTCCCACTGTCCTGATGATGCTTTTGCAATTCATTAGCCACTAGCACCTACTGCCACTTTCCCTGAGGGAGTGAAGACAATCTCCTCATCTGACTATCTGAAAAAGGCCTAGCTGTAATTTCTAACAGATAGACTGAGCAACAAAATCTTTTTTTCAGCTTTAAGGGGGAAATGCATCCATAAAGCATGCATCGTAACCTCAAAATCCTGTGTTCCTACAGCAGAGGACAAACCCTGACAAGGGTCTAGAAAATTAGGGTGGATAATAGTTACGCCCTTTGCCCGGAGGTTTTTATTCCAAGTATTTTTTGGTTTATTTGTGTAAATACCATTCCACATCACTATTCCACAGAAAATAATGGCCAGAATAATTCGTCACCCTCAGTTACCTTACCTTCTTTTCCTTAAGTCTTCTCCAGGCAGAAAATATTTACAAGCAAGTAGAAAATTCCTTGCTTCCCCAAAAGATACAAATCTTTCAGCCTAGGGAATTCACGGGTAGAGCTCACTTTTTGCAGGGCTGGGGAGCAGGCAAAGGAGGAAGAGATTTCTTGCTTCCTGTAATACTGCTATCAATTCCAGAAAACAAGATCTTGTAAAAGGCTTACTATCTAATTATCAATTTTTAGCTATGTTAAGTTCCATTATACAGAAGAATTTAAGCAGAATACAACAGTTGCATTTAACCAGCTCTTAATTCTATTATATGCCAGTATCTGTGAGCACAGTTGCAGGAAAGCAACTGATACAGCAAAACAATGAAAAAAGGAAACATGCAAAGTATTTTCATGCACTTAAAGGATAATACCTTAAGTATGTTATGGCACAACAAAAACCTCAATTCCAGACATCTTCCGCAAAAGGTTTGTAAGCATGCATGTATTATCTAAGATTATAAAGCCTATGTGCTCCATGTAAACAGTAGCTGTACAGGTAAAGCAGTACGTCTTGGGGGTAGAGAACCCTAACCAGTTTTAGTAATTTGTTGAAATGACATCCTAGTTTTCTTTGCAGCATTAACAAGATATTTCAATTAAAAAAACATTTGGAAATTTTGTATGCCAAGTAGTTCAACATAAATAACTGTCTTAGTAGACAATCTACAGTTCAGTACTCCCATTTAGAGTACAAGCATCCCATGTCAGCTACTGAATGTTTTCCTCTAATTAAAACAATTATGTACTTCAGTTGTCTTATGCTATTTGCATCTCAGTGTACAGCGACAGTAAACTAAGCTAGCTTTCACCACTTGCATAAAGTTTTCTTCTAACATTTTGTAGCATAAAAAGCACAATTTCTTCAAAGTAGTATTATTTATGTTCACTTGCACAGTCAAAGTCAAGAAGAGTAAGAACTATGTCATGGGTATGCATTAGCTTCCTCTAATACCATAGATATCTTGAGAGTTAACAAGAAATAAGAGTGTCTCACTTCAGACTTCACTAATAAAGAGACTGAAGATTTGGATGGATAGAAGATTTCTTAGACTGATGAAGTGATACAATTAGATTCTGTGAGGCATGGATTTATGACCAATTTGTTCAAGAACAGCAGTAACAGCTGCCAGGCTGTGCCTAAATTTAATGATGTAGAAATGGACTGATAACAAGTTCAGACTGCACTGGAAAGTGACAAGCCCCATCTGCTTGTTAGAGTTTAGTTTACCACATCTTTAGTCACTTGTGTTGTCACTCAAAATGTTACTTTCAATATTAGTTGAGGCAAGTGACTGACAAGCTAAAGCCACCCACCTGCAGTCATAGTTACAAAAATTCTAGGCATCGCTCCTGAACAGGCACAACCGTAAACAATCATCTCCAAACCCTTGCCTTAGACAGGTACATCCAACAGCTCTATAAAGGTACATATAGTCAGCAACTTCTCCAAAAAGCTACCTACATAATTTTATGCAAGAGGTTGTCTCTCCCCACACTGCAAGTCTGTAACAAAACCCATTATGTTTCTTCAAAAGACGACTTAAGACTCTGTATTTGAAAGGTACATTTCTACATTATCTACCAGCATTCTGGTGGTGGTGGTGAAGTTACAGTCAGCATCACTAGTACAGTGCAAGTAGTAGTGAAAATGAAACAGTGATTTGACCAAAGCTAGGATACAATAAGAAAAAATTTTTTATAAGCATGTTTACTTTTACTGTCTCTGGTGCTGACTAGCAGTATCTGACATGAGCTTGAAGTTGCATCTGTTTAAATACAGAGGCATGTTAGGAATATTCAATTCTGAAGTACTGACGGAAGTTAACGTACAGCAGATGAAGCTGTCGAATCTAAAACCCACTGATATTTTGTTCACAATAGATCTAAAAGGAAAACTCTTAAAGCGTTTTCATCTTAACTATTAAGACTTCTACTTAGAAAGTGGCTAACCCATTCACCAGAGAGAACTTAAACCATACTATGAGTCAAATGAAGTAATCTTAAACTTCCATATAAATGCTGGGGAAAAAAAAAATATCAATGGAACTAGCTTAAATATTATCCTCAGAATTTTTCTCTATGAAGTGTCATCCGAAAGTTAGAGAGTTAAGATCCAACTCCTAAAAAAACAACAACACACAGCACGTGCATTACAATTTCTTAGGTTTTATTGAGTGGTACTTTTTTTTTATAAACCAAGTCCTTTCTACAAAGTATCTCACTTCTCAATCAAAACCTGACACTTTCAGATTTTTTTCTCCAATGCAATACAAACTAAATTTTAGAAAGGAAGAAAAAGGTTTATTTTAGTTATTAGTACAAATACAAGAATCTATAGAGCTTCAAAAGAACACTGTCCCACAAAATGCATAAAAAGATTCACATGCACCCTTGGAATCAGGTCAGTCTAAAAGTTGACCAATTACACGTTAGGACCAATTACATCAACGTTGTCTAGTCTGTCTTGCTTAGGGCTGACCCGTCTTGTCATATAATAAAACCTCTGCAGCAAGTACTTCTTTTTCAGGATAGCATTGTGCTTCTAACAAACAATGATTAACACTGTTTAGAGACTTAGCCAAGATTCAAGACGAGGCAACACTTCACGTCACATCACCAGGGAACTTAACAGATGCCCTCTGGGAAGTTAAGATATCAGAAGTGCAACTCTCACAAATACAATCATACCCTTCATAGAGCAAGGCAAATCAATATCTAAGGTAGGAACCTGTAGCCTTGTGTGACAGAAGTTTACTCAGTATTTCCTGCTGAAGGAAGACTCCAAATTGTTCAGGCTCCTTCCAGAAGGTTTATTGCTGAGCACACTGGGTTTCAGAAGTTGCCTTAGAAGATACATACAACGTAGTATATCTTTTCTTTTGTGTTTTCTTCTCAGTTGTGATTTCATTTTCTTTCTTATCTTCTTTTTCTGTAGTTTCAAATCTGGATTCAGCTGTTAACCTATAGGCAAAGCAACCATTCTAAATACATATTTAGTTAATAAAAAACAAGGCTAAAAGAAGAGTTTCAAGCAAACTCAACAAGCCAACTGGCATACATGAGCATCCATATTCAAAGACAGAGCAAGCAGTGTTTAATAATAAAGTGAGACAAAATAAAGCACTTTTCCATCAGTCCTGTTCACATTTCATCCCTTTAAGTACAGTCTTCGCCCTGCCACCCCCTCATCTGCTAAAATGTTTGGTAAGACAGGTTACTGAATGTGTTAACTGGTTGAGATCATCCTTTAGAAAAACCAGTGCCTGTGCCATGCACATAAAGGAGATCAGGTCCACAAAAGATCAACTGCAAGAGAAAAGTCCCACCAACATAATACAAACGTGAAGTCAAGCATTTTGCTTTAACACCACCAAAAAAAGACTACACTTTAAAAATATGCTAGTTTCCAACCTAGTTCTGTGCTACAACTGCCTTTATCTTAATGCCTGAGTATCTGAAGTTGTTGGAAAATAAAATTTATTTTCAGGCTCTAAATTATATCATGTGTCCACCGACATGCTTTAATTCTGCCATGAACATAAACAGGAAAACAACTGCCACATTGTAAATTAAAAACAAGATTTAGACATCTGAGCACAGTCAGATGTTTTGATTATTTAAGAATAACTTAAACATACAAACATGTCATTAGAACAAGTTGATCAACAGTGGTATTTACTCAACCAAATCACCCACAACCAATTGACTATTACACATGATTACTTCCACAGCAAAACAAATTATGGAAAATGACTTCCAAATTAAACATTGCTTTACATACCAACACAAATTCTATGCTGCTTCATCACCTTATCTGTGAAAGCAATTCTCTAGTGACCTTGTGAATTTCTAGTGGTCTCAAGAGCCTCCAGTAAGCAACCTACAACCACCTACAGCTGATTTCAGTGATGGTTTTCCAAACAAGAATAGCTGCTACCCAGTTGTTAGAGATTTATTTGCAATATAGAGATGCATCTGAAGATGAGGACTCGAATGGAGCTGTAACAAAAGTTTGGGGAAGTTTAGCTACAGATTTCCCACCCCATCCCCCAGTCTATCTTTACACAAATATATCAAACTTTTCTTATCCATCACAAGCAATCTGCACATTACTTCCTATAAGCACTGTCTCAAACTAAAGAGAAACACGCTTTGCTGTGCATCTCCCCTATGTCAATGTTTATTCCACCATTTGCTTTGTAGTAAGTCCACACCTGTAATTCTGATGGCTAACCATATTTTGTCCCTAGTCAGCTTTCCCCTAGCTGCCCTCCATTTTAGGTGTGCTGCTACTTGTAAGCAGCCAAACAATTATATGGTTACAACAAGAACCAATTATTCAGGGAAGAAGGGAAGGAGGAAAAGTGTAATCTTAGTAATCACTTTCTGGTTAGCATTTAGTCTACAGTTCAGCCTATGCTTCCCCAGCAGCTGTAATTAGGGATGGACAGCTTGTGTCTATGAGTCTGTTCCTGTAGTAGCATCTCTTCATTTGTCCCTCCACTCTTCTGCCTTACAACAAGCTCTATCCAAGGCCACCAAAACACATTACTCCAGTGGCCACAATTTCCAACAAGCATTTCCTATTAAAACAGAAAACAAAGCAAGAAATCAAACAAACCGAAAGGCCAAGTAAAACCTGAATTGACTTAAAATATGTTCCAAAGCAGCACCATTGGATTTATAGAAAATACTCCCCTTTTAAGAATTATCCAATACTGTAGTGTATTGTGTAACAAGTCTGGAAATCACATTCATATCAGAAACATTACATTTTTTCATAAAAGTAAACAACTATTAGAACTCATTATTTGGAGAGGAAAAAATTTTTTATGCTTTGAATGCATACCAAAATGTTTATGCAAGTCAGCATAACTTCCTCAGACTAAAACTACGTTAATAAATACCTAAAGTAGTTTATCAGAGGACTGATACTGACTTAAGATTAAATGAATGAGCCATCTCACATTTGTAAGCTACACTTTTTAGTTACAGCTTTTATCTGCAACAGCAATAGATTGCCATAATTTGCTTCACTTATGAAAACCTCAGTTTATGGCAGTGAGGTACTCAGAAATGCCCAGATTCAAATAATTGAGTTTTCATCTGACAATGAACAGACAATCCAAGAAAATCAATTTTTCCTCTTTCATTGCTAGTATCTTATAGTTGGCTTGCAAATGCTCCAGGAGTGATTGTTCTACAGTCTACAAGTTGTTAAACCATATTTTCATTACTAAACTCAAGTAATTTAAAAAAACCCATGTTTTACTAGTGTATAGTAGATCACGTCTACAGGCTGCTGCATATAACAGACAAAATGATTGAGTTCAGAGTTAACAGATTCCAAAGTTAGCAGCTGAGCATCATCTTATGAAATTAAGCCTCATTAAAAAAATCAGCCAGTCCCTTTTTAAATTATTTTCTACCAACCTTCATGATAATGAAGGAGCAGCAGAGACCAAGTGTTATGAACTAACTATAACCCCCATCCCCCTGCACCACTCTGTGAGGAGGTGGTAGAAGTTGGGAATGAAGGAGTGAAATTGAGCCTGGGAAGAGGGGTTAGGGCATAGGGGCAATGTGGTTGGCTGTCTTTCCTGCTGTCACACTATTCTTAATTGGCAGTGAATTAATCTTCCCCAAATCAAGTCTGTTTTGCCTGTGACTAATTGATCCCTCACTTGATTTTAACACACAAGCTGTCTCCCTCATTTTCTCCCTGACCATGTTGCAGAGGGGGAGTGAGGGCAGCTGGATGGGCAGCTAGCAGCAAGCCAATGTTAACCCACCACAGTCCTCATACCAAGCCAACTCACAGACCACCCTTTCTAGCACTGTTATTTCATCAAGTGTTTGCACAAGGAAATGGATGGATCCGAAGAGATGACAGTTGACACTTCCACTTAAAAAAAATTGCTTGTGAAACTATGATATGATTCTATCAAGTTTTGACTTTTGTAGACTCCAGAAACAAGACAATGAGGGTTCCTTCTACCCATTTAAGGAAGATCAACTAGTCTCTCATCAGATGGAGCTTTACTTCCTGAGGACGAATGCCATGCCTACAACCCCAAAAGGAATATTAGTTATCCAGATCTCCTGCTGAGCCAAGTGGCTCTAGGCACTTCCTGCTCCTGTTTGAACAAAGTCCAAATGAGGTAGATTTGGGATATATAATCCACTAAATAAGTAAAAAAGCAAATAAGCTCTTACGCATACAAGCCCTTCTTTAAATCAAACTAAATCAAACAACCTCAAATCTAAATGCAAACTAAGTTGGGCAGCAAGGGCTGCAATTTGCTATTTCAGTAGTGAAGAAAAGCATTCCAACACAGAAGTGTCTCTCTTTACAGACCAGTTGGCCTAACAAATATCACTACCTGTAACCTTTGAATTGTCTGAATTACAGTAGCAATTAACAACTAAAATTAATCACTTATTAAAATCTTTAGTCTCAACTACTTTGTTCTCAACACTCACATACCGTAACCTAATCAGTACCATCACCTAATGAAGTGTTTCAATGTTTACTTGCTTTAAACTTTTGTTAAGTATATACAGATGCACTGCAGATATGGTTTAGGAGACGTGGTAGTGTTGGGTTGATGGTTGGACTTGATGATCCTAGAGGTCTTTTCCAACCTTAATGATTCTATATGTACACATGCTCTTAGTTCAAAGAAATCACATTAGCAGGAAGACTTCAAACAAGGATATCTGTCACCCATAGAAGAACATACAGATCACTTCTACCTATTTCGTCACCTCCTAAGTTAAGATCACAGAATGGTAGTGGTTGAAGAGACCTCTGGAGATCATCTAGACCAACCCCCTTCTTGAACAGGTACACCTAGAACAGGGGGCACAGGACTGCTTTCAGGAGGGTTTTGAATATTTGCAGAGGAGACTTCACAATCTGCCTGGGCAGCCTCTTCCAGTGCTCTCTTGCCCTCAAACTAAACAAGTTTTTCCTCATATTCAGGTGGAACTTCCTGTGTTCCCATTTGTGCCCATTGCCCCTTGTCCTGTCGTTGGGCACCACTGAAAAGAGACTGGCCCCATCCTCTTGACACCCACCCTTCAGATATTTATAAGCATTGATGAGATCCCTCCTCAGTCTTCTCTTTTCCAGGCTGAACAAACCCAGGTCTCTCAGCCTTTCCTCATAAGGGAGATGCTCCAGTCCCCTCATCATGATCATAGCTCGCCACTGGACTCTCTCCAGTAGTTCCCTGTCTTCCTTGAACGGGGGAGCCCAGAACTGGACACAGTACTCCAGGTGTGGTCTCACTAGGGCAGACTAGAAGGGGAGGATAACCTCCCTCCACCTGCTGGCCACACTCCTTTTAATGCACCCCAGGATACTGGTTGGCCTTCTTGGCCACAAGGGCACATTGCTGGCTCATGGCCAGCTTGTTGTCCACCAGCACTCCCAGGTCCTTCTCAACAGAGCTGCTTTCTAGCAGATCACCCCCAACCTGTACTGGTGCATGGGGTTGTTCCTCCCCAGGTGCAGGACCTTGCACTTGCTCTTGTTGAATTTCATGAGGTTCCCCGTGGCCCAGCTCTCCAGCCTGTCCAAGTCTCGCTGGATGGCAGCACAGCCTTCTGGTGTATCAGCCACTTGTCCCAGCTTGGTATCAATCACCAAACTTGCTGAGGTTACACTCTGCCTCTTCAACCACGTCACTGATGGATATGTTGAACAGGACTGGACCCAGCACAGACCCCTGGGGAGCACCGGTAGTTAAACACCTCCAGCCAGACTCTGCCCTGTTGATCACAACCTTCTGAGCTCTGCCGTTAAGCCAGTTCTCAATCCACCTCACTGTCCTCTCATCTAACCCACACTTCCTTAGCTGGTCTGTGAGGGTGTTATGGGAGGCAGTGTCTAATGCCTTGCTGAAGTTGAGGTAAACAACATCCACTGCTCCCCCTTGAGAGCAAGCTGCCAAAAAACTTTTCAAACACCATTTTCTAGAAATGAAGTTTGCAATCCTTTCACAGTTACTATGGCTCTTTTCACAGCCACATTTCATGGACTAACGATGACAGAGGTAGAGTAATTACTGCACAAAACCTACTCCAGTTACAGAAATAACCCCCAATTACCACAATAGCCTTTCCAGCCAGAACATCACATTTTACTTAACACAAGGTGAAACCCTGACAGTTGGCCACCATGTATGTGCCAATTATTTTTTCCTCCCCCAAACTCTCCATTTTTGGGTCCACATTCCTGCTCAAGTTGTCACTATTTTTTTTTGCCTTTGCCTTAATTCTATTTCTCTGTAGGATTTGGCCACACCCATCACACAACACCCCAGGAATCTTTAGTGTTTAGAAACCCAACCTCTCAAATACTCAGATTTTATTATGACTTCCTATTTCATAATAAATCGTAACAGATCAGGGTTAAGTAAACCCTCAATGTTATCATATCATCATTAATTGGTGATTTAGTAGTTCATTAGCTCAATCGTAAACACGAACAGAACCTGCTGCCTGGGTTTGCCTTTTACAGGTTCATACCACCGTTGAAGACAACTTCAAAGCTTATATGGAGTTTTGTGGCTTTTTTGTTGTTATTGTCTTGGTGGGTTTTATTTTTTAAAATCTACTGATTTATGTTTTAATCCTATTTGAACCAAGAGCAACAGGTGCAAGGTTAGAAGCCTCCCTCTGAACTATGACTTCATCTTCGTCTTCCACTTTTTCGACACGCTCTGTTTTCAAACATCATCCTCAACAAAATAATTTCCTCTCCTCACCCTCTCTCTGGTAAGTTTACCCCTTCAGTTCACATAAACTACTTCCAACAACCCTATCTTCCTTTTCAAAAGAAATATGAGAAAGTGAGTTAAGCTTTTGACACCCAGGTGACACACGATCTGTTCCTTCATGTGTACAGACCACTGTCAAAACACTCACTAAATTATCCTGTCTTCCCTCCCAACTTTCACCACCCATGTCTGACTTCCCTGATCTTTTCTGCTCAGCAACAGCCCCTGCATATTGGGACACAGCTACTTCAACTGCTGTTTCTGCCATATTCTTTCCAGGCTATCTCAGAAGATTGCAATTAACAGATTTGAAGTAACCAAACAGTATATCCAATACAACCTCAAATAATTGATTCAAAATAACAATCCAATTCCTTCTTAATTCCATTAATTTTGGATACACTGTATGTATTTCCATGTGTTAGGCTTTCCTCCATCTTTGAAGTGCTGTCATTCTAGATTCAATAAACCAGTTTTACTAGCAGACATTAGCAAGTTGTAAGCTCAAAGCATCCAGACTATCCCAGACCTTTTTTCCCCTCTTCCTCCCAGGCACTCCAACATGTGTTTACTAAGATTACAAATATGAACAGAATACAAAAGCATCAGCTGGGAAAAAAATCATCCGCATTACTTTTATCAAGATAAAGTTGTAGCTAATTACTGTACTGAGTTGCCTTACCATCTGCCACAAAGGAACTTAAATTCTCCGTTCAGGAGGAAAACTTCATCTTAGTTCCGCAGTTTTGTTTCTAGTTATCATGCATCCAGATTACGGAAGTCAGTTGTCCATCAGTACAAACAGCACCATTAATTGTCTATTGTCTTGTACAATGCAAGTTCTGTTAACCCAATTCAGGTTAAAGATTAGTTTAAATAATTTTTAGGCTTTTAGTTAAATCTGAAGGTTGACGAGGGCTGAAATCAGGTACAAACCTAAAGCATAATACCTATTGCCTTTGCTACTTTGACATGTAACAGTCATGCGGCAGCTTTGAAGGGACCAAGAAAACAGTCCTATTTCTCAAGTAAGAGTGAGCTGTCATGCTATCTGCACACCTGAAACATTTTTAAGTAATGGGATAAGTTATTTCAAAGATTGTTACAGTTTCAAGAGTCTTTTTCATTAGTCATGAGTTTAGTCTTTCTAAGAGGTTTTGAGAGGTTCAATGTAGGCAGCCGGAGCTGAGGAATTATACTGCATGCAACACTGAGGAAATAAATGAATAAGTGGATAGCATAGTTCATGCAGCGAAAGAAAAGAGATGCAGGTCTGTGATGATTGCCTTGACCATAGACAGAAGCTGACACTGACCTGGAGGCAGCCGAAGTCAAGGAATTACTTCCACTTCTACTACACGAAGTAAAGGCATCATGATTCTTATCTTTAATTTTAACTCTCTTTGTTTCCCTTTCAGGTTCAACTACTCTTTGCATTGCTTGAAGAGCTACATTTACTGGTGGTGCTTCAAGAGCATGTTTTTTTGGAGAAGCATCACTTTGCTCCATGTTCTTGGAAGTCGTCTTTGTTTCTTCCTTACTTGGCAATTGAGTGAGAGCAGCTTCTTTTACTGAAGTACTGTCCACTGGAATCTTCTCCCTCTTCTTTTTAATTTTAATGCCTTTAAGTAATTCTAAGGAAAAAAAGCAATACTTTGTACACAAGTGAAGCTGGGGTTAACCTGTCCACCAACATGTTAATAATAAAATAAGGAATATTTCACATGACTGAAGTCCTTGAAATAATTCTCAATACACAATTTACATCCCTTAAAGAATGCTGATAACATATGAAAGGACAAATAAGCACCCCAAAAGAAAGGTGGGGTTTTTTGTCTCTATCAAGCTTTCTCCCCATCTGCTCTCCCTCTTTACCAAGGCTTTAAATTAGATGCTCTGAACTACATGAATATGCTCAATTATTTTATTTCCATTTTGAAAGCTGCTGAGGTAAGCTTCCACAATTAAGACTTTAAAATTAAATCCTCTGGGTACAGACAAGTACCAAAACCAATTCACCTATCTGGCTCCCCATTCATCTTCCTCCACAGGCTACAACTCCTTTTTTCTGCACATACCCAGGTATGAGCTGTTTTTCAGGTGGGCCTCTGTTGTCAAACTTAATCCATATTAAGCTTGAGCTACTAAACAGTTTCTCCTCTAAATGCTTTGCACTTACCTACATTGGGAAAGCTGATGCTTCTCAGAGATACTGCTACTGTTATGAAAAGCACTTCCTAAGCATTTGCTCATGCCTACTTCACTATGGTCATCTAGCTATACTCTAAAGCCTCTGAGCCCTGTAATCTGTATTCTTTAGCCTTCTGACATTAATGTTCGTATACATACTGAAGTAAGGTCCTTGAGCAAGGTACAGCTTTACTATTTCAGTTCAGCAGGTTTTGGACCAGATTATCATCAAAAAGGTAGCCATTTAAACATTAGTTTTTATCTGGAGCTAACCCAACCTCTTCCCGCTTAATGTCATTCAACTTGTGAAGGTTGAAAGGACTAGATATTTATTTTTTTCCATACGGAAAAGTAATATTTACCTTCAGGTTCGTATTTCATTTTTAGCTCATCCAGCATAACTCGCAAGTTCATATTCTCACTCTGACAAGCTTGCAAATGTCTCTCATTTGTGAAGAGTTTCCTTTCAACTTCCAGAACCCTTTGGCTCTCATACAGGGCTTTCATCCTCTGCAAGGACAGTTCATTTTTCAAGCTTTCAGTTTCTTTGCTAGGGTGGGAGGAAAGTTATACAGTCACTCAGACTTGGTTGTTGGTGGGTTTTTTTTTTTTTTTGCTTCTTTTGTTTGGTTGGTTTTGGGTTTTTTAGTACAGCAGAGAAAAAGTCACCTAAGCTTTCAGCAGCTTCACATAAAGTTTTTATACACTAGTAGGAAATTAAAGAGACCTCAATGAAAGTTTTCACTTGAACTTGACATAGAGCAGTGAGTTTAGTTACCAGAGATATAACACTTGCTAAAAACAAAGCTGTATGCTGAACACCACACATGTGCATATGTAACTGGTTTGAGAAGCTCTCCCTAACCTACAAATTCACTATCAGGGGTCTTTAGCCTGCATATAAATTAATATAACTACTTCTATAACTGACAATACAAGCTTTACACAAAGGTGTTACCCTAAGAGACCAACACAACAATAATTCTGTTGATACTCAGTGCATGTCTATAATACTATAAATACTATAATACTACAGTACTATGAAATAGTTCTGCTGCTATCTTCTGCAACAATAAGTAAAACGACAAACACCACAACTCTCAGTCTGTTAATGAACATAGGATGGTTCCACAGCATTAGCAGATGAGTGTATTTGCACACAGTCAGCAAGCAGACTACATACAGACAAACTGTAATAAAAACAAGTAGCTAGAAAATAACCAGATCACAACCAACCTCTAGACCTCAGACCATTAGGTACTTACTTTGAGTTGTCAAGTTTCATTTGGAGTAAATCTGCATAATAACGATCTTCAGACTCTCCTTTTGAGCTACTACCAGCTCTGGATTCTTCCATATTCTCATATAAAGTCTGATAAAGAAAAAACATCAGGTTGTCTAACAGTGACCTTTCAGAAGCACATTAGTTCGGTCCTTGGGTGAATTCTTCCATGCATTTCTATAGGAAGCCTCACAATAGGGGCATTTAAACTTTTAAGAGAGCTCAGTTGCTCAGAGTACTTCCTCATTTGGTACATGTGCAAATAGCACTGAGACAGCGCTCTCATTCACTGAAAGAAATACAAAAAAGCAAGTTCTGAACTCCAGAAGTTTTTTGAATAGCACTGCAGAATAGTTATCTTCCTTTTAACTTGAAAATACAGGAAATTTAGTTAACCCACAGGGAATTTGTTTCAGCCTTTATTTCTAGGCTTCAGCAGCTGTACCCAAAGATAAGGAATACAAGCCATGTTAATCAACAGCCAAAATCTCAAAATCAATTGCATCTTTTAGATTAGAAAGTTGGGTCATAATAAAGACAGTTTATTGCATTAATGGCATCTATAAAATGCATCAGTAACATGACATTCTGGGGCTTTTGTTTTGTGGTTTTTTTTCCTGAACAAACAGTACTTGGATTTAATACTGTCCCACAGATCTCTCAGGCTTCTGTCAGTCGCTGACTACAGGTACTTTTGTTGGTTATCTGAATCCATCATTTAATTTCCTGGCACTACTTATTTATGGCATAGAGACAAAAATAAATACAGATCAAGCTTATACATTAGAAATCTGGTAAAGCTATCAAGCTGTCTCAGTTGCTTACTGAAATGGGTTAAGCCTAGCTTTATGCCACTTTGGTTAAACTCAGAATAGAGGACACTATCCTGGAAAGCGTAATCCTAATGCATAAGCTAATACACCTAAGTTTACATTCCTAAGCTGTGATAAGAAAGGGCCAAGTCAAGTCCCTAAGTACGTAAGAAAATAAGTGAGTCTACAGTTCCTCACTCTGTATCCACACAAACATCAGTAACATTACAATAGTGCATACAGGTGTTCTCATGTATTTCTCACCTTCCAAAATATTGATGAGATGCTATCAAGTTGCATAAGAGGACTAAAGAAATTGCTTTACAAGAACGATAAAGCAATTCATTCTTTCTAGAAAAGAGCATGCCTCATGTGCAAAGTTAAGATGCATTAAGGAAATGAATACCCAGGAAATCCAACATAGCTGAGACTAAAAAGCGATAAAGCCTAAGTACACAGAGTAAAAATGTGAAATGGTTATGTTTTCCAAAAGAAGAATCAGATGTCATAGCTCAGTGAACTTTGACCAAGTAATTGAATTTAAATACTACAGGCAACTATGTAAAATATGAAGGTGCTGCACACAGGAACCCAGAAAAAAATTGTTTCTTCAAACCAGGCGTTGGGTTGTGTAGAATTTTCTGCTTCTTTGAACTTCACAAGTGTATGCTCTCCAGCTGCAAAATAAAACTTTGGTCAAATAAAGGCACAGGTAGCCTTTGGATCC
Organism: Phalacrocorax carbo; assembly: GCF_963921805.1. NCBI lineage: Eukaryota > Metazoa > Chordata > Aves > Suliformes > Phalacrocoracidae > Phalacrocorax > Phalacrocorax carbo. Next base: position 16,814,310 of record NC_087520.1, read on the forward strand.
CTTTTCAAACCTGAGCATGGACTTCAGATAGTTTTCATAATTCTTCTTGTTCTCATGTTTTACCTTCTGATTATCACTTTTCCACTTAATAACAGACCACATACCTTAAATTTTTCTAGCTGCCTCACTTTCATAAGAAGATCTTCTATCTCACCATTCTTTTGTTCTAACATCGACTGTAAGCGTTCCAGCTGCTCAAATTCTGCTTGAGAGCCTTTCATCTGTAGCAGTGTAGCCATCTGCAGCTGGAAAAAAGGAAAAAAATTCCTTACAACAAATACTGGGTTAAGTGACTGAAAATCTCAGCTTCTTACCCAGAAGAATTAGTGTACTCAAGCCTTGTCATTCTATCCTGAATATAGAAGCACACTGGATGCTTAAACTCAGCAGTCTTCACAACAGAGTCTTCACAGAATCACAGAATGGCAGGGGTCAGAAGGGACCCCTGGAAATTGTCTTGTCCAACCCCCCTGCTTGAGCAGGGACACATGGAGCAGGGTGCACAGGACTGTGTCCAGGCGGGTTTTTGATAGTTTCACAACTATCATCATCATAGGTAGACACCAAAAATCTTTAGGACAGCTGAAGCCTTACTGAACAGAGTAGTCCTGAGGTGTCATATCTTCCTCCGTATTGACTAAGGAACCTATAAATACACTGTCAAGGACACACAGAACATTTCACATTCAAACTGTAAACACCAAGTCAGATAGAACCAAACTACAGTCCAGGCTTGTTTACCAGAGTTAAAAATGCATTTATTGACAACTTTTCACTTTGGAAAAAACACACCCTAGTTCATCAATGAGTTTAAAAACTCTTTTTTTGCAGTTCTGATACCGAGGTACAGATAACACTGAGTTTGCCTTCTGTAATATTAATCCAAAAATTTCAGCTTCTTCAGTGTAAGACATCCATTCAAGCAAAGGAATGCCCTTTGTCATTGCTAAAGGAGAAGTTACCAAGCAAAACTCTTGCATTTATAGCAGATTTTTCTGATGCTGTTAACACAATAGTATCACAGTATGAGAGCCTTAACACATTCAGTTGTAAATGATACATCAGACATTTAAACAGCTGGAGAAACAATATGAAATGCAATAATGGAAAGACTTAACAGGGTGTTAGTGATAACTGTAGCATTTTACCAGCCTAGTCAGTATGGATAAGGTAGTACTGTAGGACACTTGGAGAAATCACAAGGAAAGATCAGCTGAAACAAATTAGACTACAGATTAACAGACCAAGTGAGAGAAGAGCATTTACCATACAGAATCTCCTATGTCAAGTAAAGGATACTAACGATTCTGTACATAAACTAGAGCTAAAGATTCAATCATCCTCCTCATAGCTTCTACAGCACCTAAGGGAGGCAAAATTTTAACACCCCCGGCTGACTGAAACTATCCTTACATTTCCCAAGCATGTGGTCACCTAACCTCTTCCTCTTTCTCTTAAAAGCCCACTTGCTAACTGTCAGAATTGCAAATTGCAGTGGATTTACATAAAAACAAAGAACAGAAACATTAAGAAACTGGAAGGGATACTGTGGCCTGTGGAAAATACACCAGACATGGTAAAACTTTCACAGGAGTTCTGCTTACATTCTGTTCAGGAGTCAGAACTTCAGAAGCCATCAGTAAATACCCCAATTCAGACATTCTGACCACTAAAGCTACAACAACAGTTAGTTACACTGTTGGAATCAGCTGCTGAATTAAGAGATTCGTTAACTATAGATGGAACTTTAACACACAGCATCACAATGCAACACAAAGCAGAAAGGATGCTAACACGGATTCAAGATGGCAGCTTAAGCAAAACAGCTGTCCTAACAAACTGCTTATCTCCAATATTGATATTAGAAGAATTATGGGGACAAATGAGCACAAATTGAAATTCCAAATGAAAACATTAAGTAATAAAACAGGGATGCCAATTTGCCTCAGTTTTTGGTAACAATCTTCAGTATTAGGAACATTTCTTATACCATTCAATCAGCATGACTGACTTACCCTCACAAGGAGAAAATGTCTGAAGAAACTGATCCTATTCATTACTACTCACTCAAATCCTTAGCTCTCAAGGTCAGATTTTAGTAAAAGAATTCCTTTGCTGCATCAGTAGTTCTTTTCCTGTCCTTTAAGAATGTTTCAATTATTTTCAACCTACTTCTCCACAAAAGCTAGGCAACACAAACTTGTATCTTCAGTGTTATTCATTATCATCACTCTTGATGCTTAAGCACTCTCCTCAATCTGCACAATCAAGTATTTGATCAAAATGAAAGGATCCACTCTTGTGCTGGAAAATCAGAATACCAACATGAAAACAGTTGGCAGTTTTGCAGCATCCCCTTTACATTATCTTGTAAATTGGCTTCTGCTAACTAGTTCTCAGCAGTATTAACCAACAGGCTCCCATCCTATGAAAGTGTAGTCTAAATGAAACAGTTATGACAGAAATTATGACTTATTCTTGCACTAAAGATAGAGAGAAGCAAGAAAAATATGGACAAACATGAAAACAAGAAAGCAACCCAGAGAGGAAAAAAAAGCTCAGTGTGATCAGAGGACAGAGTACAATCCTGCCCTTTCCTTGACATTTGTTCCTCAGTCACAGTTCATATACTACATGAGTCACTTATTTGAGTAAGAGTTAGATCAGAAAAGAAAAAGCAATTGTCAAGACAAACTGAATGTTAGTTTGACTGATGGGAGTTGTGTTACACTTTTATCCGTTTAACAACTACTGCCAAAGTAAGCAAACATAGTGCTTTCAGCATAACTTGGAGTTCTATGATAAAGTACTAACACCAGTAGCAATATAAAAATGCTGATGTACCATAGAAGTCAAATAGCACAATGACATCTCACTTGTTTTTTCTCCCATTTCCCCCCTGCCCCCCCAGACTATGGTACCATATTTTAAAGACAATCAAATCCCCTAGCCTGTGTACTAAAGCATTGCCTTATCAGACCCCAAGGAAACCCTGGAGTATTACAGTAATTGTCATACCTTCATTCTTTGCAATTGTTCTCTAGTGAATGCATGCTGTTTTTGTAGTGACTGATATTTTATTTTCACACTGATCAGCTGTCGTTCCATTTCTGCCCTACGGTCCTCCACCTACAGAACATTGTTAACAATTATTACTATGAAAATTATAGCACTTGTTGGCACTTGGATGACGAGTTTTACAAGATGTTACCTAGCAATTCATGTTGGTTCTGCAAATACTGCTTTTCCAGCAACTGTACTTGAAAATATGCCCTACTGTCATTACCTCTGAGACAAGCAGACATTGCTGTAGCAGCCAAAGCCCTATCAGTAAAGTGCAACAGATTTTCCTTTTGTTCTTTTCATATCAAAATTCAGTCATATTTCATATGCTTCAGTGTTGCTGCAGAATAGTTTTGTCCATTGACATCAGAACAAATAGTTTAAAAAAATAAAGTGAACTGCATACCAATTCAACCCGTTCCCTGGGTGTTGTGAGAAAACAACTTCCTATGCATATAACAGCAGCTGAACTCTTATTCAAAACTAATTCAAAACCCCCTCCCAAATGCTCAAACACCCAGCTGTTTTCAGCACCTTTTTAGAAGGCAGCATTTAACAGTATTTCCCATACTATCTTCTGCATTGAAGGAGGCTTACCAGCTGAATAAAACTACTGAAGAGCTGAGAGCTGCAGACAGAACTGTCACAAACCTTCAGTCCCACCTTATAGCATAATAACCAGGTAACTTTTCCATTAACTTCGCTAACTCCCCAACTTCAGAGTGTACATAAAACTTTTTTTCATAGGTCAGCTCCTAGACAGTTCAACGGTAAAGTAGTATTTGAGGAATAGATATTCATGCTGGCCAGAGCAGGTACAGATACTCTAATATTTTCAATGCAATATAAGAAATAAAATTTATGAAGTATTTCTTCTTTCCTCTATATATTCTCAGGTACCTGTGGCATAACTGTACCTCGGCAAAGAGAGAATTGCCTTTACTTGTAGGGTCCAAAGTTTGCTGTACGGCATGATCCAGCTGAATCTGAAGTTCTTGATTAGCTTCACGAGCTTTCTAGATTAAAGCAAAGAGGATATTAGTCATTGTTGCATCTGATGTACTGCATATATTTAACCAGATAGTTATACCTCTTTTCCATTTCCTATGCCTTTAGCACAGATTATCTTGTACTGCAGTGCTTAACTGTGCATATACTTCTTCTATTCAGTAAGAGACAATCAATTTTGTTTCACCAAAAGGCTTAATATTACACTTGTTCTTCAGGACAAGAGCATAACTAAAACCTTTGAAGAAAAACTTTGATTTTTATCAATTGGATTAATGGTATTAGGACTATTAACCTTGCTTTGCTATTTAGTCACAAATCTTCTCTATTCCACAGTAGAGTAGTTTTCCAAGGCACTCAGTAGGAACTTGAAATAAGAATTATATCAGTGACCTGTGAGAAGGTCCTGTTATGAGGCAGAATACTGCAATGCAAAGGATCCCCATACACAGCTTTCCGCAAAAGAATGCCAATATAGAGAGTATTAGCAAGAGGCGATACCAAACATGACTAGTCAATATTCCTTTTTTCCACTCTGCCTTCTTTCTCTCCCTCCGTCCTCAGAATTCCTCTCTCAAAACTCCTTGGATTTCACTGAAAAGCTAGCACCATAACTTGTGGAATTCAGGGATTATCCACCACTGTTGAGAAAAAATTAAAAGAATACCTCTAATGCATTACAGTAAGAAACAACTTCTTTTTCCCTCTCTTCTTTTTCTCCCTGTAGACGTTCCAGCTGGTTACGTAAATTACTGTTTATGAGTTCTAATTGTTCTTTACTGTACTGCAGTTCATTCAGCTTTTCTTCAACATTGGCCTAAACAACAAAAATTCCCAAGTATGAAATAAAAAGTTTATAAACAATTAGAAGAACAAGAGGCCCATGTGAACCAAACAGGTTTGTTCATAATTACTTTTAAATACAAAACTACGGTTTGGTTGTAATTTCTTTTAATACAAAAATATTATCTTGAAGAGGTTATATTAGTCTAGTTATTAAGCCTTTTTTTCTGTGCCTATTTTCTTACTAGTAAGCCAATCATAAGGTAGCAATATACATAAACCATCTAAAAAATGAGAAGGCACAAATTTTATCTCCAACCAGTCTACACTCCTAATTATTAAAGTACTAGTCACGCACCTTCACACTTTCTAGTTCAGTGAGTTCTATCTGAAGATTGAGCATTTCTGAAGACATGGTCTCATGTACACGTTCAGACATCATGTGTAACTCTTCTGCTTTGGCAGCAATTATTTCCTTCTGATGATCCACTTTGTGTCTTAATTGTTTCTCTGAGAGTCGGGTTTCATCTAGTTCTGCTTTCAGGTTCTCCAACTTAAAGACAGTTGACAACTAAGTAGTACCATTTCATAAAAAATTCTTGAAAAGCACAATTTTCACTCGGTTCTAATTACAGAAAATGTCTTAGAAATACAACTTAAACTTGCAAAAATAAGCTTTGAAATTTAACATCATTCACAATGTAACTATGCACACATTTGTTAAAAACCAACCAAACAAGCTCCTACACATTAAAACTATTAGATTTGTTTTGGTAGTAAGTGTGCAATTATGGGTTAAATACATATTCTTCAAAATGCTATTAGCAACGTTTTAGCTGTATCTTAGTGCCAAACCTTGTTTTTAAGGTCACTGATTTCTTGCCCATAGACTCTTGCAAGCTGTTCTTTCTGTTTATCCAGTTGCATGCTTTGCTGTTGCTTAAGGGAATCACATTCAAAACTCAAGCTTTCCAACATTCGATTCTTGAGTTCAATTTCTCTCTGAAGAGAGTATTTCTCTTGTTCAAATTTCTGAAAGAAATAACGTACTAATAAATCTAGATGTCATATTCACAAATGCTTGGGGAACAATGTACTCAGATCAAAACACTAAATGCCCAAACCTTGTAGCTCATTCAACCTTTTGCTGAAGTCCCATTTAGGGACTTGTCAAACCCATGTTTAAAAAAATAAAAACACCAAACACAACCAACAAAAAACCAACCCTCTTGGGTTGTCTGCACAAAAGGATGATCCTGCCCTGCGTTCCTTGTCACTTGTGCTTTCCAGCTGCCTCTCTTGCACTAAGCTTAGTAACAGCCAACTGATCAGAATTAAGTTATTAGGGTTCATTCAGAATAACATGGTGCTACAACTCTCCAGCTGGTTAAAAAAAGGAACCAAGAACAACAACAAAACCACAAACATTTTCACTCTATCACCAGAGGAGGGACGGTTGCACAGCCAGAAACAGACTAAATGAAGAAAATGGCATATCTGAAGCATGGGCTGACTGAAAACAAAAATTAAAGTGTTTATGAAAACCAGAAGATATTTTCCTGATTGAAATTTTCTTGCACAATTACTAAGAAAACTAGTTGACCAAATAGTACCTCTACATTTCAACACTACACTACTCTCTTCCCTGAACTGCAAAGAAATGTACTAATAAATTCAGAATTCCTTGGTATTTAGAAAATTTGAAAACTTCACTACAGAAGAAACCAATTTTACAGTCTTGTTGCTAGTGTTCTTTTTACAGCTTTAAGAGATACAAAGCTTGCAAAGACAGCATAACATTAATGAATTGCTAAATGTACCAAACACACATGCTCTAAATCAAATTTGTTTTAGCACTTAGCATTCATTTTCATGAAAGGCAATTAATCCTACACAGTACTGAACACTGGATGCATAATTAGCTATAAAACCCTGTGCCAGTTAGATAAAATTACGGTCAATATCTTAGTGCAGAGATAAAGCGCCCCCTCTACAAATACTTAAACAAAAAAGGTTTATTAAAATAAATCTAGACTCTAAAAGGCATTTAACACATCTGTTAAAAAATAGTTAAAATAAAACAAAGCTCCTGACTGCTTTTTTTCCTCCAAGTTTAAAACATCACCTCAGTTTTCTCTGTCAATTCACGGCGTGTTTGATCCAACTGATTTTGAACTTCACTTTGGGACTCCAATAAATGCAAGCCATACTGTGCAGCCTTTCTTCGCTCATTCTCTGCTTCCTTGAGTTGCTGCCTAAGACTTAAAATGGTGTCTGTCTCCATTTTTCTTCCTTCTGTTACTTCAACTTCGCAAACAAACTGATTAAAAAATATTTTGCAGTAAGTTACAGTAGTTCATCTAAAAGAAGTTATTAGATTTCCTTTCTTAATCAGGATACAAGGATATATTTTTGCATTAATACAAGACAAAAAAGGTAGCTCATAAACTAACACTCCTATGAACAGTAAAATAATACATATTTCTCCATAAACTTGGTTAACATCTTATTCCTGACTATGTCTTAAGTAATAGCATGCAGCAAAACAACTCCTGTGTACCCAGCCTGGTTTTGTAGCACACGAGAACCAGAGTTAATTAGTGTATAGCTATCTTGCCATATGCAAGAGAACGCTAGGAAATATCTCTGTAAAAACACTTTCATGCATATGACTGACAGTACTTTCTTGGTATTATAAGTAAAGCCACACTAACTATATAGCATTACTTGTATACACAAATAACACTTCAGACTCATATAGGCAGCTGTATTAGCAGGACAGTTTACTCCTAACAACATATGTGGGATATAGAAACAGATAAAGGTAATTGATTTAAAGAGTCAAAAATAGAAACCCTGTTAAAATATATGGAATATTAACAGAGGGATTTTTATTTAAGTACTTAATGGAGCCTTTCATGACTGTTTTCCACTCTAAACTTAAGTCACTGCTGGTAACCTATTTGTTAATAACCATGTCTTTTTTACATGTTTCAGAAAATTCATCCATTTCTATCTTTGTATGATAACGGAAGACACAAGTAAAGGTGAACTTTGCAGAAAGTTAGTCAAAATGAATCCAAACAAACAAAATATTTTAAATAATAAAAATCAAGTCAAACTAACACCATAAGCTTGTATGACTGCTTGCTCCCAAATCTACTAAATCAGCACACTGCAACAAATCCTATTAAGACAGAAATTACTAAGCAACTCAGGCTTCTGAACAACATAAGCCAAGAGTTACCTCAGAAAATATGCAGTAACAATAATAAATATAAAAAACTCTGCCATTGATTTTTCAAAGCCAGGGTTCATAATTTTTATATTATTCCAAGATTAGAGTAATTCTTCATTGAAGATCTTATTCTGTACTTTTTCTTTTTACATAAACAATTTAATTGTTGCCATTTCTTACTGGCACATAGATTATCCTTATGAATGCTACCAGGTGCTGGTCTTAATCAAGAGCAAATTTCACAGCTCACCACAGGAGAAGTTATTTTTAAGGGTCATTACTGTAATGTAATGCAGTCTTTTTTTTCCCCTAACTTTTATTCAACAGCTTCCTATAAAAGGAAAAAAGTAATCTTAACATGTAAAAGCATATCATTCCAAAACTATGCTAATTGCTTTCAGAGATACAAGATGGAAATTATTAAATTCTGTTTTCAACTTTCCATCGCTTATTGTAATTCAAGATTAACACATACAAAGACACTTTATATGGCCAGGGGCTGAAACTTCACTTTTTCACATCTAGCCATTGCAAAGCTTGAAATACTAGTTTTGCACACTTATGCCAAAGTAAGCCAAAGACAGGAATTTTGCATACAGATAACTAAGACTCAACAATATTATGACTAGTGCCATGTCACAGACACTGCATAAAGTTTAATAATGAAAAGTTTAATAGTAAGATGTAGCAATACAAGCATACAGGCAAACACTCCTGGCATGCATTTGCATTAGTAAAGGGGGGTGAATTAATCCTTATCACTTCATATAGAGAATTTTAAAAACAGCTTTATTTTCTGATCAAACAACAGTATAGAGGCAATGTAGCAATTTGATCGCTCCTAGTTTACTAAGTTAAATTTGAGTAACATTTTAAACTCACCTTCAGAAGTCCATTTAAATCTTTCTTGACCGTTTTCTCGTACTCCACCTTTAAAATAAAAGACAAAAAAAAAGTGACAGTTGTCTAGTCCAGATGAGTATAAGCTGCCATTATAGCACAGTCCTTCACAGCAGTCCTTTTCTGGAAAGACTTAATGTCTCTGGCCCTCTCATGAAAATGCAGATCACAAACTATAACCCCACAGAAATGCAAATCTTATTCAAGTCTCAGTTGAGGCAGCTGTCAGATAGTTTAGAAACAGTCAGATCAGGCAGTGTTGCCAATGGATAGATGATCTGCAATTGGCCGGTGGGGGAAGCAAACAGGCTACACCCCGGGTCACCTTCTTCTAGCACACATATAATTTTTAAGGGTTGTTTGGGGATTGTATCTTGCTCCCTCCTACTTCTTCAATCTCTTTTGCATGCTGTCCTTCAGTTTCACATACAAGATGTTTGAGCTCTTAATAAATCATCTACTGCATAATATTAAAAATATCTTAGGCTTTTCTTTAAGTTTTTAGTTGAAGTACAGAAGAGAAATACTTTTCCTATTCACACGTTCCTTGCCAACTACTAGGGAAAACATCAAGTACGGCTTTTGTGGAACAGACATCCTCAAGTTTTCATTGTCAGTTTTGGATGACGTTAATCAGACAAGTCCAGGTAACTTTGTTCATAAACCTGTATTGTTATATAGGGAACTAACTGCCTACAATTTAGGATTATACATGAGGTTAAGTAAGCTATTGTGAAAATGTTTTAAATAAGGTGAGCAGATAGGAGGTGAAGTAACAGAAATCAATCTCCATTTATTCTACCAAGAGTTGCTTGCTTTTGGCTAATTATCTTCAAAAATTTTGTGACAGATTCTGTACTGAGGGCTCCAGACCTTGATTACTCAACCATTTAAGTACTCCTTGATAGAAATAATTGGGTAGGAGATAAAAAGGCACCCTCCCAGCATGCAAACTTTCTTCTCCCAGTCTGTAACTGTTCTAGGTAAACTGCTATTCCCAGGGGTCATATGCAACAGCCACCTATGTTCTGATCTATTCAAAAGTATCTACAAGTTTTCTGATCGCTAAGATAATTAGCAAGATAGTTTCTCTCCCTTAAGCCAGGTATTTCCCTTGTAATTCAATTACTTAAACAAGTCCAATTTTTCACCTACCAAGTTGCACACTCGAGCTGAAACAGCTTCAGGACTAATCACCTTCCACAAAAGACATTCTTGGGTGGATAACTATTAGAGAGAAAAAAAAAAAAATCAGACTACAGCCTAATTTTTCAGTCACTGCAAAGCACTCTGCAACAGGCTCTGTTCGCACTTTGCTTAAGGAGCGTGGCGCAGTGTTGTACCTATTCTTTAACCGCGGACAGGACCCTTCTGCAGCCCCGGCCGCCCGTTGCACGGCGCCAGCCGCGGCCGGCCCGGCCCGGCCCGCCTCAACCCGACCGAGGCAAAGGACTGGCCCCGCACACGCCTCGTACAGAGCCACGGCCCACGGCTTACAGCCGGCTTTGTTTTCCCCAATGAATCGCCCCCCACCGCTACCACAACCCTAACGACCAAAACGTGCGGGGGGGGGGGGGGGGGGGAAGGCCCTTCGCTCGGCGCAGCGCCTGCGGGGGCCGAGGAACGGAACAGCCCGTCCCACCTCTGACAACGGGAACGCACTGGCAGCGCAGCCCGCCGAGGGGGACAGGAACCTTCCTCTTCCTCCTCCTTCCCCGAACCCCTCGGGCCCGCCGCCTGGCAGCGCCCTACCGCAGACAAGGAGCGGCGAAGAGGCAGTAACAGCCCCGCAGAGGAGGGGCCGTGCCCCCTCACAGCACACCCACCGGGCACTACCTCGACGTCGCCGCCGCTCCCACAATTCAAACTTACCACCGCGACGCCGCCCTAAATCTCGCGAGAGCCACCGCCTCCCCCTCCCCCCTACCCCGTCCCGCCAGCACGCGCGTGCGCGGTGCGGCAAGTGCTGCTGCGTGGGAGGGCGCACGCGCCTGGGCGCGGGGCTTGTGAGGAGAGGCGGGTCCCGGCCTCCGCGCGCTCCCGCCCGCCAGGGAGCAGCGGCTGCGGGGTGGGTCGCTGTGGTACGGAGGAGGCACGCTGGTGGTGCCGGGGTGAAAGGGTTATTGCGGAGGTACGATGAGCCGGGGGCGGCCATAAAGCGAGCAGCTCAGTCCTAGTTCTCCGCCCACACATGGCCGGAGCACAGCAGGCGGGGGTGCAACGTATATGCTTGGCCGCAGAGCCACTGCAATGCCGCCTTGTCAAAGAAAGCGTGCAGAGTAACTGCTGAGAATCAAAGCATACAGAGCACTACATATGACCTAGGAAACCTTCAAAGAAGGGCAACCCGCTCCTCGCACGCGGTATGCCACAGGGGAGTTCTTGGTTTCGACAGCAGAGCGCCCGAAGCGTCTGTTTGATCCCGCTACCTGCTTCCCTCATCCAGGAAATCCCCCTGAGCGGGGGCTGCTGAGGCTGCCTGCCCCCGAGGAAATGTCATCCTCTTATTCAACCAAACTTTTCCGTAGGTTCTCTGGAGCTTACCAGCCAAACCTCAAGAGCTACCCAGCAAATTATAGTGCTGCTAACTTCCTATTTTTCTCCACGGCTTCTCTAGTTCCTACTCATCATCGCTGCCAGCACCGGGGAGAAGCCCCAGGGAGGGATTTCACAGCGTTAGATTGTCCAGAATTCATAGATTTCCTAAGCCAGTGAAGATCTGAATAACATCCCCAAAGAAGACCGAAATTCATCAGAAACACAGTAAAGCAAATTCTGCCCTTAAAGAAACATGCTTCAAGTAATGCGAGGTTAAATTCAAGCAACAGGCTGTAAGCAGATGCAAGGATAATAATCCTATTTGGAGCAACCAGGACAGAAATAGATGTCTTAAGGCAAAAGGGGCTTGGAAAATAAGCACACAGTGTAAAATTCTACAGAGGAAGCCAATAAAACTACTACTACTACTTCTATCACAGTGATACTACTACTTTTCTATCAAAACGTGTGGGTCTAGCTTGTGTCAATAGAAGTGTGATTAAAAATTAAATACAGAATGGTCTAGACAGGCAAGAATGCCAAGTTGTTTAAAACAGACAGGAGAGAATCCTGTTCTAATCCTGATTCTGCAGCATTCGCTGTGTGATTAAACACTCCAAATACCCACAGCTAAACCTCTTGTTTTAAAGGAAGAATAACAGTGACTCAATTCACAAATCCATATAACTCTCCTGACAGTCAGTTGTGTGCACCTTGGAAAATATAAAATACATTGTAAATTCTATGTATTAACATGATCACTCCGCCTGCCATAGCACACTAAATTATAGAACAGGTAAAATAGCTGCTGCTTGCCCCTACCTTCAGTTCCAGTCATGCATAACAGCTGATGTTTAATACATGAAATACGTTAACAAACTCCACAATATCTTCCTCAGCTTAGAATTTTCATTTATGCCTTAAATACAGAGTTAGGAGCTTGGATACAAAGTAACCAATTCGTTATTTAAAACATGCTATTGTCTTCAGAACTGTTCTCTTTTCCTTACTGAATTGGCACTAACTAGGATACTGTTTTACAGATCACATCTACTTCTTCTGAATATAAAATACATGCATCAGTTGCGAATAAATTATTTGTAATGCAGATTTGCCAAGTGAAGTGACCACCTCGTCAGAATGCTACAAGATTATTCACTAGTGTTAGAAAATATTTAATAGTTACATAAGACCACTATTTACAGTTTGGCTATATACCAGGATTCCTTGAGTTCTACTTAGCTTTGACGATAGAATTTAATTTAAGAGGTTGTGAAAGAGCATAGAATGACAAGGTCATTAAACCACCGTTTGTAGTAGCTTTATGGAGACAAATACTTTTGTCCCAATTAGCTATGAGAAGACTCTCACTTTTCATGTTTCTTTTCAGCTTAGGTTGTGTTTTGTCCCTGGCTTGCTACTGTAATTGTATATTTGCTCTTCAAAACTTTTGTCCTGCTTATGTTCTCAATAACAGCTATTTTCCTAAAGAGATTCTACAAATCCAGTAGTTACTGAACCATAAATGTTTCCTAAGCATGTAGTTTGTATACTTTTGTTTATTGACATTTTAGATGGCTAAACGTAATTAAAACTGTGCACTGCTGACCCTGTATAAAATTTAAATGCATGTTTTGTAAGTTATCTATGCTAGCAGACAAACATTCCATGTAAGTAATGGAGTAATTACAGCAAGTAGATGTGTTGGGGTTTTTTTTCCCTGAAGAGGACGCTTGTTGCCTTTATCTACATAAAGCCAAATGACATTAAAAAGCCCTCTTAGTCTTTCTCTGCTAATTGCTCAGTGTAACATATGAACTGACAAATGTTTTCTAACTGTGCTTAAGATCCCAAATGGTACCCAAAGCAAACAAGTAATAGCAGCCTGTTGAGAAGCAACTGATTACTAGCTGCGTAAGTAATTTTGGCACTACAGATCCAGGGTTCACTGTAATTAAAACTTGTTGGAACATTAGAGATTTTTTTTTGCTGGTTTTGTGTTTGGTTTGTTTTTTTTCTCTCACGCTCTTTCTCTTCATTATCTAAGAACACTTAATTTTGCACTACTTAAAGGTATGATACTTTATTTGCTAGTGCAACTTCATAAAAGCCCAGGTTTAATTTAACTCCTTCCACATTTTTCAGTTGGTAAACATTAAACTGTTCTGCTTTTTTGAGGTGAGACGCTTTCATCTTCAATTAAATAGAAATCACAAATCTATATGCTTTAATTTATTACTGTGAATTCGAAGAGCAGCAATACTAATACCTAAGTTCTTTTGAAGAAACCTCAAGTAGCTCAATAATTACGGCAACAGATTGAGGGCCAGTAACATACTGTTTCTAATCCTCTCTAAACTATTAGTGACTGACCTCATCCAAATTACTTCATCTCACTATCTCAGCCATCTTACCTAAACAAAGATGTATTTTGCACTTTTCTTGCCAATCTAATCTTAACTAGCCTTCTGTGGCTTCACATGATTACTTGGCAAATCTATCAAGTAGATGTGAGTGTCTCAAATACAAACTTTCACATATTCCCGTATGAAAACTTTCTATTACTTTTATTTAGATTTGTTACATTTTTTACTACTTGCTTGAATGGGTCAGGACCCTCACAATAAGCTTCCTGGATTTCTGTAACTGAGGGGTCCAATTATGAAAATATACATTCTTCAGTCTATGAATTCAGAGCCAAACTATCATGGAAATTTACATTATGACTCAACAAGCATCTTGTTGACTATACTTTCCTTTTTCCTGATTTTCATGCTTTTTTTTTTTTTTAAAATACCAGGTCAAATTGGATATGTCTTTCAAGTTCTCTAAATATCAATGGTTAAAGTCACAATTGCAAGATTTTGCTAAAAACAAGAAGATAATGATAAAAGTTTTAAGGTATTAACTTCAGGGGGTTGACCTTTTTGTTTGTTTACACCTAGTAGCTCAAGAGATCAGTTAGTCTTCTAACAGGTTTACCAAATCAACCTTTAATAGAACCTGGTGTGTACTGTAACTCAAATTAATTTTAACCTTTCCTAGACAAGTTGCTTTAACTTCACATCCAGTATAAATTCAGATACCCGTTATTATCAATCTGTAATTTAATGGTGGTTCAGAACCTCCACTACTTTTTTCCATACATCATTAATTAGTTGACACCAGTTTTCATTCAACCTATTACACTAATAGATAATTACTTGAGTATTTAAACACTACTCCCCTCTTCAGTAGAAAAGATTTTGGTAACAGCATCAAATGAGTATTTAAAAGCCACATTTTGTGATATAGAAAAATATTTATAGACATCATCATTAACACTCCTAATTGCACAACCATTAACTAAGTCAAACAGCTCACTAGTCTCAGAAACTACCTGTAAATTATTATGATTTATGTTTTTCTGGATATGCTCACTAACAGCAGAACTTCCCTAATAGTCATCTCCTTTTTAACGTACCTGCTGGTTGCTTGTGCAACCCAGATTCTCCTTCTTTCAAAATTAACGAGAAATAGATGCACACCCTTCTGGCTTGCTACCTGACTATCCTAAATCACCAGCACCACCTTGTGGGCATCTTCCGTAATTACTCTTTTCTTGCCTAGCTTGCAGTCTCCGCGGAAGTGAGACAGCGCTCCCTCACTGCCATTATAGAAGTTTGGTTTGTGATAATCAAAGACAAATATGACGAAAAATGGGTAACAGCTATTAAATATTAATGAGAAAATGTTACTTAATGAAGTAATATAGCTTCATTTTGATAAAAGGTATGTTTCAAATTAATTTACATGACTGCATTTTTTCCAATAAACAGTTGGACTAGGCAATTAATTTTGATTAAATTTAATTTTATACAGATCATCTTCTACAGATCATCTGGACAGTGATTTTAGCATTGTTACTGTGCATTTCTAATCAAATGGAGTAAAAAGTTTAATTAGCTTTGCAAGCTGGAGGTCATTAACTCTTTCACCATCAAAACAAACTTAGCTTTCACCTGCACCTCATTTTCAACCTACTATAAAACATCTTCACTTTCCCCAAAGATATAGTAGTTTAGGTGTTCTGTGCAGGTGAATGTGAAAATCAAAATAAATTTTTTTATTTTGATTTGGGTTATTTGGTTGGGGTTTTTTTACTGTTAGCAGTGTGTAGTATTATTACTAAGTAATTTTGGAAAGTTTTATTAGGGGTTTATATAGTTCTGACGCTTCCAACAATAAAGAAGAATAGAAACAAAAAGAAAAATTGTGGTAAGTTATAGGAGCTGTACTTCAGTGCATAAATGGTTGGTGGCTCAAGGAGTGTAGTTTACTTAACTAACATTATTATTATCTTTTAAGTTACTTAGAAGTATAATGTAAAAAAATTTCAAGCTAAGATTGTTCCTAAAGGGTTGAAGTTAAATTATAAATTTGATCCTGTGTTATACATAAAACTGGTGTTATAAACTATGTGACACACGGATAATTTGCATCAATCTTAGATGAGAATGCATAAAATATAATTAGTCATGTTTTCACCAGTTGAGGTTTATTGCTCTACAGCTAAGAGCTTAAACTGTAGAATACTCAGTTGGGATCAGGACTGTGAAACTTTTTTAAGTGTAGTTGAATATAATAGGAAAGAATAACGAATGGAGTTGTAGTTGTTTAGTTTCGGTTCTAGATTTTCTAGTTTTAAAACTGCTTTTAACCAATTTTTTACTTTGTCAGGGTAAATAATTGTGACTTCACTTTTAATGACAATCCCCGTTCCTCTCCCTCTTCCTTAAAAGATTAACTCAAACACTTGATTAGGTAAAACTAATGGGTACTTTGTTATTCTTAAGAAAACTTACATTATATTGTGTGGGATTAAGTTGTTATGTTCTGATTGAGGAGATGTATAAAATGACATCAGGCAAAAATTGATGTTTTAAAAGTTAAGTGTCTGGTACCTGCCTGCTCATATGGAGAATGAGCAGACTGAAAAACCAAACAAATCAAAACCAAAGAAAACAAAATCCCCAAAAAACCGACAACGAAACAACAACAACAACAAAAAAACCAAACCCACAACCCCACCTGCTAAAAACACACAAACGACCCCCAAAACTTTGGCTATATTCTGGGGTATTTTCCTAGTCTGCTAAAATTTTCTGACACTTTTGGTCCCAACTTCATTTGCTATGTAATTATACTGATTAATAGCTTTACTTGCAGATCAAGAGCTTAGAGCCTGGTTTTAATTTTAAAATTCTAAACACAGTTAACTTTTATTTCATTGTTAAATACTTATGCTGTATCTCAAAATACAGAGCCATTCAATCTTGAGTGCAAGTTCTCACAAAATGCCTCAATGAAGGTGGCCTGTAACTACATTTGCTGCTTTGTGTTTGACTGTAGTGTCTTTAATAATACAACTAATCTTTTTCCACAAATTACATTACTGAATGACCTGAAATGTGTGGCGCACAAAGCTTTCTGACCATGAAACTATGTCATTTAGTGTGAAGCGGTGTATCAGCCTTTACAAAGTCTTACATTAGCCAAATTTAGCCTGATCTGCTCAGACTTAGGTGTATTTATCTTGGTTTTTTTAGTTTCAGATGCACCTCTTCAGAAAACCAGTATCACTCTATACCAATTGTGATGTCATGCTAAAATATCAATTTACGTCTAGTTTTTTGCCGAAGTCTTAACTTGGGTGACATTTACTAGAAAATACCAGTATGAATTTGGGCAAATTGCCATAGAATATCGCAGCAGCAATGACACATAAATGCTTCCTTCAGTTAAAGTAGAAATGCAAGCAGCTCAGAGCACTGAAACACTCTTCCCTTAAAATATATTGGCTTCTTTCTAGGGGTTAACTCAGAATTAGGAAAGCAGCAAAATGGTTATATTGTTCAGCACTCAGAACTAATTTTTGGTGGACTGAATCTGCCCTGTCATAGGCATGTCTTAAGACATTCTACTTTACACAAACTACTGGGGTGCTATTTTCTGCAAATTTATTTAGTGTGGAGGGAAGCAGTAGTTCTACTTGAAAGATTCTCACTAATGAAGAGTAAGGTGAAAGAGAAGTTAAAACATAAACAAATGCAATAGGAAAATAAAAGAATAGATAGAAGTTAAAATTTAGTGATTTACCTAGGTTCTCCTCTACTCACTGTCATGACAGTGTACTTTGTAGAGCTGGGAAATAGTATTATCAAAAGGTTGATTTCAACATTATTTCCTTGAGTGTTTATTGCTTTTGAAAGATCTGCTTATTGCTCTTGTATTTTCATCCTGTAGTACCAGATTAATAAAATACATATTTATATATTTTGAAGCTACTTGTTAAAATTTATTATCTCAATGAACCTTACACACACGGTAACAGTCCTGTGACAGAGGTATTGCAGCCTTTCTCTCATGGTGAAAATAAAGCACTGAAGTTGTCTTTTTGAGTATAATTGAGCATCACAGTGAAAAGCTTTTGGTTATTTGGTCTTTTCCTTTAGCACCAATTCATATATTAATATATTATTTCCATAATACATACACACATAAAACTTGAACAACAAATTAGCAGAAGCTTTTGTGCATATGTTCATTAAATAACTGTTTATTCTTGACAGTAGCAATGAGAGCATAGCTAACTTTTAGACATTTGAGGTCAAATGCTCTTTATTTTGAATGTTAACTGATCTTTTTCACACTGATCATATCAAAGAATAGCAATATTAGGACTGCAGTAAGCCTGCTTTTTTTCCTGTGGTATGCAGTATGTCTTTGTAATGTCTCAGGATCTGTTTAAATTAACTGTGTGCACGTTTGAGCATCTGGGATCTTGCTTTGGTTTAAATGATCATACTTAGATGAGTTTATAGGACCTAGGAAATATTTCTGAAAAATAGCGCTTTAAAAACATGTCACTACGTAATGAACCACTGGATGTCACTGTCTTTCTCCAAGTGCAAAGCTCAATTTTTTCTGACACTATGATAAAGTATTAAGGTAGCAATTACTGGTTTTGACTTTTCTGATGGGCATGGCTTTACGTACGAAGGGGTTATGAGAAAAGCAATATGGTTAGCAATGGTTACAGGCAAGACATTTCAACTGCTAAAATTGTGAAGACCCATTCACATTGTCTGACCTCAAGTGCCTAATGTGGGGAAGTTGGTTAGGAAACTAGAGCCTGTGTAGGAAATAGTGGGACAGATTCTTACAGAAAGGGTGACTCCTGAACTGGACCTTACCTTTCTCCTTTTCCTATGAGTAATCTAAAATTAGAATACAAGTACCACTCTTTTTCAATCTCTCCTGAAAGCCTCTTTGTATTTTAGCATTAATATATTTTTGCATATTTTCTGTTCATGAAGTTTGTATTCATGCTTTTTAATTACAGTTGTATCTTGATGTTTATTGTATGTTGGGTGCTATTTAAATGAACTGTTTTTATGACAGGTTTGTGCTTTGCCTTTAGATTTTATTTAATTCTATTTTATTATTCAAGGTTGAATGGGGGAAAGACTGTGCTCTGCCTGTGTAGTTCTGTGCTACTCAATTTTCAATAACTTCAGAGGGAAGTTTCTCTTAATAAAATTCTGCATAGACAGCTCATTGATGCAAGTGAAGTTAAATCTTATTTCTTTTTGTGTTGATTGTAAGAATGTAGCCTGTTAGGTCGTACAAAAGAATTACCACCTGAAGTCTTACTACAGTTTAAATGCTATAGAAACAGATGGAAACATGAAGAAGGCATCGAATGTGCTGTTATTTTGCTGCAGATTTATCTACGTGAGACACTGAAGCAGACATGCCCCCCCCCCCCCCCCCCCCAAATTAGAGTGAAATTCTGCATGCTTTGGACTTCCAGTTCTCCTTTGACTCTGCTGTGAAATATGGCAAGGTGGGTTAGTAGAAACGGTACCATTTTTTCTTAAATCCATTAAAGTCCATTTAACTTTTTAGGAGTTTCCATATCGCTTTTAGTTGCTCTCTCTCTTCTGTGTAGCTTCTTGAATCTTGTATGTTTTCTTGAAACACTCCTTATCTTCATTAGCCTAACCAGCTTTTAACCTGCATTTTAAATATATATCCTTATATTAATTTCAGAAGAAACAATTGATAAAGGAAATTCAAAGATTGTGTTCATATTCCCTGGCCCGCAGCCAAGATACTTCATCTGTCCACAGGGTGGGTTTTCTCTTGGGTTTTGGGGGGGTTTGGTGGGGTTTTTTTTGGATGCTTTTAGTTGCTGACAGCTAGAGATACAAAGTGGTGTTATTTGCATGAGCAACAAAATTCATTAATCTGTTTCCTGTACATCTATTTTATGATGGCTTATAAGCTTTCTCTCTTGTATGTTTGGGACATACTGTTGTACAGCTTTAGAGCTGGTTTTCCCTGGTAATGGTAGGTGCTTTCTCTTCCAACTTGCTGCTTGTTTTCATGGAACTTGCAGACTTGGTTTTCTTACTGGTCTGTCAGCTGAGGTTATAGTCAGTAGTTGAGGTGAGGGAAGTAAAGCTGCTAATGCTGTGGCTCTGTGAACAATTTAAGGCAGCATAAACCTGTGCTGCTACTGAGGGACTCGGTTGTTTCTCTTTCCTTTTCCTGCCTGCTTGCTTCTTCAACAATATTAGTAAAAGATTTCTGTAGCTCCTCAGTGAGATGACTTAGTTACCACTTCAGGCTGGATTAGTTTTAATCATAATATAGCATCAGGGTCTGTGTAACTGTAATGACTCCTTTCTGATTGAATGACTGATTGCAAAGATAATGGTTTTTCTGGGTCATGCCTTTTTAAGCTGTGCCTTCACTGCTATATAATTTAGACTTAATTAAATGACTTGCGGGAAATTAGAGTACAGTGGTGGTTTTCCACATGAAATAATTATATACAATTTAAATGTATTGGAAATTTTTCCTTTGACTTTTATATTCTAATGATGTTTTAAGTGAGTTCAGGCTTCAACAATGGAAGGTCAATGCTCTTTCATAAAGGATCTTTATTCTCTGTGAAACAAGATGTGTATAATAGTAACGTTCCTGAGCAGTACACTGTGGATTTTTGTGAGTTTTGATATGTAAGTATTTTGTGTGAGCTGAGTAATGTTATGTTCCGTCTGGCATAGCAGAAAATCACTACATGCTGTGAAGTTAAGGCTTTTATATGCAATCAAATTATGTCTTATCAGTTGAAGAGATTTGTTTACAGTGAAGTTTTAGACATGGTAATATACTTGCTCACTCCTTTTGAAGAACAAACAGATGCGGAAAAGAGTTTTACTAAACCAAAGTTGAGCCAGAGTAAATTTGTCTGTAGATCAGGCCCTCTGAGTTAAATTTTTTGAGCTGCATAGAACTGCAGATTGTCCAGAGTTCTGGACAAGATAAGCCTTTCACTCCTTCCTGTTAAGACAGAAACCTGTAGAGCAAAAAATAAGACTTAGTCATGTTTTACAGAATATTTGAAAACTGTTTATTCATGAGGAGATACTTCTCTAGGTAAGCTATTTGAATTACAACTAAGTTCCATTTCAGATTTTATGGGCCCAGACAATAAAATAGGGTGGTTTTACTGTAATCTAGACTGGCATCTCTGGTCTAGCTTGCATGTTTGTTTCAGCTGATCAGAATAACACATTATACAGTGAGGGTTTTTTCCTTCTCTTCTAGAAGTAGAAGAGCATTAGACAGCTAGTAAAGAGTGTGTGATGTGCCAAATCCACTGGAACCAGACTAATTTAAAATACTGTTCTTGCTCCATCCAGCAGTTTATTAGTATAGTAGAGGAGGATTCTGCAGAGGTGGAAATGACTGGTACAAATATTGTCAAAACAAGAAATGAAGAACACTACATTATTTTTCCTCCAACATCTATGATTACAGGCTCTGCAGTCTCCTCCATTAAAGCATATTATTATATTGTCTTGGGACACTTACCTCATCTCCTGGATGCTGATAGGTTTTTTGCTTTAAGTTTTCCTGCAATTATGATTAGCCTGAGAGCGAGTATGGAAGTATTTGACAGTTTACTTGCCATTAATATACCTTTATTACTTTCACTGAATTAGTCATACTTGCAGCATACAGTGGGGCTGGCTGTACCTTTGATCTTGCTGAGTGCAGCTTCCTCCAAGGTGTCAAATTTTGTTTTGACCACACTGGAGTGAAATTCAACAGCTTCTTCATGTTTATGTAGGATTTTGAATTGCTGTTCAGTCGGATAAGAAACAAAATTACAATGATAAGCTAACACTTCCATGCTATAAAGAATTGTAATGTTAGTTATTTCCATATACCCAGGATAGTAATTCTTGCAAGAGAAGACAAAAATGGATCAACCGAGCTGTTTTACCCAAGTCTTAATTTTATAAAAGCTTATCCTTCCCAGAGTTTTTTCTAACGCCTTTTAAAATAAAGGCTCTTTTGGATATTACCATTTGAATTAATACTTCTAGTAAAATTTTATTAGTATTTTATTAATACTTCTCACAACAATTTTTGTAGTTATCTTCAGCATTTTATCAGTATCTTCACTCTGAGCAAAAGCAACATTTTTATCAGTAATTGGTATTTTTTAAAAATCGTAATCTACTTTCTTAGTTATAAATTAATCCATTCTGCTGAGTCTTTGCACATAATCAAACTTGACCCTTGCTTATTCTCTATCTAGAGCTCTCTTGATTCTCTAAATTACATGTTGACTCAGAAGACTCCTATAACGTTAAATCTAGTGGAAACCTGTTATTCAGCCATAAAGCATTACATATATACTATACACACACTGTTCACAGTATAGGTAGGTAACCAGACAACAATTTATCTGCCGCTGCCTTGTTCCAAAATATGATCTCCACAGACTAATGTGATCTTTCTGATCTGTCGTTGGAATTTTAAGAGTGTACAAAAAAAAAAAGAGGGGAAAGAGGGGAGGAAAAGTACATCTTGTATAAAACACACAATTACTGTTTTTCATCATCTTATGAGTAGACTGCATAGCAAAGCTCACTTCCAATACTCTGAGGTCTGTTCAGTGATGTAAAGTATTACTGTTTTCTTTTAGTTGCATAATGATGTAACAGGCAAGGTTATCAAAATCAAAGATGTAAATCTGTAATCTTCACAGACATCAAGCTGGGTCTTCTGTATCCATCTCTTGTGAATTTAAGCTCTAACAAAACTTTTTAGAGGTTTTCTCAATCCTAAAATATTGTTCTCTGAAGCCAGATAGCCTTCTTATAGTTATACTGAAACTGTTTTTAATCTAGAATCTGCAGTAGGACTGTTCCCAAAAGCTACTATTATGCAAATGTAGTGGTTACTTCTAAATGATCTCATGATTTTATTGGTATATATGTGTGCTTCCAAAAAGTACATTTAGAAAAGACATGTTTGCAACAGGCATGTGCAGTGAGCTACTAGATTGTTTTGTTCAGTTGGCAAGAGCTTCTGCCAACTGCTGCACTTAGAGGGTTAAGTCTTCGTTGCCTCTTTGGGTTTCAGTGGTATTGAATGCTATGCTATGCACCAGCTTTGAAAGCAAAAAACTAATTAAAGGCAGATGTAAAAGAAGAATCATAATCAATTGCCAGGTTTAGATGAAGAGGTGATTCATTTGGCTGCTTGCATTGTCTGACCTGGAAGCTGCTCATTGAAAAGCTCCCATCACTTCTGGCAGGGAAAAGCGTGCAAGTCATGTAGTTAATTAGGGCAGACATTCGTTACCTCATGCCTTCTGCTGAGGTTGTTTATTTTACACACTTAGCAGATTTTAACGTAACTCTTGAAGGGTATAGAGTCCTTACAGCTGACAACATTCATTTACTTAAGCAATTCACTAGCAAGACAGTGTGACCTTTGAGTATTGCAATCTGTTATCTAGTTATATGCTATTGGCTATTTTTCTAGTTTTGATTACAAGATTTTTAAAACCTGTATTTGAGTATAAAAGCTCTTTTGAAACCCTATGTGTTTTATATCTGATTCTCTCCTCTGGCCCTCTAATTTACTATTTGTACCACATTGATGCTCAGTGACTGCAAGAAATTTCAGGCCTGAAGAAACAGACACATTTTAGTTGTTCTTCATACTTAAATTTCTACCAGGAAAACTCAGTCCAGGGGTTGTAACTATGACTTCAGTTACCTGTGCATTAGATTTTGAGCTACATCTCCCTGCTATTATCTCACTTGTCATTAATTTTCTTGCTCAGCTTGGTCTCTAGCCATAATTCTGGAAGATGGACAGCCTAATTTTATCTTTCTGAATTTAACCATATCACTAAATATGTTCCTAAAAATAAATAATTGGCTATTCTATGCTTATTCTCAATTCAGTTTACTTTTATGGTTCCAAGGTTTCCTAATGCTGCTGGACAATTCATGAAAAGTATAATGAAGCTTGAACTTAAATTCATAAATTTCTCAGCAGAAAATGGGAAACTAATAAGAGGAGGACTGTGAACATTATATATGATGTTACTGAAGGTCTTTAGTCTGAGTTCAGTGTATTAGAAACCTTCTGAAATAGGAGAGCTACTAGGCTTAGAGTTGGCTTGAATTCTGAGGGATTCATGCCTCTGGAAATGCAGCATATAGAGTTAAGCAATTGCTCTGCTGACCATTGCTTTTTTTTCTATAGTGAGGGAATGGGATGGGTCTATAGAACCAGCTACACTTTCACTGTAAAACTTCCACAGAGTTGATATCGGGTGTGTTGTTCCCACTTGTGTCCTGTCGTATCACACAAGTACAGTACACTACCAACTAGAAGAATAAGTTACTTTAGCTCTTAAGTATTACTTAGATCCTACCTTAAATTTAACAGCTTCTCTGGCATTAGATACTTTATATAAGGTACTCTTGAAATTTGTTAACATTTTTAAATTTCTAGCACAAAGTGTTTTGGCAGTCGCTTCCCAGTTTGAGAACACAAGCCCCAATTAAGGCTTTTCCTTAGGCAAACTTCAGGAGTAGGAAGACTCATCCACTGAGTCAGTTGTTTACCACAGGTTTTATTTTATTTGAGAGCACTTAAACTGACTCCCTACGCAACTTTGTAATGATAGTTACTTTATTCCTGCTTTTCCTTCAGGGGAATAGAATAAAATGTGCTTAATTTTTAGGCAGAAAACTGGCAAAAGTTTATGTAATTAATGCTCCTTCCAACAGAATATGAATTAAAATGAATTGGAGCACATTGGGTTTAATCTCTTTGGCTGGCATCTCCAAACAAGTGAAGTGTTTGAAATAGTTACATGTTGAGCACCTGCCTCTCCTCAGAAGTCCTGAAGATCCCAGCCTTTAGTGTAGTTGTTCAGATCCCGACGTATCGTGGCTAATAGACAGTTTGTTGTTTTCTGGTTTTATTACTTTTTTTAGCCCATTATGTGCATCTAATCTGCAGCACAGAACTCTCATTAGCTCGTTGAGCTGCCTCCTCCTTTGTCTTTGCATATAGTCATCTTGATTCTGGAACTACGGGTGAGTGATGCAAGCTTAAAAAGTACAACACAGAAAGCAGCCTTTAGTAGCTGATGGCCTTTAGCTTCATTAGAAACATATTTTTATTTTTCTTGGGGGTAGAACTGCTGAGAAGAGGTACTTAACACAAAATTAATATAACAGACTTGTCAGTGAAATGCATTCAGATTATTAGCAATTAGTTTACAGTGGAGAATGGATGAGAGGAGAATTTGTATTTAAATTACCATTAATAATTTTCTGCACTGTTCTTTTCAGGTACAGAAACTTCTGTTGCTTTAACAAAGATCTCAGCAGACAGCTATTTGAAATAATCAAGATGTACTTCAGTTGGTAGGCATTTGCGATATGAATTGGAATGACCAGAATGCACGTATAGGTCTGGTATAACTTTAATACCAAGCTGGGAAATACTGTGCTAACACTGAGTATAAATCCTGTATTGGCAAACCTGGTTCTTAGCAAGCTATTAAAAATATTAATATTTCTCTGTTTTTCCTCAAGTGCATTGTGTTATGAAAAGGTTAATAGGTAGGTACAGTTATGAAGGAACGTGTAGCTATAAGCATAGAGCTATTTGCTTATGGTGGTGTTATCTGCTTTTCAAACTGAGGACTGAAGTTTTTGACGTTAGCTTTAAAATGCTAAAGCTGTTGCTTTTGAACATTTGCTGGAGTCCTACATATTAGTTTGTATTTATACAAGTACCAATGTATTAGGGATCAGTTTATACTGACATTCCACATCCAGTCCAGATTACAGTACAATAGTTGGTTGACTGTAAGCACTAAGGATGGGAAATAAAACTTCTAATTTTCGAGTACTATATAACTGAGGATTCCAAATGAAAGCCAGGATTTGTGTCCCAGTCTAGTTGAAGGACTTACTCAGGACCACTGATGAGTTTTCAGACAATGACTTTCACAATGGGAAGTGAAATGGATATGTGTCCCAGTGAACGTGGAAATAGTTACCACCTGAAGCAGCAGCTCAGCTGTCTTTGCAGTCTGTAATTGATTGTCTAGTCTACAGAAAGTGTTATGGCTCTAGTAGCTACTGTTAAACTGTTATGCAATATGATCTTTTGATCAAGCATTCACAAATACCTAATTTAAAAACAACTTATTTCTCAATATTAAATATGTAAACAAGGCAGAAGAACCCATATCAAATATCCAGTATCTTTGTGCTGCTGTTTTGCTTTTTGTTTTGGTTTTTTATTATTCTTTACCTCCAGTTCAAGTATATCTTACTCAGAAATTTGTGCATGCTGCGCTGTTCCTTATTTTTATAGTTTAGTTATGGAAAATAGAAGTCAAAGCCTGAAGTGAATATTAGCTAGTCTGTGATAAGTGATCACATATCTGCTTATCGCATGCTTGCTATCACATATTGACCATACAGATTGCATTAAAATATTGTGCTATTGCACCATTTCATTTTCTCAGCAAAGGAGCTGAATAAAACTGAAATAAAACTGCTCAGAAAGGTATATTTTCCTTTCAACTACATGCTATAAACAGAAATAAGAGCTGCCTATCAAATGCTATCTTAGCGTCATATCATAAAGATATTTCCTGATCTTAAAACTCCACTATGACCTCATATCTCAGCATACTGCATGCTCAAGTGAGGACGGGAAGTACAGTTGCCATGAAAAAACGAGTTAAATTTGGTAGCAAGCAAGGCAAGCCTAATCTGAGTAATGCTCTGCCTAGCTTTTTCAAATGCAACAGGTTTCAGATGGAAGAATCTAGGTAAAACATTAAGGGGCATATAGTAGTTAATTCTGTAGCAGAGAAAATGTGTTGTGGTGGTGTTACTCTGTGGTGTACTGTACTAAGGGATATCTTCCCTAGCATTGTCAAATGTAGTTTAATGAATGCTTTGAGCTGACATGTGAGTTCATTTCTGGGCCTGTGCCTTTTAAACCACGAATGTAACATAAATTGAACTAATTTTTGTAAATAGGTTTTAAACTGCCATCTAATTTTCTTAGGTTTTGGGTGCACAACAGCGTAGCTCTTACCTGGGCTGTGGTGCTCCCAGATTATGCTGTTTGTTCGTGCCATGCTGCAGATAACAGGTGCTGGTCACAAGCTGGGGTCATCTCCCTGCAGTGCTGTGGGCCCAGGACACTGTTACCCCTGGCTGCCCTTGTCTGCCACACCGGGGTTACAGGCTTTCACTGCTCTGCTGGCACTTCCCACCATCAAGATTGAGATATGTTTGCTGAGTAGTATAAAAAAAAATCTTTCCAGAATTGCTTCATTTTCTGCCACTGTTTCACAATGCATTCAGCTAACTTACAGATAACGTATGGCCACACAGGCATGAAACCCAGAAAATTTCAAGCATTTGAGTTACAAGGAATTGATGAGAATTAGGGAACCATCCCATAAAGGTGCTATGTGAGATTTTTTTATTCAATATTAAAAAAAAAATAGGAATGCAATGTTTCACTATTAAACATATTGCAAATAATTGTACAGTGCTCAATCCCTTCACCTTTGTGGCTATGCACAGAATGCAGTTGTTCATTTAACCAGCTTTGTCAAAAGCAGCTCCTATGAAAGAGCAGGAGCATCCTTAGGGATCATTAGTCGCTTCAGGTTCCATCAAAAAACAATGGGCTCTGTCCGAGACTGATTTAGACAATTTTATAAACTGCGAATTCATAGCATAAAAGTTGCATTTGTTCTCTAGATCACTTTCTGGAGGAGCCTTTCTGTTAATTGGTTATAGAAAGACAAGTACTGTAACTGTTTTATGGTCTGTTGTGATCCAGGACTCTTTAATACAGCTTTGAGTTGAAGATGTCTTTCATCTTGCCCAACGTCATAGTATCAAGTTATTTGACTGCCATTTGGAAAAAAGGACTGCACTGAGTGTGACTCACTTGATTCTTTTAACTTATTCACTTATTGCTTAAGCCTTCAGCCATCCACTTCCACCTTTATGTGTACCAGCTCACTATCAGTTATCCCCTGACATTCTTTCACTATTAATTACCAATAGATAAGGTCAGATATTTTTCTCGCAGTGGTTATATTTTGGGACTGTGCCATTTAATTGTTGAAGTTAAGGCAGCTGACTGACAAATTCCTATTTTTTGTTGAAGAAATCTATCAAAACCTTAAAAGATAAATAAAAAGTCTCAGCTGCTGCATTAAGAGGATACATGGTTTATTTACTATATTGTAGGTAGGAGTGATATCATTACAGACAAATTACTCAAAAGGGATTTTTTGTTTCATTTTTGTTTTCTTTTAATAGAAGGCCACAGGAACAATGAAGAACTGAATAGAAGTGGCATAAGGCTGCCAGTAGTCAGTCACTCAATCCATACAGCCTACTTGAAATGCAAAGTTACTTTTAACATTCAGTATATCTATAACTGCAGTATATCTATAACTGCATATCTAACAGTGACTGGTTTAGAATTCTGTGAGGAGTCGGAGGCTTTGCTTGGATATCACACCCTTCTCACCCATACAGGGTTCATCTGCAGCTCATTGTCTGGACTGGTTTCCTTGAAAATCTGTTCAGTTCTAAGTAGCTCCAAATGCAGTGATCAAGTCTGCTTAGCCCAGGTTCATGTTCTGCCTTAACCTTTGTGACCAAGAAACTTAAACCAGAAAAGGTAGTTTGTTCATACTTGATAGAGCATTGGACTTTCTCAAGTGTTTATTAATGACAGATTCAACTAGGAGGGCATTAGTTTTCACACAATTTCTGCAGCTGTATATAAGCAAGCTTGATTTTTAGGTAGCTGCCTACTCTATAAACTCCTTCTTGTTTGTACAGTTCATTCCATAGCAGACCTCTCCACCTTTCCCAGTTCATGTTTTTCCTCATTAGCTGCTTGATGCACCAGAGCATAGTATTAGAAATGGACGCTTTTAAAAGTTTGCTGTGGCAGGTGGTGACAGTTATCAATTTATGTTATAAATGAATGTGTACATGCCATGACATGCAAGTTCTTACAAGTCAGTAATCTCAGCAAATTAATCTTAGGACCCATTGGAACTGTTGCTTATACTTTTATCCTGGGAAAGAATCAAAGCATTCAATCTTAGGGATGCTGGGAATGACAAGTTTAATACAGGTACATGCTCAGTACAGGTACTGAGCCCAAGTTTTGGGGTTTTTTTATCACTTTGAAATTTATTCCTCATGTATTAACCCTCACACATGGCATGGTTTAATACTTAGCATATGTATTCATCAGATAAAAAAAGAAAATAAGTCCTTCCTTTTCCTGAGGAAGGAACATAGACTATAAGAATTCTTGTAACTGTACTTGGAACAAGTTCATGGGGGTATCCAGAAGTAGATGAAAAAGCAGTCCAAGTAATTTAGCTTCAAGTCTTGCTACTATCTCAGTAGCATTGACACTATCTAGATAAGCCTTGATTTTTCTTCAGCAAGTGGTAGGAGCAAGAAGCTGTATATTTACATCTGGCCAGGAGTGTCTGAATAGGAAAGAAACTGGAAGTAACATAGGGTCAGATTGCTCATTAAGTAAATTGCTTGTTTATGCTTTGAATGAATACATGTATTTATTACTTAGCAACTCAGGAATATTTGGATGTAATTGCATAATATTTCTGTTGTGTGTTATTCAGTGAAGGTGTATTGTCAGGCAAGGAGGTGATGAAACTCAGGGTATGTCTACATCTTTTCTTGCCTACCATTGCCCAGTAGGCTAGCCTATACTGAGCTTTGTGCTGCTGCTACTTTAAATGAACCAATTTAAAGATGGTTTTGAAATATCTACGCTAGTTTAACTACATGAATGCTTCCATTGGACACACTCCAGGCTTCCGCTATCGGCTACTGTTAGACACAGGATATGGGGTTAGATATGCTTTGGGTTGATGTGGCACAGCTGTAAGCTTTTGCCAGGCATGAGTGAGGAACCTTAAGTTTAAAAAGAAACAAAGGAAAGACCCCCTGTGTTTAAACTCTAAAATTTCTTTCAGCTACCAGCAAAACTTGTGCTCCACCACACTGCAGGAGTACTAGAGGTGAGTGAAGAAGAAAGTAGTGTTGTTCATAGATTCTGTATAGTGGGCAACATTGGGGGATTAATCAACCCCCAAAGGATTCATTTTTAGCTTTCTAAGTTTTAAAAACCCTGAAAGCTTTCTCTACAGAAAAACACAAGTGAGTCCATTCTTGGAGTGCAAGCAGCAAGTGCTGTCAGGTTTTTCTGTTGTCCTCACAGATTTGGACACTTGGGTATTTCTTCTTCAGCAGTGACCCACATGCAACCTTTGACACCTCTTTAAGAGCTGCTGTACAATGAAGTATTGGCCCTATATTTATAAAATTCAGGAAAATTGAGACATTTTTGTCAACTCATTGCACTTAAGTGGCTTAGCAAGTTAAATGAGGTGTTTAGGGAATTGTTACTTGTGGCTATCAGTGCTTCTTTTAGAGCACAGCCACCAGCTCAGTATCAGTCCAGTGACTTTTCTGACCTTCTGACAGTCTGGGGCCCAGCAAGCACTTTGTGGTTCTTTCGTGCATGAGACTACACGTGTGGAATGGTAGTGAATTGTTGCTCTGTGCCTGAAATAATGTAATGTTCATGGAGAACTGAGGTATCACCTCTTCTGTTTTTGTTTTTTTTTTTTAAGGGAAAGATGCAACAACACTCAAACCTGTTGTGTGCACATGGTAAATTATTTTTCAAATGCACACATGCTACTTTTTTCTTTTTTTAGTTTTTCAAATGGCCATATAATGCCACCAACAAGTTATTCAGTACATTATAGGAAAACATTTAGCTAGCAGGTTGCTTCTTCAAGGCCTCATAAAAGCATGTTGAGCTCATTAGCTGAGAGTTTTATTAATGTTTTGTGCTTTTGTCTGGAAGCTAATCTGGAGGAAGGAAAGAGAGGGAAAATTAAAGATTTGAGCCTACTGCAGTTATGGTAGACATATGATTTACAGCTTAGCAGCTGTTGGCCACAGGAGAATATACCTGTTGCAGATTTTCCAGAGAAATACTTCTTTTAACAAGTTTTTTTTTTTTTCTTCGTAAAATCACCCTTGAATCTAAAACTCTACAGCCTAGAACTTGTCCTTGATTAAAACAGGATGCTGCTTCACGTTCTAGATGGATGTGATGTTCCTTTGGAGCTGGTGTAACTGAAAGCCAGATCTAATTAATTCACACTGTGGTTTTTTTGTTTTGTTTTGGGGTTGGTTGTTTTTTGTTGGTTTTGTTTCATTTGTAACATCATATTGAAATCCTAGCAAAAGATTCTTTGGGTGAAGAATCTTGGTTACCAGCTCTGCAGTGTAAGATGACCTGCACATGGGATGGGGCAATGGAGACTTAGTGTCTACTTAAGAGTGGTTTAAGTTATTATCATAGTCATTGGTTTTAATTCCCTTTGACAGGTCTTCTTACTTACAGCTAGTAGATAACTTTGTTTGAATTATTCATTCATTCAAAAGGATTCTAAGTCAAAAGATGTTTTCAGAAATCTCTTCAGTGTGGGTGACCTTCAACAAGACTGTTCTCAACAGGCCATCGACTCTAGTGCTCACGTGAAATATTTGTTATCGTTTGACTGGGGTAGTTTTCTGTATGAAGACACTGTGGTTTATTTATCCACTTTCCATCAAAACCCTTTTTATTTTTTCTGAAAAGGTGTGTGTAACTTTGATTTTTTTTGGAATAAAATTTTATGTAGGACATTTGTATAAGCTATGCTGTGTTTGTAGTTTTTTAAAGGATAGGGTATGCAGTCAAATATGTAGAATGCAGCTGACTGTGAAGTATGCTTGTTTGCGCTTGATTGATGATGGGATGAAACCTGAAGCCTCAAATAAATCACAAACTTTTTTTTCAGCCTGCCCCTGCACTAGACACGTTTAAGAAGCTTCATCGTCTAGTTGAGTAACAGTGTCTAGCATGTATAAGAATATACTCAAGAATGCTTATTTTAAGAAGTGCAACATTGGATGACTAAGAATGTGAGTTAGGCAGAAAGAATTGGCTGTGCTTATATTTTCTTTAGATGTAGATGAAGCTTATGTCCATTAATGATTATGTATCAGGAAAACAAAGAACCACATTGTATTTTATCAGATCTTATGTGTATTCTTAAAAGAATCAGTTGTTAAAGTGTTAAAGAAATTATGGGGGGGAGGTGTCGAACTGAGATGATGGGGCCCTTTTCCTTGCTATCCATATGTCCTCCTTTAGCATTAAAGGATTGTGTATGCACTAAAGGGCAGAAACTGCTCATTTGATTTCAGGAAACTAAAAATGTCCACATTGAGTTTTCAGCTGTATCCTACTAAAGTTGGTATCTGCCTGCATAGGTCTGTGACAGGGGTCTTTAAGCATGCTGTGAGACAGATGTGAAAAGATATGCAGGATGACCTGAAGACAGAATGAGAACTAAAACATCTAGGTCTGGTGAAGTTCTTGTCAAGATAAGTTGTTTCTGAGTCTCCATCCCTGGGGGTATTTAAAAGAAGGGTAGACATGGTGCTTGAGGATATGGTTTAGTGGTGGACTTGGCAGTGACAGGTTAGCGGTTGGACTCGATGATCTTAAGGGTCTTTTCCAACCTTAATGATTCTATGATTCTATAATCCTTAGGCACTTTTAACCTCTGCAGTTTTCTATGTGGCCATATCTATTCATATAACAATGAATTTCTGTGGTATTAGAAGAAGTGTACCTTAATACTTCAGGATGTGCGTTTAATTCTGTATGTTCTTCATCCATGTACTTGGGATTTGTCTTCCGCAAAGTTGTCAGTATCTTCTGAAGACATACTCAAACATTAGTGTTTCTTTTTTGCCTATCTTGTACTTGGCTATCTTCAGCAAGGGGCCAAGAGTCAGTGAGCTGTTCAGCACTGATAAACACCTGACCCACCTAAACAATGTTAGCTAAGTTCCCATCTCTGTTCAAGTAATCTTGGATGATAAACAGCAATTGCTTCCTAAATACAACACTTCAGAGCATTTAGTTACAGTAGGCAAGTTAGCATTGCCTTTGTGCATCTGATAATAATTTTGACCATAAACCAAGTGGGAAGAGAGAGCGTATCCTAGATCTTTCCTGAGAATCTTCTGCTGAAAGTGATGTCTGAGACATGTTTGACTATCACATATGATGGGGGTAATATGAGAAATATTGGTAAAGCCATAGATGTGTTCTGTCACAACTGGATACAAAAATAGAACTGGGAAAAGCTCATGTTTTGCATTACCCCGTAATGTGATTTCACCTCAGTCCCATGAATTGTAGTTTCCAAGTAGAATGTAATTAGAAAGCATGTGGACCTCCATGTGGTGTAATTGAAAAATATGTTTAGAAAAATAAATCACTAACAGCTAGCTTTTTTAGCTGTTGCTTTGAAACTCTCTAATTGGATTATTAACAGATGGTGCCATTTCTATTGTCTTGCCTCACAGCAGTCTTTACTGAAAAAGAAAGAAAAAGAAAAAGTTCTCTTTATGCCTAATTAGACGACTGTTTCATCTGGAAAACGTTGCCTTTAGTAATCTGCCTCATAGCTATTCTCAAATAGTGGTAGATGAGATAATTTCACTAATTCATAGATGTTTTCTAGACAATATGGATTGTAACCTGTTTCCAGTGAAAAGTAAAACCGTTACCTTGCTGTATTTTCCCTTGTGGTACATAAGAGGCACCACTGAGAAATGATGCCTCTCTGACACATATTTGTGCTGAAGACCCTTTGACTTATTCCCCTAGAATCTGAAACATAATATTAATTTTTTCATTGGGTTTGGTGAAAATGTATTGTCACAATGTGGTATACATAACTTATTTTTTTCATTTCATCTACTTCATTAACAGGGAGAAGTACTCTTTCAGCTGGGACTTAAGGTGTGTGCCACATTCAGTCAGTAAATAGCTTAAACAATTTCTATTCTAATTTCTTTGAAGGTAAAAGTTCTGCTTGTAACTATTTAATTAGTCATCTTGCCTAGTTGATGAATCCTCCTGAATGCTACAGAACTAATCATTTGTTGTTTGAGTAAAAATGATAAATACTAGCAAGTGGAGCATAACTTTGCAGCACGACTTGGGATGTATCCTCAGGGGGAGAAAAACTCAGTTTTAGTAGCAAAATAAGCAAAAATCTAGTCCTGAAGTAGTTGAATTAGCTTTAAAGGGTGTGCAAATACACTGTTTACTGATCAACTCCCACTTACTTTGCCCTATAATGCTTGATATCTTTTTTTAACTTTTTAAGTGGGTCTGTTAAGTTCATTTTTCTTAAATGTTTAGGCTCTAAGATTGCTGTTAGAGATAGGTTAGTTTACCTGTCAACTTTGGGAGGAAAATTGTCCTGTCCTTGGATAAACTTGAATTGTAGAATGCCACAATTACGAAAAACTTCATTAAAGTTTCCTCAGTGAAGCAGCAGACTACTGTAACTAAGACTTACAAGAGTAAAGAGGATACATAGTTGCCATTTAAATGGTACATGAAGAGCAGACTTCAAGTTTCCCCAAATCTGGAACAGTCAACTATTATTACGCTGAAAAGGCTGTAGTTCCTCCTCTTGCCAGTTGAAAAATATCTTGGAAAACAAATGCAGCATTTAAACAGTTCTTCTATAGTTGTTGCTTACTAATTTGGGGAAATTTTTGACACACCTATTCCCAGAAGTAAATAGTTTAAGATTTTCCTGTTAAGGATTTGACCTGTTTTGATTATATTTGCTCACCAAATTGGTCACCAAAACTGTTAGACAGTAAATGCAAATACTTGCACGAATTTGTATTTCTCAAATCTAACCACTTGTACCGATTACCAACGGAATCAGTGTCTACATTGGGTTACTAAGTATTATACACTGAATAAGGTGCACGTAAAACATGCAGTATTTGAATTTTCTGTAATGGACAGGAAAGGCACCTTTAAATCAACTATTTCTTTTTCATATCACTTACATAGATTTATCTTGCAAAGAAAAAGGCAGCATTTCAAATTGCAGTTGTTTACTGAAGTAATAAGAACATATGTGATAAAGCTGTAGAGAAGGAGCTGTAGTAAAGTTAACCTTAATAGAAGCATACCAAGCAGCTTGCCATTTGTGGTATTGACCAATAAATAATCTTTTTTAGGCTTTGTTACAACTTCCTAACCTCTCTGTCTGGGAATAGTCTCAAAAGGAAATATAATGATTCCTTGTCCTTTAATGGCCCTCCTGAGTACCATGGAGTTCCAATGTCAGTGATTAAATAGTAATCACTATGTATATGCTCTATTTTACTATAGAAAGGTACTGCTGTCATGGAACTCTTCTGTTTTGCCTTCTACAGATATTGCAGCAAGAGGTATAAGCAAGTACTCATAAACTTTCCTACATCCTGTCTTCAGAAATAGTGGAATGGTGGGACTGATCTGTACAGCATATGCACTATTCTGAATACTCTTAAGTAAAACTTGTTAGCAACAATGCTGAACATGGGATAAAATAGCATCCTGAATGATCAAGGGTAAGTAATGAAATGCCACTTGAATTTACCTAAACAAAGCAGCTGGACTTAGAAGTTGGAAACCAAAGATTTACAACTCGGATAAAAATGTAGTTTACATTGATGTATATTTGTGAGTTTTTATTGTTTGGCATTGAATTATCTTAGTTTTACAGTGTTATCTGGTCACCTCTGTGGGATACATTTATATTTCTGTTTCGGACAGCTGTAGTAGTGACATCATTGCTGCAGCATGTGTTTATAGAAATTGTCAGGCTTGAAACCTATTATAAGGTTTTATGCTTTGGTTAACTGTGTCTGGTTTTAGATTTCAAGGTATGCAGTGGGCTCTCTAGGGGTGATGTTGCTTGAAGCTACAAAACTGGCTGTGTCTATATTGAATCCATATTGTAGATACTGGTGGCTTGGAATGTTCCCTGATGTAATTGGTTAAGTAAGCAAAGTAAAAGGAAATCATGAACTTATGTTGAATTTGTCTGTATATACTGGGGTTGCTTAATGTGTTTCTTCTAGAGAGATGCAAAGAAGGGCCTGCATCAAAGCCAAAATTGTACTAGTAGACACTAAACTGAATGCTACTCTGGTTGTGCTTGTATAACTCTGCCCAACAACGCTCGTGTACACTGACATCAAATTGAGTGACTTTGCAGTCTTCAATAATCCATTCTAGGTAACAGAAGTGAACTGAAAATTTACAGAACATACTCAGATTTTCTTTCAGGAGCTGGTCAAGCATTTGCCAAAAGAATTTGATGGCTGAAGCCCAAAAAAGAAAAGCAGCCTCTTCTAGGTAGATCCAGGGGATGGGTGGTAGAAGGAAATAATATGAACATCTGGTGGAAAGAAAGGGTAAGAATGGAAGAAAGCAAAGGGCAGGCTCACAGCACAAGTAATTCATCTATGCACTGTCCTGCATGAGGCAGGGGTTGGGACTCAAGCAGTTGTCTGTGTAGATGGCTGTACTAAGAAATCTGAGAATTAAAGAGAGGGGGAATGGAGGAGGGTTTAATCAGGTTTGGTTTTGCCTTGCTGTTTTCCTTTTTGATGATGTGCTATTTATTAAATCAATTAACTTATCAATTGCAATTAGGGAAACTAGTTTGCTCAGAACTGTGTTTTACATCAACTTTCCCACACTTCAAGGTGGGGGCTTTGCTGATGTTTGTTAGCCTGTAAAAATTGAAAACTAGACCTTCTTGCTGTCAAATTTAGACTGAAATTTGGATTGGAATAATATTTCTGTAATGATAATGCAGTAAGAGTGTTAAATCTCACATGTACTTCTGGAACTCTGGCTGTTACTGGTAGAAAAGCAAATCTCCCACAGCTTGATACTTTTACTGAAGCTGTGTATTTCAGGAAGTAGTTAAGCTTGGTTCATCAAGAGCTAATCAAGGAAGTCAAGGCCCTCGGGGCACCAAAAGGCTTTAATGATCCTGACCAGCCTCACCTGGGACCCACACATAACCCTGCCTATGTGCCCAGGAGCCTCATTTAAGCTCAGCCTGAGGTCTTGAATTCCTGCCTAAGCTTTATCATAGGAGTGCCTGTCTCCAGCACTGCTGCCTGGAGGGACCTCAGCTGTATTCTGTAGGTAGCTTATCTCCTGCATGGAGTCCCTGGCTGTATACGGTAGCCCCATCTCCAGCCCTGTCTCTGTCTCCTGCCTGGGATCCTGGGTGGACCCTGGCTCCAGGTCATACTTTTTGTGTGGGAGGTTCTGCTGCATTGTTTTTGATACAGGGGTAAAGTCTTACTGTGTTGGGAATTTTTTAAAGGAGTGGCAGGGAAATGTTGAAAGGAAGAATTTTATTTTTTCTGGCAGGTTCATCAAAATTAATTGCTCTGGAACTGAACACCTTAACAAATTTGTGTTCATGTGGCATATGGTCTATGAGTTGACAAAAGTCAAGCTCCTGGTACATGCAGGAACTGCTTTCGCTGCAATGTGTACAAAGTAGCCTTCCAATTTCATTAAAGGGTTAAGAAGTGATACCAAAGCTTGCCTAACACTCTTCCTAGCTAATCACTAGGACTGAAGACTAGCCTAAAAGCTTTTCTGTGGTTTGATAATGTGAGACTGAGTTGAAATAAACTTCTCAGCATTTCAAGTTCTTAAGCAGTTGTGTGTACTGATGTAAATATATGTGTGTTCTTGGATTTGCAACATTAATTACCAGTGGATGAGGGTTTTCTATTCATTTATTTCACACTGCAGTAGAAAAAATTCCTAGTAGAAGCAAAGCAGGGGTATTAGTTTCTTATATCTTTATGCTACCAAAAGCCTTAGTATGTACAATTTTTGGCATAAATACTGCTGCTGGCATTTTTTTCTGCTCTGGCAGTAACTTGAACAGAACAGCAGTGGTAAACTGATATAATGGTGAACGGTTTGCCTACCTTTGTCAGACTTTATCTAGTTTCAGCTACTTCCTTTTGTTACTAGAATAAAATTTTCAGGTGCTGATTTTCTTCTTTATAGCTGGATTAAAACATAATTTCTGAGAGTTCCAAAAAATCCTTAGTCCCTTATAGCAGCTGGCATGGAGCTCAGCCTGAATCTCCCAAAGCTGTTCCATTGGCTCTGCTTTCTGTAGTGGTGTCTGTGCTGCTTCAGGACCAGCTTAGTTTCCTGAAGTAGAGCAAATATAGGTAAAGCAGATTATCTTTACCCAGGCTGGCCCTAGTACTGCTGTGAAGGGTAGCCAAATAGTGCACAATGACACCTTAAGCTATTATTTCTGCGTAGCTCTTCCTGTGCCATGTAGAGGTACCCGTTCATGTGAATCTTAATTCTAGAGTCATTAAACATGTCTTCTATGGATACACTAATCCTGAGTTTTACCCAAGAGGACTAGCTGTCTATTCTTGACAGTTCACTATATTATTTCCAGTATTCTTTGAGTCTGATACAGATCTCGTATAGATCTTAAAGGGTTGAAGTCTTTTCACCTAGGGGCTTTCAATTATTTAAGCCCTTAATGGGGTGGATTTTTTTCAAGCTCTCCAAACTATACGAGCTGAAAGGTTAATCCTAGGCAAACTGCAATTTCTAAGACAAAGACAGGTAAAGATATGGATATGTGCCTGAATGGAAAATTCTAAAAGCTTATCTTCTGCCTTCTCTTCTATGAAATTCTGCCAGTAACTTAAACAATGAATGATTTTCTTCCAGCAATGAAGTCATAATACTATCCTCCAGCAAAAATTACCTCTTCCAGGTTCTGAAAGCAATACTCAATAGTATGCTGCTAAATTACTGAAAAGCTGGCATTGCAAAATTAAGGTAAAATAA
This sequence comes from Phalacrocorax carbo, assembly GCF_963921805.1. Taxonomy (NCBI): domain Eukaryota; kingdom Metazoa; phylum Chordata; class Aves; order Suliformes; family Phalacrocoracidae; genus Phalacrocorax; species Phalacrocorax carbo. Next base: position 16,853,116 of record NC_087520.1, read on the forward strand.
CTGATCAGGCAGTTTACCGCATCTTGAATGGAATAAAAATGTTCATGTCAGCTGGCTCATTTACAAGCCTGTGCAATCATAGAGAAGGGTTTAGAGTAGAAAAATGTGAAGGCAATATCACTAACACCTATCTTGCCTATCACTGGTCATCTGGTGTATTTGTATGGGATACCAGATAAGTAGCTGTATTTTAAAGGAAAACTTACATGCTGTTGCATCACTAAATATCCCTATGCTTTCCCTGCAAGTCTGTGTTTCTATGGTAATTTTCACAGCTGGATCTGGTTTTATTTAAGTGAAATTCAGGGAATATGGCATGGTAATTAACAATTCAGTGATTGTACTGCTTTTGTATTTAACAAACTTTATTTGCCAGTTCCCCAAATCAAAATGTTAGGGTACCTATAATTGTTGAAAGATGATGTTTAGCATTTCTGGCAAGTTCCAATTCTCTCTTTCTCAGAGTGCATCCTTGCTTTCTGATCACTTTTTAATGTGATCAACTCCCATTGGACTGGAACAATTCTCGTGTAGTAGGTGAAAGCCAGTCTGGAGACAACAGGGTCTCACGTGCATCTGAATGTTTAAGGCAAGGCCTGATAGATAGCAATACTTAAGCTTTTGAAGCTTTATCTTGCCTTGATCAAAATCTTTTTTTCAATGCCAGAGATGCACTGACTGGCAGATGTCTCTTGATCCTCTAGGGGCCTGAGTGGGTTTTTTGTTTTGTTTTCTTTCACAGAGTCTTTAATCATAACAAGTGTGACTGGGGTCTCAAACACGTAATACAGAAGTGTTCCAATGCTTACGAATTTTTAAGATCTTATCAATCTTATGAAAATGTAATCAGGTCTGCCAACTCCTGAATTTTCCTTCCTTCAGGTTTTCTTTACTGTTAGTGGGGGGTCCAAAGCCTTTTGCCTTTGTATCTGTGGAATGATCCTTTCATCACAGTTGGTAGGTACTAGTTGTTATTTTTCATGAGACTGACGCCTTGACCATATGCAAAATTAATGCCATACATATGGACAGGACAGAGGTAGAAAGCAGAGATTGTAAGGAGCAGTGCAGAGGTAGCCTAACAGTAGTAGGGTAGGGAAAAAATGAGGCTAAAAATAACAAGATCATATAAGAGGATACAACTAATTGTATCATCATCATAATAGATCCTTCACTCCAGAGCTGTACTAAGAATTTATCATTGGTTCTTCAATTTCTGTTCCAAACTGGATGCACCCAACAAATAGTATCAGAGACTCTGCATATACACAATGCAATTGCTATAAAAAGCAACAATACATCAGCATCTTCTAATCATGTTTGTTCACAGCAAGCCTTCTGTTTTGTATTCCATGTTTCAGGATTAGATTTGTGTATGGAGAAAGTGTTTTCAAATAGGCAACTGGGTGAGGAAATAATACTGTGCATTATAGCTACCTTCATGACTGGAAAGTTTTGCTAGCATCTCCAGAACTTTACAGACAGATTGATCAGCATAATTTAAAGATAAACATAGTCCGTCTGAGGCTTTTTTACCCCCAGCTCCCGTTTCAGGCTATGCAGTAGGTACCTGCAGTTCTTTTGTAAATATTATACCCTGTGAAGGAACTTTAACCTCTTTTCATCTGTTGTTTAATACCAGTACAATAAGTTAAAATTTTGCTAGTATCTAACCTACTGGTCTTGAAAAGGTTAGGGCTCTCTGCTACTATATGTAGCTGTCAAACAGGTGCAGTTGTTATGGCTGGATGAATTCTGTAAAAGAGGTTAATATAAGTTGAAATTATTAAGGCTTACAGTTAAAACATTCAGCTACGATCTTGTCATGTTGTTAAAAGTCAGCAATTTGAACACTGAGCATATATTGTAAGAAACAGCAGATTATTCAGAAATGAGGGAAAGAAAAAGAGGACAATTTTCTTTCCACTGGATATTGCCAAATAGGAATTAGATATATATATGGCACCATGGTGATTAATGCTTATTACGTTTTTCTTAAATTGCCTTGCAAATCAAAAGAAAAACTTTGTCCTTATATTAAGACTAATGAAAGAACCACCAATGCTTGCAGAACTTAAGCAAAGTATGTTAACATCACAGAATCCCAGGTTGGAAGGGACCTCAGGGATCATCTAGTCCAACCTTTCTAGGAAGAGCGCACTCTAGCCAAGATGGCCCAGCACCCTGTCCAGATGACTCTTGAAGGTGTCCAACGTGGCTGAGTCAACCACCTCCCTGGGGAGATTATTCCAATGGTGACTGTCCTCATTGTGAAAAATTTCCCTCTGGTGTCCAATTGGAATCTCCCCAAGAGCAACTTGTGTCCATTTCCCCTTGTCCTCTCCGTGTGACTCTGTGTAAAAAGGGAGTCTCCATCTTCTTTGTAGCTACCCCTTAAGTACTGGTACATGGGGATGAGATGAGAACATGATTCTCTTTTAAAGATGTGATGGCACTAAAAAAGTCCTCTGTTTCTTTCAACTTGACATGTTTCATGTTTCTTCTGTTGTCCACCAGTTATCCTTATTTTATTTGTACTGAGAAAACTGGTGGTGGGGAGAAGCTAACTTTTTGCTTGAAAAAGGATGGAAGTGTTAAAACTGGTTGGTTTGATTAATGTCTTGCTTCCATTCAAAATCTATTCAGCTTCACATAATCTTTTCCCTTTTTATCCCTAGCTGTGTCTTGCAGGCAAGGTAACCCATTGCCATAAAAGCTTGTAGCAGGTCTTTAAGCAGAATAAACTAAAGTCTGATTAGTGAGGGTGAAGGCTGCTGCCTACAAGTATTTGAGGGGAAAGAGGGAAGAGGTATATAAATTCTATATCACTTGGTTGTAAACTATCCATAGATTAATTTTGACTTAAAATTATGAGAAGGCTTTGACTAGACCATTCTCTAACCGTTTTCCTGTAAGACTGTCGTGAAACCAGGCGTGGCTTGGATGGGTTTATGAAATGTACCTATATGATTTGTTGGTCATCTGCAGTCTCAGGGAAATTACTCATTGCATAAAGGAGGAGGAGTGAATTTCATTTAAACTCAGTTTTGTAGCTATTTGCTTCACAATATTTGTTTTACATAACCTTCCTTCAGCAATAGTGTTAGTTTCAAAGCTTGCTCTGATATTTCAAAGGGTTTCCTCCTAATTCTGCCAACTTTTCCTGCATTGGATATATGTATAAAAGGAGTTTTGTGGCTTAAATACCACTGATTCATGACAAAAAGTTGCCTTATATTAGATGGATTGCACTCTTCTTGCCATGTGTCTATACTGTACTCTCAGCCCTGAGGAGGAGCTGGATGAGGCAGTGGCTTTATGTGCTGAGTCTTCTGTATCAGCCAAATGATTCAAACTATATTGCTTGGTCACAATTAGTAGGGTTACTTTGATCTGAAACCAAGCCATATTTCTATATCATCATATTCCTAAATGAAATTACTTTATCCAGACACTTTCTTAAACGTAGGCTGATGCATCATGTTCAACCCTTGTCTTATGAAGAGATAGACTTCTCATTTAAAGGGGAAGGTTGTCATGGGTGATGGGGAGCAGTGCTTATATCTTCTTGCCTTACACCTTGCTGATCTTGTTAACCTGAGTTTCCTCTTATCCTGGCACACTGGTGTGAAAATTATTCCAATGTCACTTTAGTCTAAAACTGGAAATCTTTGGGAAACGTTACTGTTGTTCATCTGTAGCTTCTGAAGGTAGACCTGCTTTATATGTAACAATGGAATAGATTGAAATGTAATCAATACGTAAAGATGTTCAGTTGAACTTGGTAAATTAAGTCATTAGTTTAGGTTTAAAGAAGGATGGGGGTGGGACTAGCAGTATCTTTCGGTGATATACAAACAAATAGTCCTATACACAGGAGAATGATCAAGGCAAACATTACTCTGAAGAAGCATAGAGTAAATTTTTTTTATTGTGTTTGGGTTTTTTAATCTTAAAGGTTAGTCCCGTTACAGCCAAGTTGATCCCAGTGTTAGGTACCTGTATCACTGACTCCTCTTGCTTGCTGTCAGTATGTGTCTTTGCCTTCAAGATCGCACTGACGTGACACTTGTTTGGTTTTGATTTTGTTTTGGGTTTTTTAATTAAAGTTCAGTTATTCACTGAATTCAGTAAAAATAATTGAATTCAGTGTTATGAATGTAACACTGTTCAGTAATAACTCAGTTAATTGTTTGGTTACTAATAAGAACCTGAAACCAACTTCCACACCGGTCAAGTCTTACCTAACAAGTTCTAATATAAATGTGAGGGCAGGAGCCAGAGCTCACATCCACCTACAAAATTTACCACTAACTCATCTGTAAATGGTAATCCATGCATTTATCACTTGTCAAAAGGAAAGCAAGCCTTTCAGTTGTTTTTAAACAGCCTACGTGTCAGCTTTGCTGTGAACACATAGTCCTCTCACTTTCTTGATACTCTTTCTTTATGCTACTATGTCCGGAAAATGTGCTTACATAGCAATGAAAGGCATGCTACATGTATTTGATACTATAAAATGCTAATGCTGTGATGCGGATGATGTGCTGTGACTTCTCTCCTAAATATTTTTTCCTTAAAGGATAGTACTTGTGACAGAAGATAATGAGTATCAATGTTGTAAAAAAGTGTCAAAAATGTGCAAGCTACTTAACCCACAAGGTGAACTTGTCACATACAAACTTCCTACTTGTCCCTAGCTATTCGATATGCACTGGATAATAGTTCATAATGAGCATCAGCTTATTTGATATTGCATTACTACTGACTCAAGAAACATGTTGTCCAAAATAATGTAGCTAGCATAAAGCCTGTCATCTTTACTGTGCAGAAGTTGTTGACAATGAGCAGAGTTTTAAACAAAGCATGGACTATCTCAGACCAGGATCTGCAAGAAATTTTTTTGACAGTTACCCTTTGTCACAGATGTTTTTGCCAAATACCAATTAAATCAAACAATAGAGATTACATAGTATGCTATATTAGATCTCAGTTTTGAATGTGGACTGCTAAGCTCGTCTTGTTTATTCTACTTAACATCTGCAAATCTATATCTAGAAAATAATCATAGAAGTTAATGTACGTACTTAACTGGGCACTGTGGAGGGTTTTGATTTTGATCAATGTTATCTAATGCACTAAAGTATTAGATGTATCTAATACACCACTTAAACTGCCACATATTTTACTTCCCAGTTCATAGGCAAACTTGGGACAGTTAATAGCTAATCACTTTAGTTCTACTCTTCTACTAGCTTTAATTTCTAACCATGTACCCCCCCGCTGTCTCCTTCCCCTTCCAAAAAGAGAAAGTGTTCTGCTTTAAAGTTCTTGTTGATTGATTCCAGGAGAGGAGGATTGATCCCAAATTATTTGTAAACATGATCTAATCAAGGGTTGAACTTGTCTAAGGACAAAACAAAACAGAGTGCATAGTGTTTCAATTGGACTGCTAAGAGGGCTTTAATTCAGAGAAATGTTTTCCTTTAATCTTTCTTGCCTCAACATGTGTCCCATTCTTCCTCCCATTTGTTGTTTCTTTTTTTAACTCTAATACACACTTATATGCAATATACCCAGTTGTTAAAATGTTGAAGTTCAGATGAAAGGAAATTGTGCATAAAACAATTTGTTTTGGCAAGAGCATGTGCCAAAAGTAGGCCCTCCCTTGATGTGTCAATGCAGAAATAAACACAGGAGGGAGGAAAAATGCTGGAGAAACAAATAGCAATAGAGATTGGACATGGTAACACTATAAGTTTACAAATAGTTTCTATTAAGCATTAAGGCTGGAAACTTCAATAAACATGAAGTTCCGGAGACACATGAAAGCCCTCACTAGTAAGCCTTAAAATAAAACAGAAGATATGAAACTGAAGTGATGAGGTGATTGTCTCTCTTCCCAATTTGCTTTCTTGAAAGGCAGTAATACACATGAATTTTTCACATTACAACAGCAGCTTCAGGGATCCTATTTGGCCTGTAATGATGATCTTTCTGTCTCAACTAGCCATGAAGCACCCCTTTTGCTTTGCGGAATATTTGGGGACATATGCTTTGGCTGGCTGCTTCATATTGCACAAGTGTGCTTGCAAATCAAGCTTTGTGACCTGTTATGCACATGGCTCCCTGAGAGTTACTTTTCTTTATCATGTAGGAGTGTCTGGTCATATAAAGAGAAATATGTTATTGTCTTGGGTCACATAAGGTTCTCAGTCACCAGAACAATTAACATGCCTGTAGAAATCTTGGAGCAGGAGGTTGGCAGTGAGCTGATGGCTTATTAATCTGCAGTGAGCCAGGCTTCATCATAGTCTGAATGGGATTGTCTACTTTATGCTTCACAGTTTTCAAGTATATGGAGAATTCTCTTCAGAACTATGGAGCCTTGTTCTGGCACAGGCTATAGCAGAAAACAATGCTTCTTGCCATCACTCATCTCAGGTTACAATGTACTAAGTACAAGGTACCAGGGCAGCTGACCGGGTGAACATCTAATAAAAGCCTGTGCTACTTTGGTCAAAACCAAATGTAAGAAGTTAAATTTTGTGTTTTGCTGTCCACAGTGCAGCAGTGTTGAAAAGTTGGGTTTTATTCCCTAACTTTACTTTTCCAGGTGTTGATTCCTTGCATATAGAGCTTTTTTTGATCATATTTATTTACAACTCCACTTTTACTGAACACCAATTCTAATCCTTAAGGTGCTTACTAATTCACTATCCATTAATATAAACTATACGAAAACCACAGAAATTACCCATAATTCAAGCACTACAGATATATGGATTATATCAATAAGGTAGATTAGTCTATAGGATCAACATTTTTATTTTCTTGTTTATTGGATTAACTCTTAAAATCAAGTAAGAAAATTTTTAGTGAACCAGTGATGAAAGTAAAGTTATCCTATAGTAGATACAGGTCTTCCATTCTGAGTTCTGTGAGGGTACTCTCTTGTACAGTGTTAGGAAATGTGCTTTTTCTTTTTTGGTTTGAAGTATAGTCCCTTGATCTTTGATAAGGATTAGCAAATCTCACTGAAAAAAGTGGTCATAAAATGCACCTGATAATATTATGTTGGATGATCCTGATATTCCAGTAATTGACTTGTACTGAAAGCTGGTCAAATATTCTTGTATTTAATAAATCTATGTTCATCTTCCTTTAATTAACCCTTCTGACTGGGACTACTTTTAGTTTTGATCTGTGGCTTTCCTGGAGTTGCTGAGATTAAAAGGCTGAGAATCAGATCTCTTCAAGAAAACTACTGGCCTTTGTGGTTTGGATTAAAAGTTAAATGTGAAACTAGTTTAGTCTGAAGATACAGAAAGAATGCAAATGAAAAGAAACCTGTTTAAAAAAAAAACCAGTTATGAAAAACACAATGGTGTCAGATCAGAATCACTTCAGATATTTGAACATTGAAATTAATCTTGCATTTAATGAAGCAGTTAGGGCTAGTGATGATCCTGGTTTTTGTGATGTGTGTGTAACACAATTTGATGTAACTTGGTAACTGCTGTGTTTTTATGGAGCGGCATACTATGTCTTAGTCAATCTAGACTATCAGAAGACTTGGCCAAGCAGTGGTGACAGTGTTCTGGGCTGTGCTCAGCATTCGACTAATTTGCTTCTTTCTTTACAGATCTCTATTCAGTGGGGAACAGAACTCTGACCTTCTGTGCTATTATCAATGAAAACAATTAAAAGAATATTGCTAAGCAAGCTAAAGGAAAGATAAGCAATTTCACCATGATGATCTGTTTTCTCTATAGGAAGATATAGTGTTGTCACTTGATGCCAGAGAGATGTGATAAACCTGTTTGCCAGATGACTATCCTGAAATTTATCATGTTGTCTCCTATAGAATGTGTATTTCAAGCGGCAGCAGCTTTTCCGATTTTTGAACACCAAATGATTAAAAAATGTGTATCTTAGAAAAGAAAAGTAAGTGCTAATTGCAAATGTTAAAACCAAAAAATAAATCAGGCTTCTGTCTGTACACTGCTTGTGCAATGGCTGACTTGGATTTAGCTCACTCAGGTTAGAGAAGAACCTTATGCAAAAAGTTCATTTGTTCAAATGCTCTGAACAGTTCTTTAACCTGTATTCCAACCAAGTGCGGCTGCAGCATGCTAGTCTCTTTGCAGCCTGTCAGAGTTCAAGGAGCATCTGGACAATGCTCTTAGTCATATGGTTTAGTTTAAGTAGTCTTGTGAGGAGCAGGGAGTTGGACTTGATGGTCCTTACAGGTCTCTTCCAACTTGAGGTATTCTGATTCTATGACAGACAAGTAGTCATAGTAAGTAGCATGTGACTGCTGCATGACCATCATCCATGAGTGCTTGGCTCTTTCTGCTTGCAGATAACTTTTTACTAACTGATTGCAGATGTCTAGTAGGGATTTTTTCACCTCAATGGTTTGAGGAATTGATAGAACTGACACTGTTTCTTCCCTGGAGCCAGCAGTGTTGGGCAGGGGAGGGAAAGTGGAAGAAAGTTTTGCCTTTTGTCCTACATATCTGTTACTAAGATAGCGTTTAAGCCACCAGTCATTTATGCTCAATAAGAATGTCTAAGATGTTCTCACCAGTATTGCTTCTAGGGCATTTACATGTTTAGGAAATTACATAGGTGGTTTGGCGAATTTAGAAGCATGGCTTCTTGGGTTACTTCTCTTTCAAAGCAACTGCTGGCTTGGGTACTCTTATCTGGGGAATATTGGTGAAATTCTTGTCTTGCTTTCCATAGTATCTGTACAACATGCCAGGAATTACAACAGCAGGAATTTTATCCATGTAAAGAGTGCTGTGCATGTACCAGAAAAATCTTAATTGAGCTGGTTTTATCCTTCACAAGAGGGAAACTGTGATACGCCATGGTTTTATACGCATTCATATATAAGACACCAAAAGCTGTTAGTGTGCATCTTTACCTGGAGTAAACTGAATTCAAATGGTTCAATTAGGAGACTGTAACTCCAAGAGTGGAGCCCTCAAGGAATCTGAGTGAGGGAGACTTGCCTTCTGGGAGGTGCTGTATCAACAGAAGAGATGTGAGATCAACAGGAAGAACTGTTGCAGAAAAGGGCCCCAAGGGTGGATCGAGCAACCTGTAAATGTACCTTGAGCAAAGCTTTCCAGTGTGACCTTCCATCCCCACCCTCCCACCACTTCTCATTGCCAAAAATAAAAGATCTTTCTGGTTCAAGGTCTTATTAGAAGTGGTTTGGAACTATAAACAAAGATTGCCCTTTTTGATTTCTGCTGTGTTGAGGGAAATACACTTGTGTGCTCTAATTATAAAGAAAAAGGATGGCATCAAAGATGCCAGACTCCATTATCTTCCTGGTTGGAACAATGTGTAGGCCCCACAGTTTTTGGCTCACTGGGTTGAAAATGAGATGACTCATAAAATCTTTGCCTTAGGAGTCTTGTTCATTCTGATAATAGGTAATTTAATTAACTCAAATCTCTGAAAACTAATGAAAAGCAAACAGAAATTTATTTGTTTTACCACTCCTGTAACTGACTCTAATTGAGTAAGAGCAAGCTTAGTCAGTTCCATTGCAAGATGAAACAAGTTGGCTTGTGCTTTCAGAGAAGGTGATCATTTACACAGTGATGAGAATCTATTAGCGTAGTAACAGTCAAAGATTTATCCAGTGATGACAGTGAGAGAAAGAAATAATACACCTGTTAGCATCTGATTTCTTTTGGGTTTTTGGTTTGTTTGGTTGGGTTTTTTTGTCTTTTTTTTTTTAAATCTACGTATATATCAGGCTATAATGGAGCTTTTACAGCAGTTAAAGTAGCTATTGACCTAAAAACTGTTAACAACTGACTGGCCAGATTTACAAGCTACAGTTGAATGGGTATTCCCATAACTGATGTCTCTAACATGCTGGGCATTGACTTACTCAGTTCCCAGGAATTTTTGGTTTCTGGTGTAACTAGTAGTGGTAGTGGAAGGTATGAGGTTTTGGGTATGGAATAATGTGTTTGAATTAGTGTGGTCACCAAATCAAAAGCAAGTTAGAGTTCTTTTTGTTTTACTTTGAAAGCTGCTGTACTGAAATTTCTTGATGCTTCACTATACTTCTACACCTACAAAGTTAGCTTTTAACTTTGGAAAGAGTGAGCTATGAACTTTGTGCCTTAAGTTTGATAGATTGATTTTAAAATACTTGAGAATCACTGTTTGGAAGACTGAAGTGCATGCTTTTCTGTAAGTATCAAGCCTAATGAAATCGAGACAGGTGATGTCACAGACAGACAGTAGTTGGATAGTTGAAATCATCCTGCTGTTTCCAGTGGTTGCTTTTTACCTGAGAAGTGGCTGTTGACTGATCTTACCATGAGATTTTTTTTTTAAACCCACACCTTTTTAACCTCTATTAAATATTTAAGAACATGGAATGCACACCAAGTCTGTGCATATCTCAAGGTATTAAAATGTACTTTGTGGGAAGTTTGCTTCCTGCCCACTCCTCCCCCTCTCGCTTCCCATGCATCCTCAAAAAAAAAAAACAACCAAAACCCCCAAAAAACAGGAGAGGAAAAAAACCACAGAAAAAAGAACGGGAAATCCTTTTAGCAGTGATAGAAGACAGAGGGTAAACCCCACATAATGTGTGGGAAAGGAGCAGTGAAAGCTGTTTAACCTCATAGGAGTAATAAAATATCTATTCTAATGCCATTTGCTGCCACTTCTGTCACTTAATTTGTACCAATATAAAAATACAAGGTAGACACACTGGGCCTGAAACACAGGTAGCTCTGCAGTTGAGGTATGTACATATTAGAGTAGGGAAAATATTACATCTCTTGAATGAACTATACTTTAATTCCATTAGCTCTTCTTTAGCTATTAATGTAAGATAGGAAGTATGCCAGCCCTGACGCTGAGTCACAGAACTGCACAAATAATGTCAATTTTTGAAGAATTAGTTGCGGTTGTTTCTTATGAGGTCTTAGTCCCTGCAAACTATACAATAGCCATCACTTACATTGGTTTCACAAATACCAAAATGTTATCTCTTGTATGGATCCACTGACTACAGCATTACCAGAATGCCAATGTTGAGAATTCATTTGCAGAAGTGTTAGAAATAGTCAATGGTTTCAGTGTCTTATGTTTTCGCAAGCTCTTCAACATAAACAGCTCTTCTCTTTTGTTTTTAGTGTTTATTTTCTTTGGATACACAATAAGGTAGGGCTTAGACCCTGTTATAAAATTGCTGTACTAGATATTGTCTGAGAAAAAAACCCTCCTTTTGTTTTTTGTGCCCCTAGTTACACCATTACTAAGATTAATTTGTATTTATTGAACCTTGTGCAAGCACTGATAGAGACTTCTTTTTCCTCCAAACATCAGCTACACTGAAATAGATGCCTTGCATAGGAATATGAGCTGGTGAAAAACAGTGAACTACAAAGTAATGCAAAAAATCTTCGTGTTTACCAGGGGAAGTTCATGACTATTTTGCAGTGTTGTTATCAGTGCTCATCACTTTCCATGCTAAGAAACTGAGGTTTTTCAGATAAATAAAATGGCAGTAGTGGCCATTTTCTTTGGCTTTGATACAATGACTCCAGAGGTTGTGTGTAGCTTTCAGAGTGGTGGAATGGACATGTGTTGTATTGTCAGAAATGTATTTTCTGAGCATTCTTTCTGATCTCACAGTTCTTTTGGGGAAGGGGGACACAGCCTTTCATCTGAAAGGTCCAAGTGGGTAAAAACATATGTAAACACTTGAAAAATATATACCTCACAGTTTAGTTGGGATTAGGGTGTGTTGTAACACAGGATCATCCTTTGGTCCCCTTAACCCCCCCCAAGTTACTTATCCAAGGTATGTGGAGTGCCTGCATTGGTCTCAGTTTTGATGAGCTACAAGAACAGGAGTAAAATGATAAAATTCTTAGGATAGTCATTTATAGCTTGGTGATCAGGAACATCACAGGAGAGGAGTGCTTTTATGTCATAGCTAAACTCTTCAACTCTTTCAGCAGTAAAGATGGAGCTTTTAACTGCTGGAATTTGAGTATAGGCTGAATAAGTTTGGTAGAGTTAAGTAAATAGACAGAAAAATACATAGGAGCTAGTAACTATGGAGTGTACTGATTTTAATGTCTTCTGATACTGCTCCCTCTTCCCCCTCTTAGTAAAGGAGTCCAGAAATAATTCATACCAAGTCTGAGGAATAGTATGCTTCATAACATTAGCGGGTCACTGCACTTGTTGCAGTTAATTCTTAGTATATAGACAATTCACTTATAGTTTAACATTGAGAAGTTCAGTTATGAAGCCTTATTCCCCGTAGTCTGAAATTTCTTCAATGATTCTTGGAATACCCTTGGTGAAATAAATCCGTATTAACTCCAAAAATAGATATGGATCTAATTAGCTGCAGTGGTCTGAATGCTGAGCACTTAATTATCAGTCTTTACTGCTGTTTAGAGTAGCTGAATATTGCAGTCCATGTTGGGAAACTTGTTGACTGATTTACCCTCAGGAAATCAAAAGATTTACATGACTTATCCCATGCACTCAGTAGGCTCCTGAATGTCTTCCTCACATCCCAAAATGTGCTATTGACTGCTGTGGATATCTTTACTATGCAAAGATGCGTCTTTTTTTCACTCTTTAAAAAAGTAATGTACAGAATGATAATGCAGTTAATTTCTGATGTTAACTGCAACTAAAATGGAGCTTTATTGACTGCTTCCATTGTGTTCACATAACAAACTTCTTTATGGGAGGGACAGGGAGGGACAGTTGAGCTCTTTCATAACCTACCTTCTCATGTGCTGACAGACGTTGCTTCCCCTTTCCTCCTCCCAGCCTAGGCACCATCTCTATATGCCCTTGTACTTTGACGCTTGCACACAGTATTTAACACTGGAACTTTCTGTTTAGCTGTTGCAATATATGTCTTCATGCTTAAAATACATACATTTTCTTTCTGTGAAAAATGGTGTTGATCTAGAAGCATTTTAGGTTTAGTTGATGTGAACTGGAGCTTAAAAATGTTATCACAGGAAGTTCTCTGTAACTAGCAGTAAAATTTATGAACTACTAAGCTTAGTTATTCATATTGAAAGGAATGAGAAACAATCTCAGCAGTTGAGGAGTTCAAGCAATTAGGTAAAATATGAAAGATTATATTAATATATGTTCTGTGAGCAAATTATCCCCCTACATCCCTCAAATATTTTTCTGAAATTGATTTTCTCAGTCAGTGACCAAAACCCAATGCACACTGGTCAATTTTCAAGGAAGTATTAGGAACCCTGTCTGCCACATGCACCGTAATGAGGACTACAGTGTTGGCAACTCCCCTTTAGTAGAAGTATCTGATCAAGTGATCCTCCAGGGAGCTTGATGCTGATGGCTCTGGGCTACACCACTGGATTCCAGCACTGAGCTCTGGCTATGCTCCTCTGCAGAGGGGTCATTTGCAATCTTCTCTTCCTTCATCACCTTCAACAAACTAGCTAGTGTTCCAGGATTCTGGCAGTGCTTCATCTTTGTGTCTATTTGTGTTCTTGCAGTCTGCCACTTTAATGCATAGCAGTTAATAAAATAACAGAAGTGTCAGAAAGAAAAATACTGCATGAGAGAGGTAGGTAGACTTCCTAGGAAAAGTTGAAAAACCAACTCAAGCACATTCTAAAACAAACATATGTAACTGCCAGCAGTGAATTGAACAAATATGAGGGAATTGGGCTGTGTTATTGAAAGCTGAACTTATACTTTCTAGGAAACGACCAAAGAGAATTTGAACAGTCACGTTAGGTGCAACCAGTTCTGTTCTTTCCCACCTGCCCAGCACACTGATGAGATGGGGGTGTTGTTGAAACATCAAGGCACTCAGATTTATGGATGTTGGGAAGATCATAGTTTTCATGGAACTCTGCATGCTATGGGTCCTTACAAGTGGTGGAAGAACTGTGTCTTTGCAGATTTGAGTGCTCAGCAAAGATACTTTCACTTCAGCGTTTTTTTTTTTACCATGTTTAAAGTTTGTAACATCTTAAAGCATAAGAACAAAATGAATAAATGTTTTAAGCAATTCAAATTAAGTATATCATAAAAATTCCAGGTAACTTTTGACAACTGAAATTCACAAGTTTTGTAGTTCTTGAAGCAGAGATGGAAGATAACATAGAAATGGCAATCTTGCATTTATTTTAGGTCTTTGTAGATTCTTCTCATTCTGGCTCACCTTGCAAGTCCGTCGAAGAACCAAATCAACCTTTTGCTCCTTCTTTGTACCTTCAGAGATGTCATGGATTTCTATATCAAAGACACATAGGGTGGAGTTAAACCTTTCTGTATAACATAAAGCCACAGAAGAACAATTTTCAGATTTTTTTTTTTTGTGGTTGAAAGCATCTGTAAAATATTACTGCAAGGTAGGCAATGGAGAAGTTTTATGCAGAGTTGTGCTACATTGCCATACTCAGAGGTTTTAATAGCATCCCAACTGTAATTTTACAGGTTTTTTTTAAAGCTGTTTATTATTTCAGTTTCTTGTGGTTTTTATCTTGAAGTTTCCACCTGTATAGTGAGTGGATTGCTTCTGATTTCAGCTCAGCTCTCAATTATTGTGTCTAGTATGTGTATCAAATGACATAATGTCAAAATTACTCCATAAGAAAAATTACTTTTCTCGTTTGTTTTTCTGAGCAAATTTTTTGAAATAGATGTTTAAAATGAAATCATTAGGAATTTTAAGAAAAACTTAATGTTTCAAATCTAATCCATACCAGAATGAACTTTGTCATACTAACTGAAGTTTAACAATTTTTAGGCTAAGATAGTAGGCTTTCTACTGGTCCATATTCTTTACTGGCATGGTAAGTTATTATTATGGTAGATTTCATACAGGGGTTATACTTCTGATGTAGTTGTGTTAATTTGTGTCATTTCTATTATGAATGAATTTGCAAACTCACTTGGAGGTGCAAGGTACTTGAATGTTTTTCATGTTATTTTCCTGCAAACAAAGAAAATTAACTCCTGCTTTTTTTTTTTTTAAAATAGTGTTATGTACTGGCTCCTCAAGTGGCCTGTGTAGCCCCTGAAGGAGCAACTCTGCTGCCTCTGGACTATTGATATTATCACACAGAGTTCTGTAAGGGTAACTAAATATTTGGGTTTAAAGGCTTGGGAAGTATCATAGGAATTTAATGCCTTATAATTTCATGGTAAATGGGGGGAAACTGCTTTTAATAATAAATATTAAATTAAAAGTTAAGAAAGAACTTAACAATTCAGGATCACTGTTGAGGGTAGGTTGGATAAAACACAAATGTAGCCACCTATATATTAAAAACACATTTAGAAAACAGCTCTTGGAATGCTTACTCTGTTTGGTAGCTGAGATCCTGTTCCTAAGAAGCACTTTTGTCATGAGTATTTCTTTCAGGGAAGGACATTCTTGGATTTCTCCCCCAACCCTGTAATAACTTGGGTAGAAATCTCCACATTTTATTCTTGTTTAATGATCCCAGTTTTATCAAAGTTTATTCTGTATCAGAGCTCTTACTCATAGTTTCTTACCCTCATCTGTGGTTCTGGATGTTAAGGTTAAAGAGTTCGTCTTTTCTTTACTCTCGAAGATATAATATTGCCAGTAAATGACACATAAACCATGACTTGAATGCAACAAAGAATGAAAGGTCTGTTAAGAAATCACTTTGAGATAACCTGGAGGTCAAGAACAGTCTAAAATGTTTGCTTTGGAGGATCAGAAACTGTGATTTACCAGGGTACAAATTGATCCAGCTATAGTTTCTTGAGGCCTTGGTGTATTATAACTGACAACAGACACACAGCCAAGGTCCAAAAGAGGAAGCCTGTCATTTTAGACATTAGCAGAGCTAAGATCAAACTTCCGTATCATATGCTATAATTATGATCTTCTCAAGGCTTCGGATGAAGCTGTTAATTCCTGGGATTTCCAACTACTTGAGTTAGTGAAAATGGACATCTGCTTTGCTGAGCAGTGGTGCTGTTGCGACCCTCCTTGCATCAGTGTCAAATTATCTTGCATACTCAGAAAAGGAATTTCGGTAATGTGCATGTGCTTTCTGCTTCTTCCTACACCTTTATAACTAATGACGCTCGGTTATTACTTAAATAAGGCCATCTAGTGGTGAAATTGTAGTAGTAGCTATGTCTGCTGCAGTTAATACCTGAGTTTTAAGAAGTTATGGATAGCTTTGCAAAGATCTACTTAGTTTTCAGTTATTCTAGTTTGCATTAGCGTTCACTTCAAATATTGATTTAGCAACAGTTGTTCAAATTCTGTATTGTTGACCCTCAAATTTAATATGAGGCTATAAATGGGTGGAATCACCTAGAATCTCTAAGGCAAACAGAATTAAAACCAGACTATGCAGTAGAATTAAATAACTTCTATATGTCCTCTCTAATTTCTTCTATATATATGCAAATAACATCAGTAGTGACAAGTAGGTTATGGTTTATGTATTGATCTGTTATTTCTGAAACACTGTTTTTTCTTTATTTCACATGTTCAGTGAGGGCCTCACCAGGCATGTATTATAGCAATGTATGCTCTCCCTCCCTTCCTGTATCTATGTGTATGTTCTTCTGGTTCAGCTGAATGATGGCTTAGTCTATCCTGTGACTTTATATAGATGAAGCAAAATGGGTGAAATACATTCTATAGCCAGAAAACTATTTTATCTGGGAAACAGAAACCGTCAGTGTCGCAGTTCTGGCATTTGTCATTTAAGCTAACCTTCATATCTTTACACTAGTGATACAAAGTTGTGGAACTTGGCAAAATTGTATGTTATCTAAGAAGAGAAGCAGTGGCAAAGCTGGGAACCACTTTATTCTGGGTGGTATTGAGAGCATTGTCACCAAGTCGCTTACCAGAATTTGTGTGATTTATTCTTTTGCCTGCAAAAAAGAAAGATCTCAAGCTGCCCCTGTGATGTTCTTGTTCTTCTCTAACCTTGTGTTTCTTGGGGGTTTTGCACATGGACATAAGATTTTAATACTTTGCAGCTCAGGACTCAAGCTTAGATATAAGTACAGGCTTGACAGAGTGAATTAATTCCTTTCCGCTCCAGTTAAATCCAGAAAAAAATATCCCTCCTCTGCCACTTCCTGAGACAGACCCAGGAACTGCAGTACCCCATATTTCTGGGAAAGCTACTTTCAGCTACATTCTGCTCCTGCTTATTTGCACAACTAAAACGTGGTTGTAGATTGATATCTCAGCAGTAAAAAACTTCTGGGGCAGAGGGAGTTTCCAGCAAGTCTCTGATAAAACCAGAAATAAAAGAAAAATAGTGGTTGATGGAGCTTGAGATGGGTAAAAAATAATGCAGTATGGTATATTCTTTAGCCACAGATAATATGTTGGTGGTTATCCTGTGCCATCTACCCCATTACTGTTGCGTTGTTGTCAGTGTACAGACTAGTTAGTCCAGTGCTGTTTAACTGGAAGGTATGACTAGAGGGGTCAGTAAGAGCATGTGCCTGATGCATTATTAACATGAAAATATTTTATTTTTTAAAGGAAAATGTGGTTTATTGAGGTCACATGGAGAAATGTGGGGTTTACTCGGGCTATTCTTGGATTTGTAAATGAGCAGTTTTAATGGCAATTTGGGTTGTTATTAAGGCTAGAGGGGAAACAAATAATGAGTGTTGTAGAGGGTCACTACTGCTTTCAGTAGAGTTCACCTTAGAAAGTCTCCACACAGAAGGCAAAACCAGTGTGCTGTAAAATCATGTCAAGTACAGCGACCATGCAGTGAGGTTACCCAAATTAATTTCCTGGAGCAGGGAAGAATGATGGGTTTTGTCCAACTGTTAAGAAATTTTCATTATATCAAAGAATGGAGAATTGAACTGAGGGGAAGAGGAGTTGAAATCAGTAAGATTAAGGATTTCACACACTCCACTCCTTTTCAGTAACCGCCGGTGAGCACCAATTTGAAGTGTCACTAATCTTTTCTGGATGAATATCTAGTACTACAAACCATCCATGGCCAGTATCGTTGAAAGAGGTTTTTAACAGGAGCAGAAACTCACAATAAGATAACAAGCTTCCCTGCAGCCAGATTCTTTAGTAGAACTAAAAAGAATGAAGCCCACGTAACTGTTTTGGTATGTTTGGTATGGTGATACTTTTTTTGGAACTAACAAGAACAGAATTTCTTTAAGTATACTTGGAAACCTTCATGCAGGAATTGATGGAAGGCAAACTTCTTTTCCCCAGATGCCTCATGTGCTCTCTTCTGTTATAGAAAGTAGCTATTTGCTGGTTTGTTTGTTTGGTTTTGTTACTTTCAGGTAACTGAGTAATTTGGACTAATTTGTTCAGCTGACAAGCAGCTTCTTTCGACTAAGTGTTATTTGCTTGAACTATTAGACTATTGTGCAACAGGATTGTTAAAGTCTGAATGCCACCCTCATATGAAGGGAAATATCTGAAAGAAAAAGGATGCTTTTGTAGATGTCATGAAGTTAGAGTCAAAACCAGAGTAAAACAGAAATGTAGCTAAGTTGGCAGTGCTTTTTTTCCTACGTGTATCTCTGTGGTGCTGTGGTACTGGCTTAGAATAAGCCACTGTTACGGTGCCAATGAGTGTGGTATACATCCCGTGGCTATTTACTGCAAAGTGGAGAATAAAGTGTGGTCAGACTCCAAGTCATGCTAATAGCTGCAGGCAGCTCTCTGTTAAGAAAGGATCAGCTTCTTTCCTCAAGAGAAACAATACTTAATTTCCACATAATCATAATAAAACCACATGTTTCCTTTAAGGTTCTTGTAGTAATAAATCACAACAATTTTTCAACAGGAATAATTGTTTTATTAGTGACAGCAATGGCTTCTGTTATCTTTTAGATCAGAAACAACTAAAGGAACAACTAAACTCACTGCATTTATGATCCCTCATTACTTCAGTGCCACTGTCCTCACAGACATGCAGGTTCTTTACACTGAATACTGCAAAGAGTGGTAACGCGGAGTGAGCCTGCACTGCTCCACCAGCAAGAGTTGTATCTTGACCATTACAGAAGACAAATCTCTCAAGCTTTATTACGGTTCTAATTTTGTAGTTGCTGCTCAAAGCTGCTGTTGACTTAAATGGATGCTTTGCACTGGTGAGAGCATCTGGGCCTGGCTGAAGATAAATGTAGCCACTGATGTCATGGTTTTATTAAACATGCCACATTATCTATTAAAATACTTTTCTTGAAGATGCTTAATGCTTCTATTTAGATCTTTGCTTAGAGAAAAGATGCATTTAGAGGAGACACATGTAATGCTATGACAGTTACTGGAAGGAAGACTGTACTTTTTCCTTACCTCCCAGCAGTGTGCAGTGTTGAATATTAAAAATACTGTCCCTCTCAGGCACACTTAAGGATTTCTTGAAATCCTTAAAACTTCATTATCTAGGACTTTCCAGGTTTGAGTGATCACAGGAAGTTCAACCAGGGTGTCTTCTGACTGATTTTGTAAGACTCTAACTTTCTTAAATGTCTCTGGAAAACTCCATAGATAATGCCAGTGCCTTAACCAAAATAGCACCTGGTCTATCAAAATGAGTTGTTCCTTAAAAAAAAAAAAAAGAAAGAGAAAAAACCAACAGAAACCAACCAGCCCTCTGCCCCAAACCAACCCGGAAAAAAAAGCCAAAAAAACCAAACCCCAAAAAACCGTAAGTCATTAAGACATTAAGTCTTTGGCTTCTTAGATTTCTCTGGGAGTAGTAGTGGGAAGCAAGCTGCATCCTCTAAACCTCTGGTGGTTCTTCTTTTAGATGTTTAAAGATTTTATTTGTGGACTGGGAAGAGACTAGCTGTTGCCATTGGAAAGTAAATAAAAGAAAATGTATTCTGCTGTCATAGAAGCTGCTGCTTTCCCATTAAAATGTCTAATAAGATACCTTGTCTCCTGTGTTTTCCATTCCTCAGTTCTAGTGTGGTGTAGTTATGCTCAGTACAAATACTGCTAAACTTTAAGATATTTGATGCTAATTTCTGTCCTAAAAATTGACCATATACTTAAGTTTTGCTTCATGGTTTTGCAGGATTGGATCTCAGTCCCTAAATCAGAGGTTGCTGAGTCGTTAACAAAAATGAGGAGATTATCTGAGAAATTAACTGAGGTTTTTATATACATTTAAATTTCATGGTCTTCAGCTGGCAGAGGCAGCCATATATTTCGGTCTTTCACAATATCTGCTTTTAAATATGGGTACTTAAGTATGATTTGGAAGATATGAAGTGTGAGTTACATAGTAAATGGATAGAGGCACTTCCATAGGATAAGAGAGAACATAGAAATTAGTCTGAAAATGGATATGAATATATCCCCGGCTTGCTTTCTGAGCAGACACATATAATCTCTCTGGTCTGTTGAATGGGAGCTATGTAGCTGTGGTTAGTACAGAGCTGAATTCAAATCAATTCTGCTGAGAGTTAGGGCGTGCTAGCTGGGCTCAGTGTTATATTAACTGTGGTTACACAGTTTTTGGTTGGCTCCAAATATAAGCCAAATGCAGCAGAAGACCAGATATAAACGGAAATATTTTGCTCCATTGGGAGTGAAATTTCTAAATAAATTTGAAGATCTGGGACTAGTTAAACAGATCGGCAAAGGCATATAGGTGTCCAGAGGGAGTTAGGTTTCTAATTAACTTTATGAATGTAGAATTTCCTACATAGAAAGTTAAATGCTTAGCAGCTTTCACGACAACTGCACAGGGTCTGACAACTCAGCTGCAGCGTGGGGTATTTCTCATGTATGAGAGCTGACACACTGGCTACATAGGAACCAGTTTTATTTTAGAGAAGTAGCTGTGTATGAATGACATCCAACTCTGTCTTTCTGTGGCATGGAAGACTCGGTGACTTAATAGATGGAACATAACAGCAACTAGTGAACGGTAAGAATTATGAGCTTTTGAGTTTTTTGTAAACACATGAGTAATATTTTGAAAAGCCGGTTTACTACTCCAGTGAATATTGATATTAGTAGCATTATTTTAGATCATTGGCTTTATTGAAGTAGAAAGTGACAAACCATTTAATCTGCTTTATTACCCTAGCAGAAAAAGCATCACGAACTAATCTTCATCCCCATCTTTTAAATTATCCTTAAGTCAAATAGTTCAGTGCTCTGCGCTTGTACCAGTTCAGTCTTATAATCAGATTGAGATAAATAGAAAGCAAAAATGCTTTTATGAGACTCAGTTGTAATGACTGAAGACCCTGAACTATGGCCAATTTAAATGGCACCAAGTGAGGCCAGACAGTGTGAAATGGCTAAGGCAGCATTTGATCAAATTTCATTAAACATAGACCTACACAGATGAAAAGCAACGGAGTACTAGGCTTACTTAACAGGGTGAAAACATTACTGTTGAGAACTTCTCATTGACCAGAAGTTGCAAATGAAGTTTACAGTTGGGAAAGGAAAAACAAAGCAAAAAAACTTAAACCCTGAACCATGCTATAGGCAGCATTTTGCCAAATATTAATGAGCCTCAGAGCTGCATAGGTGGTGCTGACAGTCTTGAAGATGACTTCAGGTCCAATTTTTAAGCACCTTGTGCATAGATTGAATGCCACAATAGAGCAGCAATTCACTCTCAAATTGAGTATCTAGGAGAACATTTAAACATACTGCTTTATTTCATATGTACCAATGCTGCCACATGAATTGGAGGCTCAGAATTTTCACCTGGACTGTAGGTTAAGGTGTTTTCGTAAAATAACCTTTAGTTTTAACCGGTATATATGCTTGGTTAGGGTGACAGAGAAGAAACAACTCCTTGGTTTCCTTGTACTACCTAGCATATGAGAAACAGCAACTAATCTGAAATAATTCATCATCATTATTATTATTGATTTAAATCTGAATTTCAATAGATGCATTAATTAAATTTGGCTATTTTAATGGTATTATCCATGCTTCATATTAAGCATTTAAGCTTTATAAACTATTAAGAAGCTAAAATTTTATAGAGACTGGCAGGGTTTTGTAAGGTCTCGTCTGATAGTATAATTTTCTAGCTTTCATTTTCCCATGAGTATGGAAAATTATTC